>NW_025963835.1:642500-1242500 GCF_023055435.1 Haliotis rufescens | reverse complement strand
CATTTGCTTTTATAGTTTTCATTTTCGTTTCATTTCTACTGAACTGTTGAACTATATCTATGATGGTTAATGTCAAATGCCCCATAGAACATTAGCCGCGTAGGATAGTGATGTACAAAGTTGAAAAATAAAATGTCTAATATTTTGTCTTTGCATCCATAGCAGTCGAATCAAATATTCTTTTCTCTGGACGTGCTATATGTATTTAGTTTGATTCGACAGGTCTATGAAAGGGTTTGTGCACAATGTTACATCTGTAAAGTTAAGATTTAAATTCAAGATATGATCAAATGTATTGCCTGTTGTCACGTGTGTGATGATTGCACTGACCCTCCATTATCTGACAAATAGTCACTGTCTGAAGAATTAATGGACAAAGATATTAATAAAGTGAGTGAGTGAGTTGGGTTTAACGCCGCTTTTAACAGTATTCCAGTTATATCGCGGCGTGTCAGCTTAGTGTGGGAGGAAAATCCGAAGTGATGCAGGTCTCAGACGTTTACCACTTCGGTGAAACCCACGAGCACGGGTATGGTGCTGACAAACCTAGAAACATAATCGGGGCGAACCGGGATTCGAACCCACAATCATAAGTTTATTGCGTGTCCAAGGGACGCAACTCTGCACGGTATTAATATAACGTATTAAAAAGTGGCTTTGTTTGTTTATTTATTTGTTGTTCAACGCCTCACTCGGCAATATTCAACTATATGACGGCTGTCTGTAAATAATCAAGTCTGGACGAGATAATCCAGTGATTGACATCATGAGCATCGATCCACGATCCAGCTATGCATCAACCAAGTCAGCTAACCTGACCACTCGATCCCGTTATTCGCCTCTTACGACAAGCATAGTCGCCATTTAGGGAAAATGGGTTGCTGAAGAACTAACCCCTAAACTAAGTACACAACAGGTTGATAACTTTTAAAAGGATATAACTATTGAAGTAATTTCAAAAAGCTGTAAGATCAATGAAAAACAATGTAAGCCCAGGAATAGATGGATACCCAATTGAAATCTTCATCTTTTTCTCGTACGACTTAGGCAAATGGACTCACAGATACATCAAAGAAATTAACTTCAACAATGAATGGGGGTTATTACATGCAATCCTAAGCCCAATAAAGACACAAAATTATTTAACAACAGGCGCCCAATATCCTTACTCCATTCATCATACAAAATGTTGGTACATGCATTGCAAATAGATTGGAAACAACATTACACATACTTATACAAACGGGGTTTATCCCGGAAAGATGTATTTATCAAAATAAAAGATTGCTGTATGACATGTTGTATGAAACTAGAACAATAAACGAACCTGAACATCTTTGGTAATCGACTTCGAAAAGGTATTTGACACTGTTTCAATAATCAAAATCTATATTGTGATAAAACGGGTTCAGTTTATTTTGAATCATGGGAACAACACTGACAGCATCGACGCAGGTCCTTCCGGTGTATTGGAATTACAGCTGAATATCATTCCATAAAGACATTTGAATTTTTGTTGAATTTCGTAGCTCTCGTAGCTTCGTGTAATTTATTCATTAATAGTTTTACGACGCTTCAGGGAAAGATAACTCTTAATGATTGGATGTGGAATGTTTTTGGAAGTCCATGCTGTCTGTAATGTTTACAGTCAAGTTCTGAGGTTGTATTCGTTTGGAAAACTTTACCTAGTCCAATATAAAAGCATCTACCCCCACCTGGTGTCGTCGCTGATTTTTGTTCATCTATTCATATAATGTATACCGCTATTTTGCTTTTACCCCAAATGTCATATGTTTCAGCACATTGGCGTTGACGGTTTATATGCGTTTTAAATTAGGAGCTAATTATCCTTATTTAGTTTCAGTGAGTGATTGAAGGGCATTGCAACATGAAGCAAATTTTCAGTTACTAGTATACCAAGCTGTCAGTATGTTCATACATTGTAGCTACGAACGACAAACGCCAGATACCTGTGTCCCCCGGAATATCGGCTGGGATCCTTCAGTCTCAGGGAAAGATCATCATATATTGATGTGGAGCTCTAATGCATCTCATGGTCGCTGTTTGACCCTGTTAAGAGACCCCTGCAATGGCTCCGGCTCATAGCTTATCTCTAGCAGCCTGTGTGTCATACAAGGTGGCTACATAGATCTGAAGGGCAAGTTCAGTGAATGCCCTTGAGTGTTAAGGTACCCAGTGAACGTTGCACATAATGTCTATTAGACAATAGAGCCTATGATCAATGGGACACAATTTCTTTTCATTGTCGTGTGAAAAGATCTGCATACTAGTTGCATTATCAATTTACACCCGTGAGGGTTCCTTGTTAGAATTGGTCCGATGCAGCCTATGTTAGTCGTAGGAAGTGACCTGATGGAGCGGGTGGTCAGGCTTGGTTGATCGTAACCCGATGACGTGGCTCCTTGGTCACAATATGAGACTCCACTACACTGGCTCTGGCACACACACACACACACACACACACACACACACACACACACACACACTGTTTTTAAACCAAAAGAAGAGGTTGTGTCCTAAACATCCTAAACAATTCCTTCAGACAAAACAACGTTATTAAAGAAGATACAGCCCCTCAATTTGCATGACTTTTCAGGTGAAAAATTGACTTCCCTTTGTATGTGTTTGTGAAGGGTTCCATGGGGGGGTTGCAGGTTACGTTCACGTTTTCGCGAACACCCGATATCATCCCTGTGTGAGGTTTAGGATACAGTCGGAATCGGGTACTCAACTCTGATTTGAGCAGATATTCCTTGTAGCCATGAAAAGTGTTTTGTTGTTTATATTTCAAATGTTAAAAAATGTTGCCCTTCCCAATCGCGTTAGTGGCGCTCACAGGGTCATGGCACTAAGTTCATTCACCAAGGGTTATACAGCCATTGGTTCTTGCACGTCGGTGATGGCTAACTACATGACCATGGGTTTGTATCCATTTAGGTCTAACAAAGATTTACAACCGCTATGCGAACACTTGATCGTTAAAAAGACTCATAAACACATCCTTATGATATCGTATAATGGACTCTGGTTTCAGTGGAGATTTCTTCACTTTAAAATAAATGTTGTCGCTCACATCTAAGGTAGCCAGACATTCTAGTCCGCTTGGGTATCCATTTATAGATGACCTGAGGCAGTTAAGGTTCAAGAACACGAAAAAATATCAAATTCGCTCTCACTCGTTTGGTGTTGGAGAATATTAATAACGTGACACTTAGTAAGTTGCACCTTTTACTTCGATCGCTTGAGTGAGTTTTACACGTGTGTCAGAATTTCTTCTGCATGGTTGTACCTAGCCACCTGCAAAAGATAAGAGTTTGTTTGTACTGTAAACATGACAACGTAATAACACACAAAAATGTCAATACTCTCACCATCGGTGTTGTTTTTGTTTATGACAACCAGACACAATGAAATACAACTTTAAGGTAGGCGTTCGGACAATATAAGGATTATTATCAGGGTATCTCACCCTCCTGTGGTATTCGAGAGCCTTTTCATCGCTAATTCGTTAAAGCTGCAATTATATTATCATGCCATTTGCTACACATCCGTAAAGAGTAAGTCCAGCGCTTGACCGTTGTATAGTCAACTTGTAAGGTCCAACAATTATCCAAGTGTCAGCATTTTACAAGCGTAAGTGATGATGCAACCATGTTTCACAAAAGCCTGTACACTGACCCTGATTTTTTTACTTCTTGTCTGTTGCTTATCACATCACTCGGCACTATTCTAGTTATATGACAAGGGCGTGAAAATGTTCGTGTCCGGACCAGACAACCTAGAGATCGATATAATGAGCAACGATCCACGACGTCAGGGCATGATGACACGCAATCAAACAAGTCACCGAACCTGACCAATTGCTCTACTTGGTCGCCTCTTACGCCCAGCATAGTCTGCTAGGGACCTATCATAACCTGGAATCCACTTACTTTAATAATAAATGCATTGGCAGTATTTGACAAAGTGTAACAATAAACGTTTTTGTGGTTATTTTCCTTGTCTCGCGACAACCTTTGACCTCACATCATGTGGCAAAAGAATTCCCCAGGTGAAGTGCAGGATATTCTTCAGTGCCATATTCAACAGATGTATAAGAGGGATCGGGTGGTCAGGCGCGCTGAGTCGGTTGATGCATGTCATCGTATCTAAATTGCGTAGATCGATGCTAATGATATCAATCACTGGATTGTCTGGTCCAGACTCGATTATAAACAGACTGTAGTCATATAGCTGGAATATTTCAAAGTGCGGCGTTAAACAACAAACAAACAAACAAAACAACTGTATTTCACAACGATCTGAACGTAGACATTAACCTTTACCATAATTGCAACTGACAAGTTCATTACATAAGGTGACCTTAATCGCTGTACCCAGGGACAATAATACGTCCATGAAAGAATAATATCTTAGGTCGGCATCTTATTGTAGTAGGCTGTAGCAAAATCACCGGGTCGCAGCAGTCAAATTCCAACAAAAGTTTTAAACAGTCTCGTTTCACGCGGCTGCAAATTATGGCTCAAACATAGATATGCAAGCCCGATGATTAACGCCGCATCGAGGTGACCTCCGTGATTGACAACCAAGTCCGCGAGCCTGACTACCGATCCATTTAGTCGTTTTTCACAACAAATACATGTTGCTGGGGTCCTTTGCTTTTACCTTAGATCCCGACGGGACGATGTCCCTTGATGTCAATGTCCTCATCATGACGATCATCAATTATTGTACCCTAGTCATCGTCACTTACTTTAATGAACATTGCATTTGTGCAGGTGGTAGCACAAAAGAACGGTCCGAGTATAGTTCAGTAGATAAATATCATATTATCTACTTACGATAAAATCTCCTCCTATTTCCTCCTGATCCTGCCCTTCTGTTCCCAAAGGAACCGCGCCTTCTGTTCCCAAAGGAACCGCGCCTTCTGTTCCATTTCGGCCATCTGTTCCTTGTCGACCCCGGCCATTTGTTCCATGTCGATGCTCCTGACCCTCTGTTCCATGTCGACGCTCCTGACCCTCTGTTCCATGTCGATGCTCCTGACCATCTGTTCCATGTCGACGGTCCTGACCATCTGTTCCATGTCGACGGTCCTGACCATCTGTTCCATGTTGACGCTCCTGACCATCTGTTCCATGTCGTCGAACCTGACCCAGACCATCTGTTCCATGTCGTCCACGCAGTAGCTGCAATAGGCAAGGTTTGTTGTTCAACGCCGCACCCATCAATACAATTCCCGTCTGGACCAGACAATTCAGTGATTGACATGATGAGTACAGATACAATCAATTTTAATGCGATTCGTTGACAGGCAATTAACTATGTCATACATTACCGATCCTGACCACCCGATTCATTTAGTCGTCGCTTACGTAAAGCACAGGTTCCTGGGGATCCAAGGGTTTGATTCTAAATGTCTTTGTACAGATACGTAATTGTTTTTCATTATAATCAGAATGTTCCTATTAATATTCTCACGATATCAAATCAAAATGAATAAGCGTGACTGCTTTCGGTTGTTTGAAATTATTCGGAGAGAGTGGTTCGTTTTTGCTTTTATACATGTAAAACGGTTTTTGTGTAAACAGTTTCAAACAAGCCATATATCTTCGTAGCAAGTCAGCTTTCAATTAACCGATAAATGAACATTCACTGTTTATTTCTAAATCTTGCAGAATAAGAGATATAAAATGAACAGTATACTCAAGGACCGACCATTTGTCATTTGTTCTTTGGCCTTTCAATAATATCTTGTCCAGTGGAAATGTGAGATGTCCTGTTTTGAACAAACTATATTTTGGCTCTTCCTTTCAATGACGAAGTGACTAAAGAATATATCCCACAAAGGATTTTTGTACTTACGACAAGGGGCATGGCTGCAATTGACCGTTCTCTCCTCACGTGTAATACAGTCAGGGGGCGTGCAAGTATTAACACAGACTCGACTGCGAGCCTGCATCTGTGTCCCGCATCCACATGTCACAGAACACGGACCAGTATTACCCCACGGGCACCAGGGGCCGATCACTGAATATGAAATCAAGACAAGAATCTTTGAACATCTAAAGTCTATTTGGACCCTTCGTGCAGCAATTAATGATCGATAGCAAAACCCGAATCGTGACTTCTGACGATAAGTTACATACACTTATACACATACACATTTTCTTGCCGACAATCGCGACATGACCATGCATGGCCGAAGACGCAACCTTCATCAATCGCGTTCACATTGTGGTGTCCGTTACAACCCCGTATTTTCTTGAGTTTTTTAAAACTATTTACCTTTGCTTTGTTACTGAAAAGTTGTTATCGCTATTGTTCTATCTATACACGGATCTCACATAATGTTATTACTACAAATGCAGGTAGAAACAGCCCGGGGAGCCGTTCAATATGTGTTTCAACAGTTGCCGACATTTTGATATGGTGCACGCATGCGCTAGATTTCTAGGTCTGTTTTTGTAGATATTTTCCTCTGCTGTATGGATTAATCTCTCTGACACCAATGAAATAGGTAGTCCATGGTGGAAAGCACACGGACAGTTCTCTCCTCGTTGGTTATTGGTTTAACATCAACACGTTTACACAATGTGTCTTAGTTGCATTAAACATGGTACATGTTTTACTTATCACTTATCACAAAGGCTTTTTCTGCATACCTGGACAGGTACAAATCTGACAATTGACTGTTCTCATCTCAACTGCTGTGAAGCCAGGCGGGCAACAGGTGGAACCGGTACAAGTCCGGGTCCTCATCTGCATCTTTGTCCCAGGCCCACAGGTCGTTGTGCAAGCGCCATTATCAGTCCATTCGGACCACATGCTGATAACTGCAAAGGAGATGAAGGTCGTTATGAAATCACACATCGATGTAGTGTATGAAAATAGAAAGCAATAGAGGGTTCACGCACTGAGAATAGGAATATGTGTTCGGTTGATGACACATGTTCTGGCGATGACTTGGAGGCAGTCTGTATTCTAGTTCTGTTGTCGATATTGTAGATCAACATTTCATCAGGACATCTAACATTTAAGAAAGGAACAGAAACAGAAATGTCACGCAGATAATATAAGACTTTATGCCTTTCTTGCAAAAGAATGGAAAGTGTCGTGAGTCCATATTTTTCGTCAGAAACAAACTAAAAGTCATGTTCTTTCCGCTTTGTGCGTTAGCAATCATTACGAAACTTTACAGTCACCTGCGAGACGTATTTCCTTTAATACAGAAGGTGGGTGTCAAGAATGGCATTAATAAAGTATATTTGCAATTGAGTCCCCAAATGGTCAGTCCTACACATATCATTGATGTTTGCCTCAGCGTTTAAGTTTTTTCAAGGAAACCACAGCAGAAATTTCCAATTCTGAAACATCTTAATAATTCTTGTTCAGGACTTTGCAGTACGTTTCTGTTAAAACTATACAGCTGTGTAACATAAGACTATTTGAAGTTGGTGTCAATTGTGAGGCTCCATCGAGTATCAATCTAAACGATTTTCCTGGTATATACAGACCAAACAGGCTCCATGCAGGGGTATTCTCCTGTGTCCGACATACAAGTCTGGTGGGAGCAACGAGTTTCAAACCGAAAGTAAGCCATGCTACCATTGTCACTGCCAGGGTGTATTGTTTCCAAACACCAAGGTCAGTCTCATAATCAGAATGTTTAAACAATTAACATTCTTTACCAAAATAGGTAAACCCCCTTCTTCTATACAAACCCTAGACTAGCTATGAAGTGTATATGAACAACTTTCAGGCTACATTGTGTCCATGGTGGGCTGAATTGGGTACTGATTCTAATTCATGTGATCAGAAATCAGCAGATTTTAGTGTTTACAACATAACTTCTCATCCTGTTGAAAACCCTTGCAAAATGTTGTTGTTTTTAACTTGCTACTGATTGTAAATTAAAATCTCAAACAAGTGGACACAAAACGGAATTATCTCAGTTGCCGTATACGTATGTCCATGTTTTGGTGAGAAACAAACTAAACTTTGTGCGTTAACAATCATCGCAAAACTTTGCCGTCTATTCCGTCACTAGACGTCATTCCTTTAATACATTGGGTGAGTTGTCTACACCATTAATAAAGTACATTTGCAATTGTGTGCCTAAATGGTTATTTATATAGATATCCTTGATGTGTGCCTCAGTTCTTTAGTTTGATTTTGTCAAGGAAACCACAGCAGAAATGTATTATTTCCTCTCACTTAACAAGGGTGTTATGTACGTTTTTGTTAAGAAACAAACCAAATATAAAGTTTTGTCCACTTTGTACATTTGTCCTATAATTCGACATGGTGGAACAATTTACATTACAAACTAGACATGATTTTCCTTTATTTTTTATTATAAAGGATTTTGTACTTACCTGGACATGTACAAATCTGACAATCGACAGTTCTCGTCTCAACTGCTGTGAAGTCAGCCGGGCAACAGGTGGAACCGGTACAAGTCCGGGTCCTCGTCTGCATCTTCGTCCCAGGCCCACAGGTCGTTGAGCAAGTTCCATTATCAGTCCATTCGGACCACATGCTGATAACTGCAAAGGAGATGAAGGTCGTTATGAAATCACACATCGATGTAGTGTATGAAAATAGAAAGGAATAGAGGGTTCACGCACTGAGAATAGGAATATGTGTTCGGTTGATGACACATGTTCTGGCGATGACTTGGAGGCAGTCTGTATTCTAGTTCTGTAGTCGATATTGTAGATAAAGATTTCATCAGGACATCTAACATTTAAGAAATGAACAGAAACAGAAATGTCACGCAGATAATATAAGACTTTATGCCTTTCTTGCAAAGGAATGGAAAGTGTCGTGAGTTTATATTTTTCGTCAGAAACAAACTAAAAGTCATGTTCTTTCCGCTTTGTGCGTTAGCAATCATTACAAAACCTTGCAGTCACCTGCGAGACGTATTTCCTTTAATACAGAAGGTGGGTGTCAAGAATGGCATTAATAAAGTATATTTGCAAGTGTGTGCCCAAATGGTCAGTTATACACATATTATTGATGTTTGCCTCAGCGTTTCAGATCTTTCAAGGACACCACAGCAGAAATTTCCAATTCTGAAACATCTTAATAATTCTTGTTCAGGACTTTGCAGTACGTTTCTGTTAAAACTATAAACAGATGTGTAACATAAAACTACTTGAAGTTGGTGTCGATTGCGAGGCTCCATGGAGTATCAATCTAAACAATTTTCCTGGTATATACAGACCAAACAGGCTCCATGCAGGGGTATTCTCCTGTGTCCGACATACAAGTCTGGTGGGAGCAACGAGTTTCAAACCGAAAGTAAGCCATGCTACCATTGTCACTGCCAGGGTGTATTGTTTCCAAACACCAAGGTCAGTCTAATAATCAGAATGTTTAAACAATTAACATTCTTTACCAAAATAGCTAAACCCCCTCCTTCTATACAAACCCTAGACTAGCTATGAAGTGTATATGAACAACTTTCAGGCTACATTGTGTCCATGGTGGGCTGAATTTGGTACTGATTCTAATTCATGTGACCAGAAATCAGCAGATTTTAGTGTTTACAACATAACTTCCCATCCTGTTGAAAACCCTTGCAAAATGTTGTTGTTTTTAACTAGCTACTGATTGTAAATTAAAATCTCAAACAAGTGGACACAAAACGGAATTATCTCAGTTGCCGTATACGTATGTCCATGTTTTGGTGAGAAACAAACTAAACTTTGTGCGTTAACAATCATCGCAAAACTTTGCCGTCTATTCCGTCACTAGACGTCATTCCTTTAATACATTGGGTGAGTTGTCTACACCATTAATAAAGTACATTTGCAATTGTGTGCCTAAATGGTTATTTATATAGATATCCTTGATGTGTGCCTCAGTTCTTTAGTTTGATTTTGTCAAGGAAACCACAGCAGAAATGTATTATTTCCTCTCACTTAACAAGGGTGTTATGTACGTTTTTGTTAAGAAACAAACTAAATATGAAGTTTTGTCCACTTTGTACATTTGTCCTATAATTCGACATGGTGGAACAATTTACATTACAAACTAGACATGATTTTCCTTTATTTTTTATTATAAAGGATTTTGTACTTACCTGGACATGTACAAATCTGACAATCGACAGTTCTCGTCTCAACTGCTGTGAAGTCAGCCGGGCAACAGGTGGAACCGGTACAAGTCCGGGTCCTCGTCTGCATCTTCGTCCCAGGCCCACAGGTCGTTGAGCAAGTTCCATTATCAGTCCATTCGGACCACATGCTGATAACTGCAAAGGAGATGAAGGTCGTTATGAAATCACACATCGATGTAGTGTATGAAAATAGAAAGGAATAGAGGGTTCATGCACTGAGAATAGGAATATGTGTTCGGTTGATGACACATGTTCTGGCGATGACTTGGAGGCAGTCTGTATTCTAGTTCTGTAGTCGATATTGTAGATCAAGATATCATCATGACATCTTACATTTAAGAAAAGAACAGAAACAGAAATGTCACGCAGATAATATAAGACTTTATGCCTTTCTTTACAATGGAATGGAAAGTGTCGTGAGTTTATATTTTTCGTCAGAAACAAACTAAAAGTCATGTTCTTTCCGCTTTGTGCGTTAGCAATCATTACGAAACCTTGCAGTCACCTGCGAGACGTATTTCCTTTAATACAGAAGGTGGGTGTCAAGAATGGCATTAATAAAGTATATTTGCAAGTGTGTGCCCAAATATTCAGTTATACACATATTATTGATGTTTGCCTCAGCGTTTCAGATCTTTCAAGGACACCACAGCAGAAATTTCCAATTCTGAAACTTCTTAATAATTCTTGTTCAGGACTTTGCAGTACGTTTCTGTTAAAACTATAAACAGATGTGTAACATAAAACTACTTGAAGTTGGTGTCGATTGCGAGGCTCCATGGAGTATCAATCCAAACGATTTTCCTGGTATATACAGACCAAACAGGCTCCATGCAGGGGTATTCTCCTGTGTCCGACATACAAGTCTGGTGGGTGCAACGAGTTTCAAACCGAAAGTAAGCCATGCTACCATTGTCACTGCCAGGGTGTATTGTTTCCAAACACCAAGGTCAGTCTCATAATCAGAATGTTTAAACAATTAACATTCTTTACCAAAATAGGTAAACCACCTCCTTCTATACAAACCCCAAACTAGCTATGAAGTGTATATAAACAACTTTCAGGCTACAAATATAGGCACAAGGCAGGAACAAATTGTGATGATGCAAGGAAATAATTAAAATACACTTGTCCTTTGTGGGCTGCTTTAGTACTGATTCTAATTCATGTGATCAGAAATCATGATCAGCAGATTTTAGTGTTTACAACATAACTTCCCATCCTGTGGAAAACCCTTGCAAAATGTTGTTTTTTATTCTGATTGTAAATTAAAATCTCAAACAAGTGGACACAAAACGGAATTATCTCAGTCGCCATATGTCCATGTTTTGGTGAGAAACAAACTAAACTTTGTGCGTTAACAATCATCGCAAAACTTTGCAGTCTATTCCGTCGCTATACGTAATTCCTTTAATACAGTGGGTGAGTTGTCTACACCATTAATAAAGAATGTTTGCAATTGTGTGCCTAAATGGTCATTTATATAGATATCCTTGATGTTTGCCTCAGTTCTTTAGTTTGATTTTGTCAAGGAAACCACAGCAGAAATGTATTATTTCCTCTCACTTAACAAGGGTGTTATGTACGTTTTTGTTAAGAAACAAACTTAATATGAAGTTTTGTCCACTTTGTACATTTTTCCTATAATTCGACATGTTGGAACAATTTACATTACAAACTAGACATGATTTTCCTTTATTTTTTATTATAAAGGATTTTGTACTTACCTGGACATGTACAAATCTGACAATCGACAGTTCTCGTCTCAACTGCTGTGAAGTCAGCCGGGCAACAGGTGGAACCGGTACAAGTCCGGGTCCTCGTCTGCATCTTCGTCCCAGGCCCACAGGTCGTTGAGCAAGTTCCATTATCAGTCCATTCGGACCACATGCTGATAACTGCAAAGGAGATGAAGGTCGTTATGAAATCACACATCGATGTAGTGTATGAAAATAGAAAGGAATAGAGGGTTCATCCACTGAGAATAGGAATATGTGTTCGGTTGATGACACATGTTCTGGCGATGACTTGGAGGCAGTCTGTATTCTAGTTCTGTAGTCGATATTGTAGATCAAGATATCATCATGACATCTAACATTTAAGAAAAGAACAGAAACAGAAATGTCACGCAGATAATATAAGACTTTATGCCTTTCTTTACAATGGAATGGAAAGTGTCGTGAGTTTATATTTTTCGTCAGAAACAAACTAAAAGTCATGTTCTTTCCGCTTTGTGCGTTAGCAATCATTACGAAACCTTGCAGTCACCTGCGAGACGTATTTCCTTTAATACAGAAGGTGGGTGTCAAGAATGGCATTAATAAAGTATATTTGCAAGTGTGTGCCCAAATGGTCAGTTATACACATATTATTGATGTTTGCCTCAGCGTTTCAGATCTTTCAAGGACACCACAGCAGAAATTTCCAATTCTGAAACTTCTTAATAATTCTTGTTCAGGACTTTGCAGTACGTTTCTGTTAAAACTATAAACAGATGTGTAACATAAAACTACTTGAAGTTGGTGTCGATTGCGAGGCTCCATGGAGTATCAATCTAAACGATTTTTCTGGTATATACAGACCAAACAGGCTCCATGCAGGGGTATTCTCCTGTGTCCGACATACAAGTCTGGTGGGTGCAACGAGTTTCAAACCGAAAGTAAGCCATGCTACCATTGTCACTGCCAGGGTGTATTGTTTCCAAACACCAAGGTCAGTCTCATAATCAGAATGTTTAAACAATTAACATTCTTTACCAAAATAGGTAAACCACCTCCTTCTATGCAAACCCCAAACTAGCTATGAAGTGTATATAAACAACTTTCAGGCTACAAATATAGGCATAAGGCAGGAACAAATTGTGATGATGCAAGGAAATAATTAAAATACACTTGTCCTTTGTGGGCTGCCTTTAGTACTGATTCTAATTCATGTGATCAGAAATCAGCAGATTTTAGTGTTTACAACATAACTTCCCATCCTGTGGAAAACCCTTGCAAAATGTTGTTGTTTTTTATTCTGATTGTAAATTAAAATCTCAAACAAGTGGACACAAAACGGAATTATCTCAGTCGCCATATGTCCATGTTTTAGTGAGAAACAAACTAAACTTTGTGCGTTAACAATCATCGCAAAACTTTGCAGTCTATTCCGTCGCTATACGTAATTCCTTTAATACAGTGGGTGAGTTGTCTACACCATTAATAAAGTATATTTGCAATTGTGTGCCTAAATGGTCATTTATATAGATATCCTTGATGTTTGCCTCAGTTCTTTAGTTTGATTTTGTCAAGGAAACCACAGCAGAAATGTATTATTTCCTCTCACTTAACAAAGGTGTTATGTACGTTTTTGTTAAGAAACAAACTAAATATGAAGTTTTGTCCACTTTGTACATTTGTCCTATTATTCGACATGTTGGAACAATTTACATTACAAACTATACATGATTTTCCTTTATTTTTTATTATAAAGGATTTTGTACTTACCTGGACATGTACAAATCTGACAATCGACAGTTCTCGTCTCAACTGCTGTGAAGTCAGCCGGGCAACAGGTGGAACCGGTACAAGTCCGGGTCCTCGTCTGCATCTTCGTCCCAGGCCCACAGGTCGTTGAGCAAGTTCCATTATCAGTCCATTCGGACCACATGCTGATAACTGCAAAGGAGATGAAGGTCGTTATGAAATCACACATCGATGTAGTGTATGAAAATAGAAAGGAATAGAGGGTTCACGCACTGAGAATAGGAATATGTGTTCGGTTGATGACACATGTTCTGGCAATGACTTGGAGGCAGTCTGTATTCTAGTTCTGTAGTCGATATTGTAGATCAAGATATCATCATGACATCTAACATTTAAGAAAAGAACAGAAACAGAAATGTCACGCAGATAATATAAGACTTTATGCCTTTCTTTACAATGGAATGGAAAGTGTCGTGAGTTTATATTTTTCGTCAGAAACAAACTAAAAGTCATGTTCTTTCCGCTTTGTGCGTTAGCAATCATTACGAAACCTTGCAGTCACCTGCGAGACGTATTTCCTTTAATACAGAAAGTGGGTGTCAAGAATGGCATTAATAAAGTATATTTGCAAGTGTGTGCCCAAATGGTCAGTTATACACATATTATTGATGTTTGCCTCAGCGTTTCAGATCTTTCAAGGACACCACAGCAGAAATTTCCAATTCTGAAACTTCTTAATAATTCTTGTTCAGGACTTTGCAGTACGTTTCTGTTAAAACTATAAACAGACGTGTAACATAAAACTACTTGAAGTTGGTGTCGATTGCGAGGCTCCATGGAGTATCAATCTAAACGATTTTTCTGGTATATACAGACCAAACAGGCTCCATGCAGGGGTATTCTCCTGTGTCCGACATACAAGTCTGGTGGGTGCAACGAGTTTCAAACCGAAAGTAAGCCATGCTACCATTGTCACTGCCAGGGTGTATTGTTTCCAAACACCAAGGTCAGTCTCATAATCAGAATGTTTAAACAATTAACATTCTTTACCAAAATAGGTAAACCACCTCCTTCTATGCAAACCCCAAACTAGCTATGAAGTGTATATAAACAACTTTCAGGCTACAAATATAGGCATAAGGCAGGAACAAATTGTGATGATGCAAGGAAATAATTAAAATACACTTGTCCTTTGTGGGCTGCCTTTAGTAATGATTCTAATTCATGTGATCAGAAATCAGCAGATTTTAGTGTTTACAACATAACTTCCCATCCTGTGGAAAACCCTTGCAAAATGTTGTTGTTTTTTATTCTGATTGTAAATTAAAATCTCAAACAAGTGGACACAAAACGGAATTATCTCAGTCGCCATATGTCCATGTTTTAGTGAGAAACAAACTAAACTTTGTGCGTTAACAATCATCGCAAAACTTTGCAGTCTATTCCGTCGCTATACGTAATTCCTTTAATACAGTGGGTGAGTTGTCTACACCATTAATAAAGTATATTTGCAATTGTGTGCCTAAATGGTCATTTATATAGATATCCTTGATGTTTGCCTCAGTTCTTTAGTTTGATTTTGTCAAGGAAACCACAGCAGAAATGTATTATTTCCTCTCACTTAACAAGGTTGTTATGTACGTTTTTGTTAAGAAACAAACTAAATATGAAGTTTTGTCCACTTTGTACATTTGTCCTATTATTCGACATGTTGGAACAATTTACATTACAAACTAGACATGATTTTCCTTGATTTTTTATTATAAAGGATTTTGTACTTACCTGGACATGTACAAATCTGACAATCGACAGTTCTCGTCTCAACTGCTGTGAAGTCAGCCGGGCAACAGGTGGAACCGGTACAAGTCCGGGTCCTCGTCTGCATCTTCGTCCCAGGCCCACAGGTCGTTGAACAAGTTCCATTATCAGTCCATTCGGACCACATGCTGATAACTGCAAAGGAGATGAAGGTCGTTATGAAATCACACATCGATGTAGTGTATGAAAATAGAAAGGAATATAGGGTTCACGCACTGAGAATAGGAATATGTGTTCGGTTGATGACACATGTTCTGGCGATGACTTGGAGGCAGTCTGTATTCTAGTTCTGTAGTCGATATTGTAGATCAAGATATCATCATGACATCTAACATTTAAGAAAAGAACAGAAACAGAAATGTCACGCAGATAATATAAGACTTTATGCCTTTCTTTACAATGGAATGGAAAGTGTCGTGAGTTTATATTTTTCGTCAGAAACAAACTAAAAGTCATGTTCTTTCCGCTTTGTGCGTTAGCAATCATTACGAAACCTTGCAGTCACCTGCGAGACGTATTTCCTTTAATACAGAAGGTGGGTGTCAAGAATGGCATTAATAAAGTATATTTGCAAGTGTGTGCCCAAATGGTCAGTTATACACATATTATTGATGTTTGCCTCAGCGTTTCAGATCTTTCAAGGACACCACAGCAGAAATTTCCAATTCTGAAACTTCTTAATAATTCTTGTTCAGGACTTTGCAGTACGTTTCTGTTAAAACTATAAACAGACGTGTAACATAAAACTACTTGAAGTTGGTGTCGATTGCGAGGCTCCATGGAGTATCAATCTAAACGATTTGCCTGGTATATACAGACCAAACAGGCTCCATGCAGGGGTATTCTCCTGTGTCCGACATACAAGTCTGGTGGGTGCAACGAGTTTCAAACCGAAAGTAAGCCATGCTACCATTGTCACTGCCAGGGTGTATTGTTTCCAAACACCAAGGTCAGTCTCATAATCAGAATGTTTAAACAATTAACATTCTTTACCAAAATAGGTAAACCACCTCCTTCTATGCAAACCCCAAACTAGCTATGAAGTGTATATAAACAACTTTCAGGCTACAAATATAGGCATAAGGCAGGAACAAATTGTGATGATGCAAGGAAATAATTAAAATACACTTGTCCTTTGTGGGCTGCCTTTAGTAATGATTCTAATTCATGTGATCAGAAATCAGCAGATTTTAGTGTTTACAACATAACTTCCCATCCTGTGGAAAACCCTTGCAAAATGTTGTTGTTTTTTATTCTGATTGTAAATTAAAATCTCAAACAAGTGGACACAAAACGGAATTATCTCAGTCGCCATATGTCCATGTTTTAGTGAGAAACAAACTAAACTTTGTGCGTTAACAATCATCGCAAAACTTTGCAGTCTATTCCGTCGCTATACGTAATTCCTTTAATACAGTGGGTGAGTTGTCTACACCATTAATAAAGTATATTTGCAATTGTGTGCCTAAATGGTCATTTATATAGATATCCTTGATGTTTGCCTCAGTTCTTTAGTTTGATTTTGTCAAGGAAACCACAGCAGAAATGTATTATTTCCTCTCACTTAACAAGGTTGTTATGTACGTTTTTGTTAAGAAACAAACTAAATATGAAGTTTTGTCCACTTTGTACATTTGTCCTATTATTCGACATGTTGGAACAATTTACATTACAAACTAGACATGATTTTCCTTGATTTTTTATTATAAAGGATTTTGTACTTACCTGGACATGTACAAATCTGACAATCGACAGTTCTCGTCTCAACTGCTGTGAAGTCAGCCGGGCAACAGGTGGAACCGGTACAAGTCCGGGTCCTCGTCTGCATCTTCGTCCCAGGCCCACAGGTCGTTGAGCAAGTTCCATTATCAGTCCATTCGGACCACATGCTGATAACTGCAAAGGAGATGAAGGTCGTTATGAAATCACACATCGATGTAGTGTATGAAAATAGAAAGCAATAGAGGGTTCACGCACTGAGAATAGGAATATGTGTTCGGTTGATGACACATGTTCTGGCGATGACTTGGAGGCAGTCTGTATTCTAGTTCTGTAGTCGATATTGTAGATCAAGATATCATCATGACATCTAACATTTAAGAAAAGAACAGAAACAGAAATGTCACGCAGATAATATAAGACTTTATGCCTTTCTTTACAATGGAATGGAAAGTGTCGTGAGTTTATATTTTTCGTCAGAAACAAACTAAAAGTCATGTTCTTTCCGCTTTGTGCGTTAGCAATCATTACGAAACCTTGCAGTCACCTGCGAGACGTATTTCCTTTAATACAGAAAGTGGGTGTCAAGAATGGCATTAATAAAGTATATTTGCAAGTGTGTGCCCAAATGGTCAGTTATACACATATTATTGATGTTTGCCTCAGCGTTTCAGATCTTTCAAGGACACCACAGCAGAAATTCCCAATTCTGAAACTTCTTAATAATTCTTGTTCAGGACTTTGCAGTACGTTTCTGTTAAAACTATAAACAGACGTGTAACATAAAACTACTTGAAGTTGGTGTCGATTGCGAGGCTCCATGGAGTATCAATCTAAACGATTTTCCTGCTATATACAGACCAAACAGGCTCCATGCAGGGGTATTCTCCTGTGTCCGACATACAAGTCTGGTGGGTGCAACGAGTTTCAAACCGAAAGTAAGCCATGCTACCATTGTCACTGCCAGGGTGTATTGTTTCCAAACACCAAGGTCAGTCTCATAATCAGAATGTTTAAACAATTAACATTCTTTACCAAAATAGGTAAACCACCTCCTTCTATACAAACCCCAAACTAGCTATGAAGTGTATATAAACAACTTTCAGGCTACAAATATAGGCACAAGGCAGGAACAAATTGTGATGATGCAAGGAAATAATTAAAATACACTTGTCCTTTGTGGGCTGCTTTAGTACTGATTCTAATTCATGTGATCAGAAATCATGATCAGCAGATTTTAGTGTTTACAACATAACTTCCCATCCTGTGGAAAACCCTTGCAAAATGTTGTTGTTTTTTATTCTGATTGTAAATTAAAATCTCAAACAAGTGGACACAAAACGGAATTATCTCAGTCGCCATATGTCCATGTTTTGGTGAGAAACACACTAAACTTTGTGCGTTAACAATCATCGCAAAACTTTGCAGTCTATTCCGTCGCTATACGTAATTCCTTTAATACAGTGGGTGAGTTGTCTACACCATTAATAAAGTATATTTGCAATTGTGTGCCTAAATGGTCATTTATATAGATATCCTTGATGTTTGCCTCAGTTCTTTAGTTTGATTTTGTCAAGGAAACCACAGCAGAAATGTATTATTTCCTCTCACTTAACAAAGGTGTTATGTACGTTTTTGTTAAGAAACAAACTAAATATGAAGTTTTGTCCACTTTGTACATTTGTCCTATAATTCGACATGTTGGAACAATTTACATTACAAACTAGACATGATTTTCCTTTATTTTTTATTATAAAGGATTTTGTACTTACCTGGACATGTACAAATCTGACAATCGACAGTTCTCGTCTCAACTGCTGTGAAGTCAGCCGGGCAATTAGCGGTACAGGTTCGGTTCCGAAACTGCATCCGTGTGCCAGGCCCACAGGTCGTTGAGCAAGTTCCATTATCAGTCCATTCGGACCAAGGAGTGATAACTGCGAAATATATGATTTTGTAGTATATAGTATTTGAAATTGCAAAGCTTATAATGTTTCTCAAGTAATAAATGGAATGAAAACAACACCAACAATTGTGAAAGTGATTTTAATTTTTATTTTGCAACATAATCTCCATTCTTTTTCAATATCGATAGTGAAGCTTTTCAATTGCAGTCTGGAAGAAGTTTTCTGAAGCCACCCTGAAAAACCCATTCAAAGCAGCTTTGAGGTGAACGTTGTCGTCATAACGCTTTCAACGAAAGTGTTCTTTCAGCTTAGGAAACAGGTGGAAATCACTTGGTGCAAGGTATGGCGAGTATTGAGAGTGAGGAAGCTCTTCGAACCCACATTGTCGCACAGCAGCCGTTGCAAGTTGAGAGGTATGAGAAGAGGCATTGTCATGAAAAAATAGAACTCCACCAATCAGCATTCCTCTTTCTTTGATAGAATCCATCAGGCAATGAAGCAAATTAGCATACTAGGCACCAGTAATCGTCAAGGATTAACAAGGATCTCACCCTTTGCATCCCAGTATACAGAGGCCATAACTTTCTTCGCTGATCTTAAAGATTGGAATGTCTTTGATGCCGGAGAAGTGGAATGGTGCCATTCCATGAATTGACGTTTTGCCTCGGGATCATAGTTGTAGACCAGTGTTTAATCACACGTTACCAATCTCTTTTTGAATTTGAAGAAATCCTACTCAATTTGTCTCTGACAATGTCAGTTTTTTTTCCTTAAGATGAGAATTTAGACACTTTGTAAACGTTCATGAATAATAACACTTGTCATATGGGGTCATGAATTTCTTTAGGGGAGTACTTTTCTCGGAACTCAAAAACTTGATGACTGCTTGGTACTAGTTCTTTTCCATTTCTGTGTCCATTTGGACCCCTATTACGTTCAGCTGGCTGACACTTATATCCAAACGGCCTTAACAGACCAAATACACTTGCCATGAACTACATAAACAATGTACTTCATTGACTAGTTCACTTTGTTATGGCCCATAGATGAAAGTTAGTCAAGCTTACATTTTTTGGACCAGTCCTCGTATGTTCTCTGTTTTTGGCACCTTCTGGCGATGACATGGAGGAAGTATGTATATGTCGTTTAACAGAGCAATATCACATCTATGCAGCGGCCTGTAAATAATAGAATCTGGACCGAACTATCCAGTTTTGCAATATTTTAATCAATGTCAACGTGACCGAGATTAGGAGCTCAATTATCCGGTTCACCATGAACTGGTGTTCAATTACTTTTTTAAACTGTAATCTTAAGAACGTTGTGCGTTGGGTTTTTTTTGGTGAGTTCCACCCACCTCAGGAACCAGTCCTGCTTGCAGACGTATTTGAAGGTGTTCTTTTGCTGGATGTGAGCTTGCAATATAGGAGCTCCTTCATTATTTCATTCTCCATGACAAATGTGGCGGAGCCAGTGAAGTCAATGCTGAGGTTCCAGCTAATGACCAGGACATGCCGCAGGCTGCTCTTGTGGAAGGCGTTGAACTTCTTTTCTTGTCTCGCGAAAAGGAAGGTCCAAGAGTAGCTGCCAAAGACGCAGACTGCAGACAACAACCTTGGTGTATCTTGTCACCTTGCTGATCTCCCACACTCACGTCGTCAGTCTGGCGGGGGTGGTGGATGCTATGCCTACCTGTCTGTCTCAGCATCCAAAGACAGGTTGTCTGTGATGGTGGAGCCGAACTGTTTTACCACCTCCACCTCATAGACGTTGATGAAGATCACTGTAGGCTGCTCGATGCCATGGTCCAACATATTTGCCTTTGTTGACTAGGTTGCAAGATCCGACTATCAGCAAAAAGCTTTAGCTTTAGCTTTCCCATCAGATATAGTTTGGAAGTAGATGGTCGGGGCTTCAAAGTCAGTATGACTGTGAAGAAGATTAAAAAAAGGATGGTTCTAGTATGCTCCACTGTGGATGTAGAAAGCCTCAGAGGGTGAACTGTCAAACTGTACCTTTCATGGCAGTATGTAGTGACTGGATCATATTGAGGAGGCAATCTAGGCACACAATGTCGAAAGGCTTTAGTGGGGTTGATAAAAATGCGACAGATTTGAGGCTTCTGCTGATGTCTATTGAGAAGATTCGAGATACACCCTGTCAGCAAGTTTCTGTAGCGAGAGCTTTCTTGTGATGCTTTGCATGTTCTTGTACAAGGTGCCGATGCTGATGTCTCTCATGTGCTTTGGTACCACACCCTCATCCCAACACTGACACAGAAGTTCATACAGGTGGCCTTGCAAGATCCCCTTTTCTGCAGTTGACAGCCCCTGGAGGGATCCCATCTATTCCGAGCACGCTAAATGCCTTCTAGTGCAGAGCCAGATATGTTATTTTCCCTTTGGTCGAGTGATCAACCCATCTCTCCATCTGCTCTGTTTTTGCCTCTGTCTCTGATTGTTTTGCCCGTTGCAGATTTCAGGGGCAATGTCTTGTTTTGAGTTGGAATGATGTCTTTCTTGATGCTGTGGTACACATTATCAGTCAATAATTGAATGCCCTTGCCGACATGCAGCAAGTAGTCATTCGCGGATGTTATTGCTGTTTTCGTTGTTTTGTTTCTGACAGCTCGTAGGGTTTTCTTTTGAAGGTAGCATTCTATTAGAGCTGCACCCGTTTTCTCGGTGATAGGGATGAGCTCGCAGGAGTAGGCTTCCAGCCAATCGTGAGTTTTCCCCAAAATCTTCCCAGAGACTGAGAATGAAACAGCATACAGACTGTCGCTCTGATGAACTGATCTTTCTTGGCATCTCCCTGTGGAGGTTCTGTCCAATCTTCCGTCCAATGGTTGTGCGCGGCTTTGCGTACAATGATACGAGTCTCTTCCTTCCAGCTTTGTGTGGTGCATCTCTTTGGCAGGAATCTCATTCTTTCAGGGGAGCAAGGAATGGTCGGCACTTAGGTACACAAATGTGACAAACTCATTGCTGAGGTGGCGTGGTATTGTCCAGGGGTTTACCAGGACTCCTTGTGGTTGGTTGGTTGGTTGGTTTGTTGCCGGAAGACTACAAGGAGTGTTTACTGTACGAGTAGCATGGTGATGTCCACTTGCAACAAATGTCCAATACTACTTGGTATAGAGATGGCGGAAAAGCTTCCTGGAGGGATTTGAAGACAAGAGGATACTGTCTTAGCGACTGGAAGAGCAACCAGCAAAGGTTGACGAGACCCCTTTTCCCAAAGCATCTGGTTTTGAGGTACCAGATTGCCACTTTAACAGTCTTGGTCAGGTCACAGTTTCATAAAAACAAGTAATGAATTAAAATTTGATTACTTAAAGTCCACACATTGTCTGCAAGAAAAGGATACATTTTTTTCCGAAAATGCGAGGCATATGTACTTTTTTCAGCAAAACAGGGACCAAAATACCAAATAACCTGACTCGCTGTAATCAATATTCATTAACACTCAAATCTCAAATTAAAATTGTAACACGAATATGATTGGTTCTCTATCCCAAATATCGCGAGAAGTCCAGAAAGTTACTTGTAAGCTTTTAATTCATTTTGCAAGACAGAGAAACATTTCATGTTTCCATACATTGAGTACTTGATGCCTGAAAATTGTAACATTTAAAACCTCAGTCTTAGGCCGAGTGCAATGATAACAACAAATGCATATGACGGCAAATGGTAAATAATTCTCCAGGTCATCCAACATTAATTGACTTTGGAAAAGAAATCTCGCCCCACCAGCATTTCTTCAGGAAAACCACACTTTACATATTGCTCATAATTGTGCAAAATGTTCCAAAATCATAAAATATATCAGATATTGTGCCACAATATTTTATAATTAGATGTTATTGTTAATTGATGATTCGCAAGTGCATAGCTTCTATGCCGCAAGTGATATATTCATGATGTTTTTGTAAGTATGTTTGTATTCATTGCTCTGTACATGTACTATCCAATAATGGTTTAATTAAAATGAAATTGGAAATATGACGTAGCTCAAAAAGGGGAGGCATTTACTGCATATATATAATTGTAGCTTGTTTTAACGAAGGAAAAGTACTACAAAAAGTGATGAAATAATGACATTCTCAACAAATCAAATGCAAATAAAAAGAACAAGATCTTACAAGAGCCTCCTCCTTGTATCAGACTGAATTACGAGATCACCATTTGTCAAAAGAGATATATAGAAGCAGTAACTCTCATGATATAAACTGTTTTCTTCAAGTAAAGATCAATTGCATTTATAATATATATCTGAATGCGATGGTTACTGAGCAATACTCATGCTATATTGTTTTCACTGACTAAAATATTTAATCGAATGTTACATCACCATGTATGTTATATAATAACTATAACTTCACTACCGGATATATTAATTTAGTTTTGGATCATTACATTGATATTTGCTTTGGAAATTTAATACTATTATAATTTAGAAGAAATATTGTTTCCCTTCTAATTTCAAGCTAACATCCAGTACGGGGAAGATCTAGCCTGGGCTGAAGCATCATCATCCTCTTATGTTCAGTATATCTGAAATCCAGAGACGGGAGAATCCGGCCAATCTCCAGCTACTGTCAGTTCAACTTTGAAGGTGGGGAACATCTAGAAGGGGTGTTGAGAACTGGCCCAGGATATTTCTTTCTCAGGGAAGGTATAGCCTAAGTTTTTTCGTGCCCGGTGAAGAACTGGCCTAGGTCAAACCTTTCCCATGGAAGAACTGGCCAGGGGTACATTTAGCCTGGTACTCGCGTACAAGCTAACCCGTATTTGCAGTTTACCTCATGTGTTGTATTGGACTGGTATTGGTTCAGTGTCGTTTATATCATGTTATAATGAGACGTTCTGGCCCAATTATGCAAAACTGGTTTGCAGGATCAATTGACTCGCTTACTCGGACGATCAAACAATAAATATAAAAGATATATTAGGCTTTTCTTGTCTAAAAACGTGTCTATCTCATTGAGTGACCTGCCATGTTGTTATCTTAATGAAAGGTGCAACCACTTTGTGGGCCAGTCGATGAGAGAAACATGTTAATTGACAAGAAAAGTTAAATGGTCGATTTATTATGTGTTTCCTTGCAGTATTTTCATGATCTTACCCTGAAAACTATAATGTCATTGATGTAGACCAAAGTAGTTCCGGCAAAAAGTGTTATTTCACTCTGCTGTTGAATCTTTACTCACTTACTCATGTCTTTATGACAGCGTGTATTGCCCCAAAATGTGATTTCAGGTAATATTGTGCCGCCCCCTACCCCTTGAATAAGAGCAATAAAACCCTTCCCATAAAACATGTTACTTGAATCACAAGTATTTTATGTGCCTTATCTTGATGCCCCATTCATTACAAAGGAAGCATATAAATAGTGCCAATGAAAGCAACTCTGAGCCCCTTTAGAACGGAAACCCTGCTTCCGGAACAATCGCTGTTAAAAGCATTTAAATTTAATTTGTGTGAAAGGTCCTTTATAACATAGTAAGGCTTCCTTCATCATACATATTGTCAAGACAATTCAGTTGGAATGATACCGGCGGAACTGAAGGGGTTTCCCTGTAATTTGCAATGGGAATGGTATTTATGTTGTTGTTTGCTGTTTAACGCCGCACTCAGCAATATTCCAGCTATATGACAGCGGCCTGTAAATAATCGAGTCTGGACCAGACAATCCAGTGAATGACATCATGAACATCGATCCACGCAATTGGGATACGATGACGTGCATCAACCAAATCTGCGAGCCTGACTACCCGATCCCGTTAGTCGCCTCTTACGACAAGCGTAGTCGCCTTTTACGGCAAGTATGGATTGCTGTAGACCTGTTCTACACCGGATCTTCATGGGCAGAAATGGTATATAAAGAGGCTTACTGGGGCAGTCTGGTAGGTTACAATCCACAATTCGGTTCTCAGTGAGTGACTGCACACAAAATGGGGGAACAACTGCAACACAAGCTCTTGTCCTCGTTTCTGTTTTGTTTGCTGGACCACACGTCACAGTGCCACTGCAGTCACCGACCCATTCTCCCCAAGTGGAATCTGAAAAGCAACAAAGAGATAGGAATTAGCCAGCAATCGATCACCTTCATTACACGGTTTATGGTTTATTTTTGCACAAAAATACACAGAATAGTTTTGCCACCTTAGGAACACTTGGTGGAACAGAATATCACACATATTCATTAAACTGAATCTTGTGGTCAGGGTAGGTGACTTAGTTGATTGCGTGTAGTTCTCTCCCGACAGTCCATACTTTCACCCACCATTGCTGATCCGTGAAGATTCCGGGGTAGAATAGGTCTTCAGCAACCAATGCTTGCCGTAAAAGGTGACTATGCTTGTTGTGAAAGGCGACTAACGGGATCGGGTGGTCAGGCTCGCTGACTCAGTTAATTAACGTCATCGTATCCCAATTGCGTGGATCGATGTTCATGATGTCAATCACTGGATTGTCTGGTCCAGACTTGATTATTTACAGACCGCCGTCATATAGCTGTAATATTGCTGAGTGCGGCGTTAAACAACAAACCAACCAATCAACCAACCCACCATTGCTTTTTACCCAGAAAATAGCCTGATGATTGCTATTGCGGCGTATAACAGTATACATTATTTAATAATTGTTTCCATTTGTTAACGCTTCAGAATTAGTTTTATTCGCCAGGGTTTCACGACGTACCATCTTATCTACTCAGAAAGAAGAAGTCCCAAAACTTCTTAAGGACACTGCTGTGCAGTTTTTTATTCAAGACATCATTGCACCTTCCGGAGGCAAAAGAGTTAACTGGCTATAAAGTCGAGTTTTCACCCTTGCAAAACTAGGCTGAAATTTCGTGGTTCGATCGTAGCGCCACCAGTGGCTTTTACGAGTTATGACCCTTCCATGTCCCTCCTACTGACCAATCAGATTCAACCTCTCACATCACTTGCATTTGCTTCAAAAAAAATTGTGGCGCCTAGTCAAGGCTACCTGATCGAGTTAGTTGAAGACAAAATTTAATTCCCTGCCCCACAGACACCCGGTGCCAATCATTCACAGATTTGCAGGATGGAATAGAAGTTCCTGTCAACATTGAAGGCAAATAGTCCGCGATAGTCAGTTTCTGAATTGTAGCACAAGGGTTGAGCAAGTTGATTGAAAGTATGAAATGATTTGGAAAATATATGTCGACGCCCAGATGACGGTACACATGTTTTGCATAATCTGCAAATATAACACAGCAATTCCAGCCTAGTGGAAACTGGACTTTTACAGTCAGTTAACCGTCATGCCTCGAGAGGATGGACATCCATCGTATTCCAGTGAACAATTATTTTGGGTATTATTAATGAAAAATATATGTTATTGGGTGTACTTTTTCTCAATAGTGAGGAGACAGGTGGACTACTTGTTATTGAAATGAGGGACGAACACTCTTTATATTTTCCTCACAAAGACGCCCTACAAATATAACAGGACACTGGTTCTGGTTCTGGTTTGTTGTTTAACGCCGCACTCAACAATATTCCAGCTATATGACGGCGATCTGTAAGTACTCGAGTCTTGACAAGACAATCCAGTGATTAATATCATGAGCATGAATCCACGCAATTGGGATTGATGACGTTAATTAACCGAGTCAGCGAGCCTGACCACCCGATCCCGTGAGGCGCCTTTTTCGACAAGCATAGTCGCCTTTTACGGCAAGCATGGGTTGCTGAAGACGTATTCTACCCCGGAATCTTCACGGTTCACAACAGGACACACATTGAATTTGGTTCTTAAATACAATTTCGGTAATCAAGCATTGCTAAGCGAGACTGCGTCATATGTCCGGTGCCATCGGTGGGTAAGGATACCCTCAATTTTTCGCACACACCTGTTGTCATCACTATTTGATAATGATCCGTAAGCAGATGCATAGTATATAGTCGGGATAGTTCTGTGCTTTTAGAAGAGATTTCATATCATTATTGAAAAAGTTTTTGTCGCTTTTTATTTCAAATACTACTGGACAAATTTAGTATTTGTGTTTTTCTCTGGTGTTCTTATTGTAAGGGTATGAAGGTAGATATATCCTCTCAGTGAACCAATATTAATGGGGGGGGGGTTATAGTTGAACGCTCTTTATTTTGAAAGCCGTAAATACTATGAATGATTTTCTTTATATTGTTCCAAATTATCGTAAGAAGCGACACGGGATCGGGTGGACAGGCTCACTGAAGTATATGGTTGATGCATGTCATCGAATACCAGTAGCGTCGATCGATGTTTATAATGTTAATCACTGGATGTTTGGTCCAGATTCGATCATTTATGCCGTCATAAGCTGGGATATTGCTGAGTGCGGCGTTAAACAACAAACAAACAAACAGATTGTCCGTGCACACGTTGTGCCATCTAATGATCAACGCTGTAGCTAGATATAACGTTTTATGTTCCTAACAAGATATTCATCAAAATGCGAAATTGATGGCAAAAATCGATTATCAGAGTCTACGAGACTATTTACTATTTGTCATTTTGATCGGCTTTTCCGGTTGAGAATTAGTCTGCTTGAGGCGACGTAATATTGCATCTGGTTGTCAGATTCGATGAGTTTGTTGGTTGCCTGTCTGTGTATTCCCTTGTATGTTGCTCATAATATCAATCACTTGTTTGTGTGGCCCAGACTCGGTTATTATACCCCCGTTCACGAAGTAAGTCGGGGGTATATAGCGTTCCGTTCGTCCGTCCTTCCGTCCGAGCTTTTGTACGGCCAATAACTTTTTAACCCTGCACCCTAGCTTCACCAAACTTGCTACACACATTTACCACAATGAGTACTTGTGCCTTTTGCTAGTTTGAAGATTCTGAACTTTTTAATTTTTGCCGTTCCCATGGAAACATTAACAAACTTAAACTTTTAGGGTGGGTGTTTTGTACGGCCTATATCTTTTTAACTATGCACCCTAGCTTCACCAAACGTTCTACACACATTTATCACAATGAGTACTTGTGCCTTTTGCTAGTTTAAAGATTCTGAATTTTTTTTATTTTTGCCGTTTCCATGGAATCATGTTGAACATAAATTTTGGGTAGAGTTTTTGTTCGATCCATGTTTACAATATTGTGTATCCTAGCTTCAGCAAACTTGCTACATTAACCACTATGATTGTTTTTTATCTTTTATAAGATTCTTAAAGTTTTCTCTTTTGCTGTTTTCATGGAAACATGATGGAATTTAGAAAATTTTGATGACTGGTTTTGTATAGCTAATATATTTTCCAAAGTTTTTTCCACTCATGTAGATCATCATAAGTATCTGTGCTTTGTGTTAGTTTGAATTTATGAATTCTTTACCATATCTGTTAAGGCTAGATGGAAAACTATGAACTGATTGATATTGTTCCATTTTTTATGTGTTTTTATATCAACAATTTTTGGTCCTTTTGATAATTATTCTTATGTAACTCCTCAATCAAAATTTTATTCAAATGTGTTCATGGTGATCTACTTCCTTGCAGTGAACACTGGTAACATGGGAGATTTGGGGGGGGGGGGGGGGGGTGTCAATTGTCACTGGAACTTGATCTTAGTTTTTAAAATATTGAAGTTAAAATCAGTTAGAAATATGTAATATTTCATTAATTAACAAACTATTTACTATTTGGTGTTGACCAGCGGGGATAACGGGGGTATGTGAGCTTTGCTCACTTCTTTCTTGTTTACTCATGATGTTGCGGTCATTGCGGGCAAAAGAAATGTACCCTATGTACTGTTCTCTTTGTACACATGTATCCCACATACCTCTCTTTATGCACAAGTGTACCCGGGCTTGATAATATTAACGGTGCTGAAGTAAGGTTTGTAGGTTATAAAGATATCAGCTCACTCACAAACATCATTATCAAAGATGATGGCAGTCGCTATCGATTCGGGGCCTGTTCCACCAGTCAGTGTAATGGAGAACTGTTCGCTGTCTTCCTCTATCTGCAAACAGAGAAAAAAGAGGAACCTATACATGACGCGGGAGACATGCAGGAGAGATGTTTTTTTATGTTCGATGTGTTTGCTCGTTTTGTATATGACGGCGGCCTATAAGCATATTCAGATATCTTCTACACAAGTTCCGAGGTTTGATGGTTGGTTTGTTGTTTTACGCCGCACTCAGCAATATTCCAGCTACATGACGGCGGCCTGTAAATGATCGAGTCTGGACCAGACAATCCAGTGATTGACAGCATGAGCATCGTTCCACGTTTTCAGCGAGCCTGACCACCCCAATCCCGTTAGTCGCCTTTTACAAAAAGCATAGTCGCCTTTTACGGCAAGCATGGGTTGCTGAGGACCTATTCTACCCCTGATCTTTACGGGTCTAAAATATCTAAGACCGTAATAAATGTGTTGTGTCCCAGCACTAAATGTAACTTATCTTATTATGCCAAATGCATCACATTTAATCAGACTCGTGAAGATCCGGGTTAGAATACGTCTCCAGCAACCGTTAGAGACGACTAACGGGATATGGTGGTTAAGGCTCGCTGACTTGGTTGATGTACGTCATCGTATCCCAATTGCGTAGATCGATGCTCATGATATCAGTCACTAGAGTGTCCGGTCCAGACTCGATTATTTACAGACTGCCGTCATATAACTTGTATATTGCCGAGTACGGTGTTAAATAACGAACAACCAAACACAAAAATCGGCATCGAATAATCATGAGATATGTCAGCCTTATTGGACAAACGGTTTCTATAGAGAAGGACGCCGGACGCCCCACAGATTTGTTATGAATATGGAAGGATTAGGGCGCTTTTATCTATTAAGAGTGAGTGAGTTGGGTTTAACGCCGCTTTTAACAGTATTCAAGTTATATCACGGCGTGTCAGCTCAATGTGGGAGGAAAGCCCGAAGTGATGCAGTTATCAGACGTTTACCACTTCGGTGAAACCCACGAGCACGGGTATGGTGCTGACAAACCTAGAAACATAATCGGGGCGAACCGGAATTCGAACCCACAATCATAGGTTTCTGGCATGCCTAACGGAAGCAAATCTGCACAGCGAATAGCGGCGCTTTATACGACTTGGCCACCCGTGTCCCCTATCTATTAAGAATAAAACCTTAAATCTTTACCGTATCGTCATTGATTTGAACTGAAAGATTCGCCGCCGTCACGCCATCGGCTAACGTGATTGTTCCGGTCCTGTCCCCAATGATGTCCTCAGGTTCTGTTGTTACATCTGCTAAGGTGTAACTGACACTGACGGTTCCAACTGAGCCTTGTTTTCGAACGAACTGGAAAATGACTGGACCCTTGTCCTCATCAACGTTGTCCGTCATTTGAACGACGCATACTTGACCAGCTGAAGAAGACGAAGAAGACTCAGTTTTCTGTCTCAGACATTTCTTTTTCTTTCAGGAATATATCAACAAACGGTAAATATAAAAGTAGTTAGTAGATTACGTGGGTGAAAGGTTGTGCAAAGGATAAGACAATTCTCTTTTTCTGTCGCAGACACCTGTTTCATTTAAGTCGCAGTGAAAGTGAAGCCTTCAAATAATACGTTGATTGATTGTTCTGAAAGGTTACACTTAAAGGGAACTTGAAAATAAATGAATACTATCACCAATTCAGCAATGTTAGGCTCCAAGCAGCCTCACTATTATTGTTTGTTATCCAGTACTTACAGAAAAGGTAACTGTGCTTCATATAAAGTTCAATAAAAACAAGTATCTTCTGAAATTTAATAATGCGTCTTTCAATACATATTCGTGAAGTCGACTCGTGCATGTTAATGCACGGCCTAGAATTTCGATGTTTTCGTGTTTGTCAGGAGCATGATACTCACACACGTTTTTTGTTTTGTTTTTTTAATGAAGAGCGCACAATGCTTGTTCAGCTATCAGGTCTCATAAAAACACTTTTGTCTAACCGTAAATAACGCGTACGCAATGCCATGACTAGCTGGAAGTCAATGTCTATGCGGCTTGGGTATTCTGCAAACAGGAATGGCGTAAAAACGTGTTGGTACATTCTTTTTGAGGCAGCATGGCATTGCTGAACTGCCATGGATTGCTTTGTCTCCTGACATCTCAGGACATCCCCTCAGAACACGTCACGGATGAGGTGGAGTGACACATACGACAGGACCAGAACCAACCGGTAACGCCGGCTCAGTTTGGCCAATCTTTTATTCACACTTGGGACAACATCCCCAAGCTGTTCTTAACCACCTAATGTTTTCAATGTGCCGCCGCTGTATCAAAGCAAAAGGTGGTCACACCGGATACTGACATTGTTAATTTAGTTGTTACACCACCCTCTTCTATGGCATGTCGGCCTGTCTCCTGTAACTCGGTATGGGTTTCGTAAATGAATTCGTTATGATAAAACATTGATGAGTTGGTTGGTTGTTTAACGCGGCACTCCAGCTATGTTCCATGCTTGTCGTAAGAGGCGGCTAACGGAATCGGGTGGTCAGGCTCGGAGACTTGGTTGATGCATGTCATCGTATCCCAATTGCGCAGGTTGATGCTCATGATGTCAATAACTGGATTGTCTGGTGCAGACTCGATTATTTACAGACCACCGTCATATAGCTGAAGTATTTCTGAGCGCGGCGTTAAACAACAAACGAACATTGTTGCCACAGCTTGCACGCGAAATAAGTAAATAAGAAGTAATAAAAGGCGACAATGCTTGTCGTAAAAGGCGACTAACGGGATCGGATGGTCAGGCTCGCTGACTTGGTTGATGCATGTCATCGATCCCAATTGCGTGGATCGATGCTCGTGATGTCAATCACTGGATTGTCTGGTCCATACTCGATTATTTACAGACCGCCGTCATATAGCTGGAATATTGTTGAGTGCGGCGTATAACATTAAGCCAAGCCAACTGCGTTCTGGGGCTAGGTTGTGCCATTCTTGGTGCCATTCTTGCGCCAGTTCGTGTGGATTGGCAACTGGTGAGTCAGCTTCGGTATCTTGCGCCCCAGGATGTCCCAGATGTGTTCCAGCATGATGTTATCTGGACACATGGTGGGTCAGGGGATGGTTGTGATGACGTTCTGCTGAAGGATGTATTTTACCGGTTAAGAACGGTGTGGCCTCGCGGTGGTGGAAATGGTAGCCCGATGGGGAGTATCAAAATGTACAACGATCGAATCAAGGATTGTACGCCTGCTCCTGTCATCCGTCAGATTTTGCTGAACAGTCAAAATGTCCTGCTTGCAGAAATGGGAAAGGCAACCTCACCAAAGTAAAGGGGATTGTTTGGCGTGTATGCCGTGTCAGGAAATGATGAGGTGGGGTTTAACATCGCGTTCAAGATTATTGCACCTGTACAGTGACGTGCATGCACGTGTGTGTGTGTATGTCGCTGCTTGCACTAGTCCGGACTAATGCCGATTAAATATTGCCAGCCCACTGAGATACCATGCCGCAGTTTAACATGAATACCCCACTCAGACACAGTGTACTGACTCCGAGCCGACCAGTCCTTGTTTTTGCCCCTTAATACCGAGCGCCATGAAGGGTAACAACAAGTACCCTTCATCGAACCTCAAACATGCCGCTCTCTGTGCGGACGCTGTACCACTACGGATGCGGTCTTTTGGGGAAAGGGAATTTTTCCCAGTAGTGTAGTGTAGTGTAGTGTAGTGTAGTGTAGTGTAGTGTAGTGTAGTGTAGTGTAGTGTAGCGTAGTGTAGTGTCGCTCACTTACCTTGTGCTTCCGTCTGTGGCACGCAGGTAATTAGAAGGAATGCAAAGACTGACAGAAGAGTTGCAGCTGACATCTCTGAATTGTAAAAAGAATTGATACTTTTATAACATGTTACCAATATCTGTATTTGTTGTTTAAAGCGCACTCGGCAATATTCATTTTTGTGAAATGCAAAAAATAAAATGCGTATATTCAAAGAAATTACTGTGTTTCCCACATTACATAAATGGGCACGCCAGAAACCTATGATTGTGGGTTCGAATCTCGGTTCGCCCCGATTATGTTTCTAGGTTTCTCAGCAACATACCCGTGCTCGTGGGTTTCACCGAAGTGGTAAACGTCTGACTACTGCATCACTTTGGGCTTTCCTCCCACATTAAGCTGACACGCCGTGATATAACTGGAATACTGTTGAAAACGGCGATAAATCCAACTCACTCACTCACTCATTTTGCAAGTACAAGTTAGCAAAATTATGACTTAGTTGAAAATGCGATGTAATTAACATACACAAAGGCCGATGTAGTGTATACAAGTCCTCTCCCGTTGTTACAGTTTCCCGTGTATTTTACATTAAAACCCTCAACATACTCAATATAATTTAACAAATGAAATTGTGTCCATGAATGTACAAAGATAGTGAAAACATGAAAGTGGCCGGAAGCAGGGGGAAATATAATACCGTCAGTGAGTGAGTTAATATTGCTAAAAGCCGCATCAGCAGTATTGCAGCCTATTCGTGGCTATTCGTCAGTTACAGATAAAATTACAGATCAGTGAGTTTCTCCATGAGGTAATACTATGCACGGCAAAAACTATCATCCATTTTGTAAAGTAATATATTCAGTTTAAGTTTTAAAATAATTGAAATGGTTATTCATTAACCTCATCTTATAAAATTATACTACAAATCAATACGTACATGTGGCAGTTACATTTTATCTTCTATACACCTGTCTAAAGGAAAGAAATATTGAATACGACACTATAAACTTTTTTTAATTTCTTATGTACACAATGTTCAAGCAAACAGTAGATTATCAAAGGTTCGTACATTGTGTGGCCCACATATACATGTACGTATATTATATTTATTGAACACTGATAAATAACCAATAAATTGTGTGAAAAAATGTATAAAATATATGCAAAATCTACATCATATTTGAAACTGTAAACAGCGGGATACAATGATCGTGTGTACCTTCATTCAAGGACTTTCACCAAATTGCCAAATATATTGACGGTTATTGACATTTACAAAAGGGCGTGTTCACTGACAACAGTACGCGGGATTTTACGAGGGAACTTCCGTTGATACAGGGATCCCATATACATATATGTGACATGTAAGTGATCAGAATCATTCCGACAATCTGTGTACTGTTATTTGCTTTTATGTTTTTTATACTAACCAAGAGAAATAGTCAGAAATTCAGATAACTAACGTTGTCTTTGCGCATAATTTTGCGTCAGTCATGGCGTAATGCTGAACGGAAGCTTGGACAATTTCTGTTGAATTTAACAAATCATTGCAATGTATCCTTTATTAAGCCATAATTCTTGCTACGATTCTCTTTCCATGCATATTCTGAAATATTGAGCCAAAGTAAGCAATGAATAGAAGAATTGATAGCTCAAAATAGGAAAAAATGCTTCACCTCCATTTCAAGCAAGTGCAGTTTTCCTACCTCAGCGTTCTTTTTCACACCTAATTTATTTTGCTTGATTTCATGTAGACACTATGTATTGGTGACAAAGACCATTTGTCATTTGATTCTAAAATATATGAAGAATTCATGTATACATCGCAGCTGAGTTTAAAATATACTTGATGCTAGAGCAGTCTCATTACCAGCATAACGTGAAACGTGATTTTGTACACACTATCCAATATGGCGGAGAGTTCACCTCGGCGTTCGTGTTTGTGCTTTTTCCAAAACATACTAAACGATTCCAGTTTTGCTGATTTGATAAAAGACTGACACGCGTGATTACTGATATGTTATTTTTTCTATATTCCCCTCTGAGTAAATATCTTAAATTAAGATTTCAAAACATGCTGTAAATAACGCTGTGAATGGTGATTTAGACATGTGTAAAGAATGGCGACATTTACGATGTATATAATTTTCAGAGGTCATTTGCAGTGATATTGCTTCCCCACAGAATTCAAGACTGTGAAGTTTATTTTGTGTGCGTGATATTTGTTAATTTTATTCGACTTCAAAGCGAGTGTTGAAGAGGAGGAACATATATGTCCCGCTGGTATCCATGTGGTTAAGGAAAATATTTCGTAAGCTAGTGAGTAAGTGAGTGAATTGGGTTTAACATTGCGTTGAACGGTATTTCACTTATACCACAGTTTGATGTGCGAGAAAAGCCCGAAGTGAAGCAGGTCTTGGACGTTTACCACCTTGGTGACAGAACTTAATCGGAGTGATTGGTTGGTTGGTTTGTTGTTTAACGCCGCACTCAGCAATATTCCAGCTATATGACGGCGGTCTGTAAAAAATCGAGTCTGGACAAGACAATCCAGTGATTAATATCATGAGCATCGATCCACGCAATTGGGATCGATGACATGCATCAACAAAGTCAGCGAGCCTGACCACCCGATCCCGTTAGTCGCCTTTTACGACAAGCATAGTCACCTTTTACGGCAAGTATGGGTTGATGAAGACCTATTCTACCCCGGAATCTTCACGGGTCGGTGAACCGGGGTATAATCTGAACACTGCACAAGGGCGATTGTATATGAAACCTGTGTTAAACATCTTTTGCATATGTTCAAAACAGCGTAACAGTTAACTCACATGCTCAACTATGGATGTCAGTCTAAATGAGAAAGCTTACCTGCTCTGAAGATTCACCTTGCAGTCCAACGATTCTGGATATGCCTTGGAGGCAGTATAAGGCCATCTTTATAGCACATGTCGTTACACTTGGATGGGTTTGGGCGGGTAGACAATGTAGCAGTCTCTCGTTTGCATTAATGCGTTTAAGCTTCGTTAGGGTGTGCCCAGTAATATCTTGATCCAATTTCGTAATAATAACTAAGCTGGTTTATTGACTTAAAGTTTTCAACGAGCCCACCTTCTGAAAACCTCCACGAAGGGTTCAGCCTCAGTACAGAGAACGCCCAAACCATAACACATGCAGACACTTTGTAGGTTTGATTATTGTAATACTTTTCAAGGGTAAGAGTTTGTTTTGCAAGGAGTTGAGGTGTATGTCCCTATCCTTCTTCGATGCTGCATTTGCCAATCGTTTGGACATGGATCCCAATCCTGCCGTGGCACCATGCCTAGACTAACGCTCAGTATCTGAAAACACATAATTTTGATAGAAACAAGCAACTACAATTAAATTGCAAAGGAGCCCCGATGAGATGGGACCAGAACCATTTGAAAATCAAAACGTGCTTTATTTAGTGATATAGCATTACAGTATGACCTGTGCAGAATGGAAAATAGTATGGATCAAGGACTGAGACACCATGCCTTATCTGGCCGAGAAAATAGTGAGTGAGTGTGTGAGTTTAATTAAAGTCACGTCGGCAATATTTCAGCCATAAACTTGCATGAAGGGATCAGCCTCAGTACAGAGAAGAACACCCAAACCATAACATGCAGACACTTTTAGGATGGATTATTATAATACTTTTGAAGGGTAAGAGTTTGTTTTCCAAGGAGTTGAGGTGTATGTCCACCATGTCTTATCTGGCCGAGAAAATATGAAGTAGGAATATTGAATGAATCTTTATGCATAGATCTAAAAAATGAAACAGATAAGGCGGTCTCATTGGTCTCATTTATTTCAGTTATGTCAGATTATCGATATACCTGAAGCTTAAGTTAAACTTCTTTGCCAAATTACATTGTTTTTACTTTGCCAATCCGAACAGAAATTCCGATTTATATGCATAAAGACACAGATCCGCAAGAAGGGGAGCACATCTGGTCACCTTACGGATGCCTAATTCTTACCTAAATGTCTAATTACCCGCATCGACGTAGATCAATCAGAAAGTTCAGCATTTCACATGTTGTTTTCTCAGTAAATTTCAGATGGCATTTGGTTTCATTTCTTTTCCTGAACCTTTGAATATAGATACGTAACTGTACCTGTGTTCACCACGTTTAGTAACAAAAGCCCCATGGATCAAGGAAAGAAGTTTTTCCTTAGGTTTATCATGTGGGATAGTGGTGTACGAAGTTGAAAAATCAAAAGTTTTGTTAGAATGGAACTTGGTTCTTTTCTTAGATTGCAAAACGTCAAGCAAACCATTTGAGTTTTTGTGAATCCACATGGTTTTATTCCACCCGTCTCGAATATAAAGAGAGTCCTTCCAAATAACAAATTCCTCCCAACACTATAACACTCCCTCCACCATACGGCAGGACCTCCTGAACACAACATGTCACCGTTCATTCTCCCCTTCGGCAGTTAACACGCTGTCTTCCATCAGCTCTGAAAAAACAGAACCGGAGTCATAAGTGAAGACGACCCTCTGCCAATTACGTCGCTGCCAACGACGTACAGTCGGGGCCCATCCCAATATCTAACGATGATGTTGCGCTATCTGTAACTTTCCTCTGCAAGGTCTGTAAGCCAACATTCCTTGAGCCCCGGATCGCCTAGCCACTGTCTGTCAACTATGCCATTTGTCAGTGATGACGTTACTATCAAGAATCGATTCCGGAGATGCAAAGTACAGTAAACTACAATAATGACGAACTCGAGGAGACCACTAATGTTAGTTCGTAATAACCGTAGTTTGTCATAAGCCTATAAACAGCATTTCTACAACAAATGGTCGGGACTTAAATAGAAGTTCGTTATATCGGTCAGTTCGTTACAGGCGTGTTCGTTATGAACGTAGTTTACTGTATGCAAGTACCAATCTTCATTGGGCATAGCTACCCGTAGTTACGGGTCTGCTTGTTCTTGGATTGTCTACCCACGGTACCAACCAATGGGTTCCATCTGTATCAAACGCAAGGCCTGTTCGTGTTGTTCGGTTGTCAGTAGTGGCATGTTTGTGGTGTTATTTTTCATCAATGTGAGAGCCTGACATGCCGTCCGTATCACTTTTATACACTCATTGCGCGTGTATTACTTTCTGCAAGGAGGATTGTTGTATTTGGATGATGTGTTTTGCATTGATTTTGTTGATTTTGTTTTTAAGTTTTTAAAGTGGTAAAGTTTCTTTTGGCCGTTATTTTACATGTCGGTCATGTTTGTTTGCTAGTTGAGGTCGCCATTGTGTAGTCATTGCCTTGGTCAGTGTTGCATCCGCGCAGCATAGCCAGGGGGCCACGTTGCTGGTCGTCATTGCAATTGATCAAACTCCAATTCAATAACCTGATACCTTCTGTTCGTATTTATTTTAAAGTCTTTCGGTTCACAACAAATATGTTCAATAGCATGTAATATTTCTGATTACTGCTGTGAATTCATTGCTTGTCTCTTCTCGACAATAGACCCATCCACTCCCGACCGATAAGCCCCGCCCCCAAGCTTCCGCTTTCGGTTTTAACGTTAGGGGGGACAACCACTCACTGATCGCTATGGCGTCACAACCCGCGAAACTTGATTGCGTGAGTGATGATTTTGGCTTGGATTATTTCGTTACCAGTCGCTTTTCAAAAGGATCTAAAGAGAGGGGTAAAACATATTTTGTTTTGGGTTATATTTTAATGTCAAATTGTATGTGGGGATGAAAATGAGGAAGATGTACGATGTAAATCGTGCCGGTCAGTGAGGAAGTCGGAGTCGCCACATACACTCAACATCACTTTAGAGGAGGCTGCGAAGAGCATCACAGCGAACCACTCTACATGTCAGGCAGGGTAACTATTTCATGTTGTTTTGCCCTCTTGAATTTACTTTCCATTGTAATGTTCTCGGAACAGTAAACACAAGCACAAGGGCAATTTGATTATTTTTGACAAGTCAAGGTCGTTTGGTGGTCTAAAAATAGATTGTCATAAACTGTTTCAACACGGCCTACGTTTGATAGCAGTGATTTTGCAGGATACCAAGGACAAAATGGCTTTTTCATCATTTTATCCACTTTTAATAAGACACTCTTCAATGTCATAACCAAAAATGAAACATGTCTTTTGGATGAATATCAGTTAGTGCCAATGAAAATGCACCTGTCTGTGCAGGCACTGATTCAAACCTATAATCTGCACAGATATTTCTTTAATTAATGAAAATGACACAATCGTTAATATAACGAATGCAGTAAATTATTTTTCCTCTCTGTTACAGTTTCATTAATATTGACATAACAACCTATTATGTTTCAGAAGGTCTTCTGGAACATGTGCCCATGTGATTGGGTTTGTTCACACCGTGTCACATTTCAAGTAGATTGGTCTTAATGTGGTGCCTGCAGAAGTGTTTGTGACAAGCCAACAGACCCGTGAAGAGGCGACTATGCTTGTCGTTAAAGGCGACTTTGCTTGTCGTAAAAGCCGACTAAAGGGATCGGTGACAGGCTCGCTGTTGGGGTTGATGCATGTCATCGATCCCAAGTGCGTGGATCGATGCTCACTGGATTGTCCGGTCAAGACTCGATTATTTACAGACCGCCGTCATGTAGCTGGAATATTGCTGAGTGCGGCGTTAAACAAAAAACTAAACCAAAACCAAACCAAAGCAAAACAGTGGCAAAAGCCAAGAGGACCAAAGATAGAGCCCTCAACTGTAGTTTCTATGGTTATGGCTAAACCGATCCATCGGTGAGAAAAAGGAAACCTGTGACATTCATATATCCTTATAACTTATAATTTCTCATTTCTAGGGGCATTAATATCTTTAGTATTTGCTCATAAACCTCTCAAAAAATCAGTTAGGTACTTTTCATTTCTTCAGTAGTATTGGCAGAAAGTTTGGTGAGCATGGCACAAACAAACCAAATGTCATTGACCTCATGAAACAAACTGACAGGTATTCTTCTACTGGCAAGTTTAAAGTTCTTAATTCTATTGATAGCTCTTTCTCCACATGTATTATATGGTGAGCAATCCGTCTAAGTCTGCAACATCACCAGCAGCCATCTGTGCAGTAGAAGATGCAAGAGGAGGAATTTATATTCAATTCTGATAGTTTAGATGCAATACGGAAACCCATATCAGCCATAATTGAATCACCATCCTGTCGATATCCATTTTCCTTTAATTGTCCAAGCAATGTGTAAAATCCACCGTCATTACATATTTCATTGTCAGAAATAGAACCAGAAAACAACATTGATACAAACATAATCGAACCTCAAGGAGAAATTGCTACAAAACATTTTAAGGTTGTATTTGTTTTATACTGTGAATAGCACGTAGACTGTGCGCCAAAGGTTGATGGTTTCTGTGTCTTAATTTCTGTACAGTCAATTATGGCTATTGAAGTAAGAAAATCTCTTTCGTAATCAGCTGGCATATGTTCTATTATGGCACTCCCGTGGGACCAGAAAGATAAATATACAAATTTTAAAGGAATATGATGCAACACTGTTGAACATGACATTTGCAGACTGAACTGACAATGAAAACCCACAGGCAATAACTTTCAAATGAAAACCATTTCGCAGTGTACAGAGCACGAGGAATAATTGAGTCTGGAGCCTGAAGTCCTTTATGTCTTTCCTTTTCTCAGTGTAGTGAATGGGGTTGGCATCTGCGGGAAACAGACATGTAACAAGCACTAGAAAGATTGTAAACGATAACCCAGCATAATATCTAAACAAATTCTTGATCTTTGACGTTGACAGTATCTGGCGTGAATCGTTCTTTGGGTGCCTTGAGATGTTCAATCTCGGTTTTCAGTCTTTGTTTGTCCTCCTCCTCCTGCTGGCATCTTGATACATCTGTCATCATGCCCAAACAGGAATATACTGAAACAGCATTTCATATTCGTTAAAACAAAATAAATACACCTGAAGTGAATTGCTGATACATTTTCAGCTAAAACATCTATACTATTTTTTAATATATCCTTCTGTGTTATCTTTTGCCAAAACATTTTCATTATGCCCTGTCAGTTTTATCTGTAATAATAATTAAAGTTAGTTCAATTAAATGTATACTGCTCAAGATGCTGAAATTATAAACATGTTTCTTAATAATTTCAGGTGGACAAATACAAGATACATGAAACTCAATTCCATGAGTTAATCCATTTTATTAAAGGGCAGAAAATTATGTATGGTCAAAATATAGGTGCTAAGTTCATGTATGTTAGAAACTTGGACTACACCTTTGAAACTGTAACTGAATAAAGGTGAATGTGTTTTGCACTGATGGTATGATAATTATGTATTGCATCTTTATGAATTAAAAAGTGAATTTTCAACACTTTTAGCAGGATCTAGGGTCTTGTTTGACCAAAATATGACGGCACTCCTGTGGGACCAGAAAGATAAATATGCAAATTTTAAATGAATATGATGCAACACTGTTGAACATGACATTTGCAGACTGAACTGACAATGAAAACCTACAGGCAATAACTTTCAAATGAAAACCATTTCGCAGTCTACAGAGCACGAGGAATAATTGAGCCGGAGCCAGAAGTCTTTTATGTCTTTCCTTTTCTCAGTGTAATGAACGGGGTTGGCATCTGTGGGAAACAGACATGTAACAAGAACTAGAAAGATTGTAAACGATAACCCAGCATAATATCTAAACAAATTCTTGATCTTTGACGTTGACAGTATCTGGAGTGAATCGTTCTTTTGGTGCCTTGAGTGCCTTCAGATGTTCAATCTCCGTTTTCAGTCTTTGTTTGTCCTCCTCCTCCTGCTGGCATCTTGTTACATCTGTCATCATGCCCAAACAGGAATATACTGAAACAGCATTTCATATTCGTTAAAACAAAATAAATACACCTGAAGTGAATTGCTGATAAATTTTCAGCTAAAACATCTATACTATTTTGTAATATATCCTTCAGTGTTACCTTTTGCCAAAACATTTTCATTATGCCCTGTCAGTTTTATCTGTACTAATAATTAAAATTGTTTCAATTAAATGTATACTGCTCAAGATGCTGAAATTATAAACATGTTTCTTAATAATTTCAGGTGGACAAATACAAGAAAAATTCCATGAGTTAATCCATTTTATGAATGGCAGAAAATTATGTATGGTCAAAATATAGGTGCGAAGTTCATGTATGTTAGAAACTTGGACTACACCTTTGAAACTGTAACTGAATAAAGGTGAATGTGTTTTGCACTGATGGTATGATAATTATGTATTGCATCTTTATGAATTAAAAAGTGAATTTTCAACACTTTTATCGGGTGGTCAGGCTCGATGACTTGGTTGATGCATGTCATCGATCCCAATTGGGTGGATCGATGCTCATGATATCAATCACTGGATTATCTGGTCCAGACTCGATTATTTACAGACCGCCGTCATATAGCTGGAATATTGCTGAGTGCGGCGTTAAACAACAAACCAACCAACCTACTATTGAATGTCCACGCTGTTGTTTCTATATTGTTAAATGTATTCATTGTACATATTAATAGCATCAAAAGGAAGTTCACAGTAACATTCTAATTTATGTCTGAGTCTGAGTAGAAATGGCGCTTGTTGCAGCTGGTTACACTGAGTAGAAGTACTGCAGACAGACCCTCTTGAGTCGTGGACAGGCAGAATGTTGTGAGCTGGGACAGAGACCTCTACACTTGCAACAGTGGCATCTGACTCCTTAATACTGAAATTCATGAATCAAAACAGAGAGATTCATTTGAATTTTCAGAATTCCCCTCCGCCTTCCTTTTAAGTTTGTCCCCATCGCTGAAGAAACTTATATAGACCGCTAGCTGTGACATGATCTGACATGTGCGGAAATGGCAATGCTGTTGCACTCTTCAATATCGCCCTAACTCAGAGAAAATATTGCCGGCTTTAACACATGGCTCCCCAAATTTATATACACGTTTCTTAAACTTAAACTGATCACTGCGAGCACGCAACACCGGAAATACCAATCACAAATCCGCAAGGAAGTCCTCAATTTAATCCTATTATTACACTATCTGGTTATAAAAACATGTTCGTTGTACACTTTGACATATTTGTGTGGCATATTTTATTATTTTTATTCAAAATTTCGTTCAATAAAGTTTATATTAATTTTGGCGAAATCGTGCGTAAAAGGATCGGTAGATTGCACAACTCGCCGTTATTTACAGCAACCACGGTCAGGTTATCGCTATTGACGCCCTAAAACGAACTTTAGTTGACGGGGAATAGATATATAGATCTATATTATAAATACCATGCTTTGACTCGTTAAAAGTCAGATTTATTGAAGTGCGACTGTTTTGTGTCAACAAAGTTTTCGCTACTGAGAACGTGTGAGCCTCGATGGTGACTGGTGTGTCAAAAAAATAAATCTCATCAAAGTTAGGCCTAACGAAGCTTCTATTTTCGGAAATTGTTTCTACCTCGCATAACAAAATCAAAGTAAAGTAGTCAACTGTCTGTTATTCCATTTTCCAAGAAGCATGTGCCATATATGGAAGTGTTACTACGATTTAACAATGAAACAAGCCTGGTTCTCGTTGTTGACCTGCCTGACAACGAAGTGTATGAATCCCATTGGTTGACTGGTGTAGCTGTATGCAAATTAGACTGCCAGTCTGGGATACTCGCAAAATATTAGCCAATCAAATATCATAACATGATCACATGATTACATTCACGTGAAACTTGAAACCAGTTCATTTTGTGTGCATGCTCTTCTTGTCCACGGGCATACTAGAAAATGTATATTACACGCCCGATATCTAAACCTTACTTGGCACTGGCGTCGGGCAATGGTATTTTTCAACCCCTGGTATGTATAACAATATTTAACTAAATGTTTACAAAATTAATAATATTCTAGAGATCGGACACCACTGTTGACAAATGTCCACTTAACAGTACCGGAATTTAGATAATGGGACAAGTTATATCTGCACAGACCGAATTCAAGTCATTTATGTTTATTTTCAATACGTCACCAAATGGTCCCGGACAACTCCCTTTTCCGGCTTCATTACCACATATGCTACAAACTCAAAGCCCGATATTGGCACAAACACGTAATTCAGGAATAATTTTGTTGTTACAGTCGTTAGTTCCGTGGAAGATTGTGTTGACATTATGCAGATCACGAGGCCTGCCGCACGCCTTGACCCATCGCAAACAATTTTCTCACGACCGTTTTGGTTTGGGGAAAGGTATGAATCGAACCCCAGCGATGCGCAACGGATATCTGGAGTCAGAGTTGCACAAACCGTGGCACAGTGCTTCACCGGCATTGTTGACCCCGGAAAAAAGTCTGAAAAAAACGCAACGAGCGCTCGGCCTTCGGATTGGCTCAAACTGACGAATGCGCCAATTTTGATTCACAGACTGGATCGGTCTTTCACTATCCTGCCAATGAGAGCACACCTGGCAAGAGTTGAAAGTAAATGAAAGTTATCTCCCTTTGATATGTGACTTAAAAACTTTTTTCACATATTGTCAATCAGTGACATACCTCTGCAGTCATATGTATTATTCCCATCACCAGATGTTTTTGTTTGTTCGCTTGTTTGTTGCTTATCGCCGCACTCAGCAATATTCCAGCTATATAACGGCGGTCTGGACTAGGCAATCCAGTGATTGACACTGGGACACGATGACATGCATCAACAAAGTCAGCGATCCTGACCACCCGATCCTGTTAGTCGCCTTTTACGACAAGCATACTCGCCTTTTACGGCAAGCATGGGTTGCTGAAGACCTATTCTACCCCGCATCTTCACGGGTCCATCACCAGATGTGAATAGTGGACAAATATTACTTTTTAAATATTCAATAACTTCAATTATTCCAGGACTAGTGACTTCGTTTTTTTTTGCATGTGTTTTGATAAAAGTTGCGTTGATCCTGAATTGATTTCCTTTCATGTAACACTCATCACAAGCGGCATGGGATGAAGGGCGCATATCTTTACGGAATATGGTCAGCCCACTCTTTGCAGGTTACTCGGTTTACCCTTCACCAATTAATGTCTCTGTTGATTCTTATATAATTATCTTTTCTGTGATAACATTTTCTATTTTCTTATCTCTTGAGCATTACTGTCTAAAGACCTAAAACTCTGATCCATAATCTCTATGTAATCTTAAAGCCTTATAACTTTGGAATCTTTGGGGCTTCAAGCTCTGCTTGAATTCAGGGAGGAAATGCACGATAGGATATCTCACATCAGCCGTTTGTTAGTTAAGTAGAGATAAACCATAGTCACATCAACTGGTCTCAAATGAACTATTTCATCCTTATCTTGTGCAAATAATGTATTGAATATATCAATTAAGAGCTCCTTATTATCTTCATTCCACACATAGGTAAACCAGCTTCTAGTATTGTCTTTTCATTTTGCTTTTGGTACAACAGATACATTCTTTTCTGAAAATAACTGGTCCTCAACACACAATGTTGACCTATTAGGATCATTTGTGTCCACGTTAAAAGTGAAATAGATTATGAAAAGTTTGGATTCATCTTTGGTACCCACACCAACATCAGAAATAGGAGGATAATATGACGAAGAAGCAATCATCTAGTCCACTACACTGGCTCCATAATGTGCTACAAAGGTGAATTTCCCCTTGCTTGTGATAGAGACTTACTTGACTGTTATTGAAAGATTTCAGATCATCGATATACATAAAGCTAAAGTTCTTCTTCTTCTTTGCCAAACTCCGTTGTTTTGATTTTGCCAGTCCGATCAGAAATTCCGATTAATGCAAATCAAGAAACACATCCGCAAGAGGAGGATCACAATTGATGTCCACAGGGATGCTTATATCATACCTGTATATCTAATTCCTACATTCCACAGAGATGTTAAAAATTCCATCATTTCACATATTGTTGTTCAGAGTTAGGTCCCTTGGGCATGCCGCAAACCTATTCAAAACCCGATTATTCTTCCAGTTTTGTCAGCACCACACTCGTGCTCAAGTGATAAACGTCTGATACCTGCATCACATCCAGGTTTTCTCCCACATTCGGCAGACACGCCCTGATAGAACTTTTAGCAACCCTAAACTGAACTCATCCACTCATTAAACTTTCGGTGACATTTGCTTTTATAGTTTTCATTTTCATTTCATTTCTACTGAACTGTTGAACTATATCTATGATGGTTAATGTCAAATGCCCCATAGAACATTAGCCGCGTAGGATAGTGATGTACAAAGTTGAAAAATAAAATGTCTAATATTTTGTCTTTGCATCCATAGCAGTCGAATCAAATATTCTTTTCTCTGGACGTGCTATATGTATTTAGTTTGATTCGACAGGTCTATAAAAGGGTTTGTGCACAATGTTACATCTGTAAAGTTAAGATTTAAATTCAAGATATGATCAAATGTATTGCCTGTTGTCACGTGTGTGATGATTGCACTGACCCTCCATTATCTGACAAATAGTCACTGTCTGAAGAATTCATGGACAAAGATATTAATAAAGTGAGTGAGTGAGTTGGGTTTAACGCCGCTTTTAACAGTATTCCAGTTATATCGCGGCGTGTCAGCTTAGTGTGGGAGGAAAATCCGAAGTGATGCAGGTCTCAGACGTTTACCACTTTGGTGAAACCCACGAGCACGGGTATGGTGCTGACAAACCTAGAAACATAATCGGGGCGAACCGGGATTCGAACCCACAATCATAAGTTTCTTGCGTGTCCAAGGGACGCAACTCTGCACGGTATTAATATAACGTATTAAAAGGTGGCTTTGTTTGTTTATTTATTTGTTGTTCAACGCCTCACTCGGCTTTATACAACTATATGACGGCTGTCTGTAAATAATCAAGTCTGGACGAGATAATCCAGTGATTGACATCATGAGCATCGATCCACGCAATTGGGATCGATGACATGCATCAACCAAGTCAGCTAACCTGACCACTCGATCCCGTTATTCGCCTCTTACGACAAGCATAGTCGCCATTTAGGGAAAATGGGTTGCTGAAGAACTAACCCCTAAACTAAGTACACAACAGGTTGATAACTTTGAAAAGGATATAACTATTGAAGTAATTTCAAAAAGCTGTAAGATCAATGAAAAACAATATAAGCCCAGGAATAGATGGATACCCAATTGAAATCTTCATCTTTTTCTCGTACGACTTAGGCAAATGGACTCACAGATACATCAAAGAAATTAACTTCAACAATGAATGGGGGTTATTACATGCAATCCTAAGCCCAATAAAGACACAAAATTATTTAACAACAGGCGCCCAATATCCTTACTCCATTCATCATACAAAATGTTGGGTACATGCATTGCAAATAGATTGGAAACAACATTACACATACTTATACAAACGGGGTTTATCCCGGAAAGATGTATTTATCAAAATAAAAGATTGCTGTATGACATGTTGTATGAAACTAGAACAATAAACGAACCTGAACATCTTTGGTAATCGACTTCGAAAAGGTATTTGACACTGTTTCAATAATCAAAAGCTATATTGTGATAAAACGGGTTCAGTTTATTTTGAATCATGGGAACAACACTGACAGCATCGATGCTGGTCATTCCGGTGTATTGGAATTACAGCTGAATATCATTCCATAAAGACATTTGAATTGTTGTTGAATTTCGTAGCTCTCGTAGCTTCGTGTAATTTATTCATTAATAGTTTTACGACGCTTCAGGGAAAGATAACTCTTAATGATTGGATGTGGAATGTTTTTGGAAGTCCATGCTGTCTGTAATGTTTACAGTCAAGTTCTGAGGTTGTATTCTTTGGAAAACTTTACCTAGTCCAATATAAAAGCATCTACCCCCACCTGGTGTCGTCGCTGATTTTTGTTCATCTATTCATATAATGTTCACCGCTATTTTGCTTTTACCCCAAATGTCATATGTTTCAGCACATTGGCGTTGACGGTTTATATGCGTTTTAAATTAGGAGCTAATTATCCTTATTTAGTTTCAGTGAGTGATTGAAGGGCATTGCAACATGAAGCAAATTTTCAGTTACTAGTATACCAAGCTGTCAGTATGTTCATACATTGTAGCTACGAACGACAAACGCCAGATACCTGTGTCCCCCGGAATATCGGCGGGGATCCTTCAGTCTCAGGGAAAGATCATCATATATTGATGTGGAGCTCTAATGCATCTCATGGTCGCTGTTTGACCCTGTTAAGAGACCCCTGCAATGGCTCCGGCTCATAGCTTATCTCTAGCAGCCTGTGTGTCATACAAGGTGGCTACATAGATCTGAAGGGCAAGTTCAGTGAATGCCCTTGAGTGTTAAGGTACCCAGTTAACGTTGCACATAATGTCTATTAGACAATAGAGCCTATGATCAATGGGACACAATTTCTTTTCATTGTCGTGTGAAAAGATCTGCATACTAGTTGCATTATCAATTTACACCCGTGAGGGTTCCTTGTTAGAATTGGTCCGATGCAGCCTATGTTAGTCGTAGGAAGTGACCTGATGGAGCGGGTGGTCAGGCTTGGTTGATCGTAACCCGATGACGTGGCTCCTTGGTCACAATATGAGACTCCACTACACTGGCTCTGGCACACACACACACACACACACACACACACACACACACACACACACACACTGTTTTTAATCCAAAAGAAGAGGTTGTGTCCTAAACATCCTAAACAATTCCTTCAGACAAAACAACGTTCTTAAAGAAGATACAGCCCCTCAATTTGCATTACTTTTCAGGTGAAAAATTGACTTCCCTTTGTATGTGTTTGTGAAGGGTTCCATGGGGGGGGGTTGCAGGTTACGTTCACGTTTTCGCGAACACCCGATATCATCCCTGTGTGAAGTTTAGGATACAGTCGGAATCGGGTACTCAACTCTGATTTGAGCAGATATTCCTTGTAGCCATGAAAAGTGTTTTGTTGTTTATATTTCAAATGTTAAAAAATGTTGCCCTTCCCAATCGCGTTAGTGGCGCTCACAGGGTCATGGCACTAAGTTCATTCACCAAGGGTTATACAGCCATTGGTTCTTGCACGTCGGTGATGGCTAACTACATGACCATGGGTTTGTATCCATTTAGGTCTAACAAAGATTTACAACCGCTATGCGAACACTTGATCGTTAAAAAGACTCATAAACACATCCTTATGATATCGTATAATGGACTCTGGTTTCAGTGGAGATTTCTTCACTTTAAAATAAATGTTGTCGCTCACATCTAAGGTAGCCAGACATTCTAGTCCGCTTGGGTATCCATTTATAGATGACCTGAGGCAGTTAAGGTTCAAGAACACGAAAAAACATCAAATTCGCTCTCACTCGTTTGGTGTTGGAGAATATTAATAACGTGACACTTAGTAAGTTGCACCTTTTATTTGGATCGCTTGAGTGAGTTTTACACGTGTGTCAGAATTTCTTCTGCATGGTTGTACCTAGCCACCTGCAAAAGATAAGAGTTTGTTTGTACTGTAAACATGACAACGTAATAACACACAAAAATGTCAATATTCTCACCATCGGTGTTGTTTTTGTCAAGGTGAATATGACAACCAGACACAATGAAATACAACTTTAAGGTAGGCGTTCGGACAATATAAGGATTATTATCAGGGTATCTCACCCTCCTGTGGTATTCGAGAGCCTTTTCATCGCTAATTAAAGCTGCAATTATATTATCATGCCATGTGCTACACATCCGTAAAGAGTAAGTCCAGCGCTTGACCGATGTATAGTCAACTTGTAAGTTCCAACAATTATCCAAGTGTCAGCATTTTACAAGCGTAGGTGATGATGCAACCATGTTTCACAAAAGCCTGTACACTGACCCTGATTTTTTTACTTCTTGTCTGTTGCTTATCACATCACTCGGCACTATTCTAGTTATATGACAAGGGCGTGAAAATGTTCGTGTCCGGACCAGACAACCTACAGATCGATATAATGAGCAACGATCCACGACGTCAGGGCATGATGACACGCAATCAAACAAGTCACCGAACCTGACCAATTGCTCCACTTGGTCGCCTCTTACGCCCAGCATAGTCTGCTAGGGACCTATCATAACCTGGAATCCACTTACTTTAATAATAAATGCATTGGCAGTATTTGACAAAGTGTACAAATAAACGTTTTTGTGATTATTTTCCTTGTCTCGCGACAACCTTTGACCTCACATCATGTGGCAAAAGAATTCCTCAGGTGAAGTGCAGGATATTCTTCAGTGCCATATTCAACAGATGTATAAGAGGGATCGGGTGGTCAGGCGCGCTGAGTCGGTTGATGCATGTCATCCTAACTAAATTGCGTTGAGCCATGCTCATGATATCAATCACTGGATTGTCTGGTCCGGACTCGATTATAAACAGACTGTAGTCATATAGCGGGAATATTTCAAAGTGCGGCGTTAAACAACAAACAAACAAACAAACAAACAAAACAAATGTATTAATACAGAATAATATCTTAGGTCGTCATCTTATTGTAGTAGGCTGTAGCAAAATCACCGGGGCCGTAGCAGTCAAATTCCCAAAAAAGTTTAAAACAGTCTCGTTTCACGCGGCTGCAAATTATGGCTCAAACATAGATATGCAAGCCCGATGATTAACGCCGCATCGAGGTGACCTCCGGTGGACACCCGTGATTGACAACCAAGTCCGCGAGCCTGACTACCGATCCATTTAGTCGTTTTTCACAACAAATACATGTTGCTGGGGTCCTTTGCTTTTACCTTAGATCCCGACGGGTCGAAATGTATGAGAAATTATATCCCTTGATGTCAATGTCCTCATCATGACGATCATCAATTATTGTACCCTAGTCATCGTCACTTACTTTAATGAACATTGCATTTGTGCAGGTGGTAGCACAAAAGAACGGTCCGAGTATAGTTAAGTAGATAAATATCATATTATCTACTTACGATAAAATCTCCTCCTATTTCCTCCTGATCCTGCCCTTCTGTTCCAAAAGGAACCGCGCCTTCTGTTCCATTGTGGCCATCTGTTCCTTGTCGACCCCGGCCATTTGTTCCTTGTCGACGCTCCTGACCATCTGTTCCATGTCGACGCTCCTGACCATCTGTTCCATGTCGACGCTCCTGACCATCTGTTCCATGTCGACGGTCCTGGCCATCTGTTCCATGTCGACGCTCCTGACCATCTGTTCCATGTCGTCGAACCTGACCCAGACCATCTGTTCCATGTCGTCCACGCAGTAGCTGCAATAGACAAGGTTTGTTGTTCAACGCCGCACCCATCAATACCATTACCGTCTGGACCAGACAATTCAGTGATTGACATGATGAGTACAGATACAATCAATTTTAATGCGATTCGTTGACAGGCAATTAACTATGTCATACATTACCGATCCTGACCACCCGATTCATTTAGTCGTCGCTTACGTAAAGCACAGGTTCCTGGGGATCCAAGGGTTTGATTCTAAATGTCTTTGTACAGATACGTAATTGTTTTTCATTATAATCAGAATGTTCCTATTAACATTCTCACGCTATCAGCGTGACTGCTTCGGTTGTTTGAAATTATTCGGAGAGAGTGGTTCGTTTTTGCTTTTATACATGTAAAACGGTTTTTGTGTAAACAGTTTCAAACAAGCCATATATCTTCGTAGCAAGTCAGCTTTCAATTAACCGATAATTGAACATTCACTGTTTATTTCTAAATCTTGCAGAATAAGAGATATAAAATGAACCGTATACTCAAGGACCGACCATTTGTCATTTGTTCTTTGGCCTTTCAATAATATCTTGTCCAGTGGAAATGTGAGATGTCCTGTTTTGAACAAACTATATTTTGGCTCTTCCTTTCAATGACGAAGTGACTAAAGAATATATCCCACAAAGGATTTTTGTACTTACGACAAGGGGCATGGCTGCAATTGACCGTTCTCTCCTCACGTGTAATACAGTCAGGGGGCGTGCAAGTATTAACACAGACTCGACTGCGAGCCTGCATCTGTGTCCCGCATCCACATGTCACAGAACACGGACCAGTATTACCCCACGGGCACCAGGGGCCGATCACTGAATATGAAATCAAGACAAGAATCTTTGAACATCTAAAGTCTATTTGGACCCTTCGTGCAGCAATTAATGATCGATAGCAAAACCCGAATCGTGACTTCTGACGATAAGTTACATACACTTATACACATACACATTTTCTTGCCGACAATCGCGACATGACCATGCATGGCCGAAGACGCAACCTTCATCAATCGCGTTTACATTGTGGTGTCCGTTACAACCCCGTATTTTCTTGAGTTTTTTAAAACTATTTACCTTTGCTTTGTTACTGAAAAGTTGTTATCGCTATTGTTCTATCTATACACGGATCTCACATAATGTTATTACTACAAATGCAGGTAGAAACAGCCCGGGGAGCCGTTCAATATATGTTTCAACAGTTGCCGACATTTTGATATGGTGCACGCATGCGCTAGATTTCTAGGTCTGTTTTTGTAGATATTTTCCTCTGCTGTATGGATTAATCTCTCTGACACCAATGAAATAGGTAGTCCATGGTGGAAAGCACACGGACAGTTCTCTCCTCGTTGGTTATTGGTTTAACATCAACACGTTTATACAATGTGTCTTAGTTGCATTAAACATGGTACATGTTTTACTTATCACTTATCACAAAGGCTTTTTCTGCATACCTGGACAGGTACAAATCTGACAATTGACTGTTCTTATCTCAACTGGTGTGAAGCCAGGCGGGCAACAGGTGGAACCGGTACAAGTCCGGGTCCTCAACTGCAACCTTGTCCCAGGCCCACAGGTCGTTGTGCAAGCGCCATTATCCGCCCATTCGGACCACATGCTGATAACTGCAAAGGAGATGAAGGTCGTTATGAAATCACACATCGATGTAGTGTATGAAAAAAGAAAGCAATAGAGGGTTCACGCATTGAGAATAGGAATATGTGTTCGGTTGATGACACATGTTCTGGCGATGACTTGGAGGCAGTCTGTATTCTAGTTCTGAAGTCGATATTGTAGATCAAGATTTCATCAGGACATCTAACATTTAAGAAAAGAACAGAAACAGAAATGTCACGCAGATAATATAAGACTTTATGCCTTTCTTGCAAAGGAATGGAAAGTGTTTATATTTTTCGTCAGAAACAAACTAAAAGTCATGTTCTTTCCGCTTTGTGCGTTAGCTATCATTACGAAACCTTGCAGTCACCTGCGAGACGTATTTCCTTTAATACAGAAGGTGGGTGTCAAGAATGGCATTAATAAAGTATATTTGCAAGTGTGTGCCCAAATGGTCAGTTATACACATATTATTGATGTTTGCCTCAGCGTTTCAGATCTTTCAAGGACACCACAGCAGAAATTTCCAATTCTGAAACTTCTTAATAATTCTTGTTCAGGACTTTGCAGTACGTTTCTGTTAAAACTATAAACAGATGTGTAACATAAAACTACTTGAAGTTGGTGTCGATTGCGAGGCTCCATGGAGTATCAATCTAAACGATTTTCTTGGTATATACAGACCAAACAGGCTCCATGCAGGGGTATTCTCCTGTGTCCGACATACAAGTCTGGTGGGTGCAACGAGTTTAAAACCGAAAGTAAGCCATGCTACCATTGTCACTGCCAGGGTGTATTGTTTCCAAACACCAAGGTCAGTCTAATAATCAGAATGTTTAAACAATTAACATTCTTTACCAAAATAGGTAAACCCCCTTCTTCTATACAAACCCTAGACTAGCTATGAAGTGTATATGAACAACTTTCAGGCTACATTGTGTCCATGGTGGGCTGAATTTGGTACTGATTCTAATTCATGTGATCAGAAATCAGCAGATTTTAGTGTTTACAACATAACTTCTCATCCTGTGGAAAACCCTTGCAAAATGTTGTTGTTTTTAACTTGCTACTGATTGTAAATTAAAATCTCAAACAAGTGGACACAAAACGGAATTATCTCAGTCGCCATATGTCCATGTTTTGGTGAGAAACAAACTAAACTTTGTGCGTTAACAATCATCGCAAAACTTTGCAGTCTATTCCGTCGCTATACGTAATTCCTTTAATACAGTGGGTGTGTTGTCTACACCATTAATAAAGTATATTTGCAATTGTGTGCCTAAATGGTCATTTATATAGATATCCTTGATGTTTGCCTCAGTTCTTTAGTTTGATTTTGTCAAGGAAACCACAGCAGAAATGTATTATTTCCTCTCACTTAACAAGGGTGTTATGTACGTTTTTGTTAAGAAACAAACTTAATATGAAGTTTTGTCCACTTTGTACATTTGTCCTATAATTCGACATGTTGGAACAATTTACATTACAAACTAGACATGATTTTCCTTTATTTTTTATTATAAAGGATTTTGTACTTACCTGGACATGTACAAATCTGACAATCGACAGTTCTCGTCTCAACTGCTGTGAAGTCAGCCGGGCAACAGGTGGAACCGGTACAAGTCCGGGTCCTCGTCTGCATCTTCGTCCCAGGCCCACAGGTCGTTGAGCAAGTTCCATTATCAGTCCATTCGGACCACATGCTGATAACTGCAAAGGAGATGAAGGTCGTTATGAAATCACACATCGATGTAGTGTATGAAAATAGAAAGGAATAGAGGGTTCATGCACTGAGAATAGGAATATGTGTTCGGTTGATGACACATGTTCTGGCGATGACTTGGAGGCAGTCTGTATTCTAGTTCTGTAGTCGATATTGTAGATCAAGATATCATCATGACATCTAACATTTAAGAAAAGAACAGAAACAGAAATGTCACGCAGATAATATAAGACTTTATGCCTTTCTTGCAAAGGAATGGAAAGTGTTTATATTTTTCGTCAGAAACAAACTAAAAGTCATGTTCTTTCCGCTTTGTGCGTTAGCTATCATTACGAAACCTTGCAGTCACCTGCGAGACGTATTTCCTTTAATACAGAAGGTGGGTGTCAAGAATGGCATTAATAAAGTATATTTGCAAGTGTGTGCCCAAATGGTCAGTTATACACATATTATTGATGTTTGCCTCAGCGTTTCAGATCTTTCAAGGACACCACAGCAGAAATTTCCAATTCTGAAACTTCTTAATAATTCTTGTTCAGGACTTTGCAGTACGTTTCTGTTAAAACTATAAACAGATGTGTAACATAAAACTACTTGAAGTTGGTGTCGATTGCGAGGCTCCATGGAGTATCAATCTAAACGATTTTCTTGGTATATACAGACCAAACAGGCTCCATGCAGGGGTATTCTCCTGTGTCCGACATACAAGTCTGGTGGGTGCAACGAGTTTAAAACCGAAAGTAAGCCATGCTACCATTGTCACTGCCAGGGTGTATTGTTTCCAAACACCAAGGTCAGTCTAATAATCAGAATGTTTAAACAATTAACATTCTTTACCAAAATAGGTAAACCCCCTTCTTCTATACAAACCCTAGACTAGCTATGAAGTGTATATGAACAACTTTCAGGCTACATTGTGTCCATGGTGGGCTGAATTTGGTACTGATTCTAATTCATGTGATCAGAAATCAGCAGATTTTAGTGTTTACAACATAACTTCTCATCCTGTGGAAAACCCTTGCAAAATGTTGTTGTTTTTAACTTGCTACTGATTGTAAATTAAAATCTCAAACAAGTGGACACAAAACGGAATTATCTCAGTCGCCATATGTCCATGTTTTGGTGAGAAACAAACTAAACTTTGTGCGTTAACAATCATCGCAAAACTTTGCAGTCTATTCCGTCGCTATACGTAATTCCTTTAATACAGTGGGTGTGTTGTCTACACCATTAATAAAGTATATTTGCAATTGTGTGCCTAAATGGTCATTTATATAGATATCCTTGATGTTTGCCTCAGTTCTTTAGTTTGATTTTGTCAAGGAAACCACAGCAGAAATGTATTATTTCCTCTCACTTAACAAGGGTGTTATGTACGTTTTTGTTAAGAAACAAACTTAATATGAAGTTTTGTCCACTTTGTACATTTGTCCTATAATTCGACATGTTGGAACAATTTACATTACAAACTAGACATGATTTTCCTTTATTTTTTATTATAAAGGATTTTGTACTTACCTGGACATGTACAAATCTGACAATCGACAGTTCTCGTCTCAACTGCTGTGAAGTCAGCCGGGCAACAGGTGGAACCGGTACAAGTCCGGGTCCTCGTCTGCATCTTCGTCCCAGGCCCACAGGTCGTTGAGCAAGTTCCATTATCAGTCCATTCGGACCACATGCTGATAACTGCAAAGGAGATGAAGGTCGTTATGAAATCACACATCGATGTAGTGTATGAAAATAGAAAGGAATAGAGGGTTCATGCACTGAGAATAGGAATATGTGTTCGGTTGATGACACATGTTCTGGCGATGACTTGGAGGCAGTCTGTATTCTAGTTCTGTAGTCGATATTGTAGATCAAGATATCATCATGACATCTAACATTTAAGAAAAGAACAGAAACAGAAATGTCACGCAGATAATATAAGACTTTATGCCTTTCTTTACAATGGAATGGAAAGTGTCGTGAGTTTATATTTTTCGTCAGAAACAAACTAAAAGTCATGTTCTTTCCGCTTTGTGCGTTAGCAATCATTACGAAACCTTGCAGTCACCTGCGAGACGTATTTCCTTTAATACAGAAGGTGGGTGTCAAGAATGGCATTAATAAAGTATATTTGCAAGTGTGTGCCCAAATGGTCAGTTATACACATATTATTGATGTTTGCCTCAGCGTTTCAGATCTTTCAAGGACACCACAGCAGAAATTTCCAATTCTGAAACTTCTTAATAATTCTTGTTCAGGACTTTGCAGTACGTTTCTGTTAAAACTATAAACAGATGTGTAACATAAAACTACTTGAAGTTGGTGTCGATTGCGAGGCTCCATGGAGTATCAATCTAAACGATTTTCCTGGTATATACAGACCAAACAGGCTCCATGCAGGGGTATTCTCCTGTGTCCGACATACAAGTCTGGTGGGTGCAACGAGTTTCAAACCGAAAGTAAGCCATGCTACCATTGTCACTGCCAGGGTGTATTGTTTCCAAACACCAAGGTCAGTCTCATAATCAGAATGTTTAAACAATTAACATTCTTTACCAAAATAGGTAAACCACCTCCTTCTATACAAACCCCAAACTAGCTATGAAGTGTATATAAACAACTTTCAGGCTACAAATATAGGCACAAGGCAGGAACAAATTGTGATGATGCAAGGAAATAATTAAAATACACTTGTCCTTTGTGGGCTGCCTTTAGTACTGATTCTAATTCATGTGATCAGATATCAGCAGATTTTAGTGTTTACAACATAACTTCCCATCCTGTGGAAAACCCTTGCAAAATGTTGTTGTTTTTTATTCTGAATGTAAATTAAAATCTCAAACAAGTGGACACAAAACGGAATTATTTCAGTCGCCATATGTCCATGTTTTGGTGAGAAACAAACTAAACTTTGTGCGTTAACAATCATCGCAAAACTTTGCAGTCTATTCCGTCGCTATACGTAATTCCTTTAATACAGTGGGTGAGTTGTCTACACCATTAATAAAGTATATTTGCAATTGTGTGCCTAAATGGTCATTTATATAGATATCCTTGATGTTTGCCTCAGTTCTTTAGTTTGATTTTGTCAAGGAAACCACAGCAGAAATGTATTATTTCCTCTCACTTAACAAAGGTGTTATGTACGTTTTTGTTAAGAAACAAACTAAATATGAAGTTTTGTCCACTTTGTACATTTGTCCTATAATTCGACATGTTGGAACAATTTACATTACAAACTAGACATGATTTTCCTTTATTTTTTATTATAAAGGATGTTGTACTTACCTGGACATGTACAAATCTGACAATCGACAGTTCTCGTCTCAACTGCTGTGAAGTCAGCCGGGCAATTAGCGGTACAGGTTCGGTTCCGAAACTGCATCCGTGTGCCAGGGCCACAGGTCGTTGAGCAAGTTCCATTATCAGTCCATTCGGACCAAGGAGTGATAACTGCGAAATATATGATTTTGTAGTATATAGTATTTGAAATTGCAAAGCTTATAATGTTTCTCAAGTAATAAATGGAATAAAAACAACACCAACAATTGTGAAAGTGATTTTAATTTTATTTTGCAACATAATCTCCATTCTTTTTCAATATCGATAGTGAAGCTTTTCAATTGCAGTCTGGAAGAAGTTTTCTGAAGCCACCCTGAAAAACCCATTCAAAGCAGCTTTGAGGTGAACGTTGTCGTCATAACGCTTTCAACGAAAGTGTTCTTTCAGCTTAGGAAACAGGTGGAAATCACTTGGTGCAAGGTATGGCGAGTATTGAGAGTGAGGAAGCTCTTCGAACCCACATTGTCGCACAGCAGCCGTTGCAAGTTGAGAGGTATGAGAAGAGGCATTGTCATGAAAAACTAGAACTCCACCAATCAGCATTCCTCTTTCTTTGATAGAATCCCTCAGGCAATGAAGCAAATTAGCATACTAGGCACCAGTAATCGTCAAGGATTAACAAGGATCTCACCCTTTGTATCCCAGTATACAGAGGCCATAACTTTCTTCGCTGATCTTAAAGATTGGAATGTCTTTGATGCCGGAGAAGTGGAATGGTGCCATTCCATGAATTGACGTTTTGCCTCGGGATCATAGTTGTAGACCAGTGTTTAATCACACGTTACCAATCTCTTTTTGAATTTGAAGAAATCCTACTCAATTTGCCTCTGACAATGTCAGTTTTTTTTCCTTAAGATGAGAATTTAGACACTTTGTAAACGTTCATGAATAATAACACTTGTCATATGGGGTCATGAATTTCTTTAGGGGAGTACTTTTCTCGGAACTCAAAAACTTGATGACTGCTTGGTACTAGTTCTTTTCCATTTCTGTGTTATTTGGACCCCTATTACGTTCAGCTGGCTGACACTTATATCCAAACGGCCTTAACAGACCAAATACACTTGCCATGAACTACATAAACAATGTACTTCATTGACTAGTTCACTTTGTTATGGCCCATAGTTGAAAGTTAGTCAAGCTTACATTTTTTGGACCAGTCCTCGTATGTTCTCTGTTTTTGGCACCTTCTGGCGATGACATGGAGGAAGTATGTATATGTCGTTTAACAGAGCAATATCACATCTATGCAGCGGCCTGTAAATAATAGAATCTGGACCGAACTATCCAGTTTTGCAATATTTTAATCAATGTCAACGTGACCGAGATTAGGAGCTCAATTATCCGGTTCACCATGAACTGGTGTTCAATTACTTTTTTAAACTGTAATCTTAAGAACGTTGTGCGTTGGTTTTTTTTTGGTGAGTTCCACCCAACTCAGCATCCAGTCCTGCTTGCAGACGTATTTGAAGGTGTTCTTTTGCTGGATGTGAGCTTGCAATATAGGAGCTCCTTCATTATTTCATTCTCCATGACAAATGTGGCGGAGCCAGCGAAGTCAATGCTGAGGTTCCAGCTAATGACCAGGACATGCCGCAGGCTGCTCTTGTGGAAGGCGTTGAACTTCTTTTCTTGTCTCGCGAAAAGGAAGGTCCAAGAGTAGCTGCCAAAGACGCAGACTGCAGACAACAACCTTGGTGTATCTTGTCACCTTGCTGATCTCCCACACTCACGTCGTCAGTCTGGCGGGGGTGGTGGATGCTATGCCTACCTGTCTGTCTCAGCATCCAAAGACAGGTTGTCTGTGATGGTGGAGCCGAACTGTTTTACCACCTCCACCTCATAGACGTTGATGAAGATCACTGTAGGCTGCTCGATGCCATGGTCCAACATGTTTGCCTTTGTTGACTAGGTTGCAAGATCCGACTATCAGCAAAAAGCTTTAGCTTTAGCTTTCCCATCAGATATAGTTTGGAAGTAGATGGTCGGGGCTTCAAAGTGTGCTTCAGTATGACTGTGAAGAAGATTAAAAAAAGGATGGTTCTAGTATGCTCCACTGTGGATGTAGAAAGCCCCAGAGGGTGAACTGTCAAACTGTACCTTTCATGGCAGTATGTAGTGACTGGATCATATTGAGGAGCCAATCTAGGCACACAATGTCGAAAGGCTTTAGTGGGGTTGATCAAAATGCGACAGATTTGAGGCTTCTGCTGATGTCTATTGAGAAGATTCGAGATACACCCTGTCAGCAAGTTTCTGTAGCGAGAGCTTTCTTGTGATGCTTTGCATATTATTGTACAAGGTGCCGATGCTGATGTCTTTCATGTGCTTTGGTACCACACCCTCATCCCAACACTGACACAGAAGTTCATACAGGTGGCCTTGCAAGATCCCCTTTTCTGCAGTTGACAGCCCCTGGAGGGATCCCATCTATTCCGAGCACGCTAAATGGCTTCCAGTGCAGAGCCAGATATGTTATTTTCCCTTTGGTCGAGTGATCAACCCATCTCTCCATCTGCTCTGTTTTTGCCTCTGTCTCTGATTGTTTTGCCCGTTGCAGATTTCAGGGGCAATGTCTTGTTTTGAGTTGGAATGATGTCTTTCTTGATGCTGTGGTACACATTATCAGTCAATAATTGAATGCCCTTGCCGACATGCAGCAAGTAGTCATTCGCGGATGTTATTGCTGTTTTCGTTGTTTTGTTTCTGACAGCTCGTAGGGTTTTCTTGTGAAGGTAGCATTCTATTAGAGCTGCACCCGTTTTCTCGGTGATAGGGATGAGCTCGCAGGAGTAGGCTTCCAGCCAATCGTGAGTTTTCCCCAAAATCTTCCCAGAGGCTGAGAATGAAACAGCATACAGACTGTCTCTCTGATGAACTGATCTTTCTTGGCATCTCCCTGTGGAGGTTCTGTCCAATCTTCCGTCCAATGGTTGTGCGCGGCTTTGCGTACAATGATACGAGTCTCTTCCTTCCAGCTTTGTGTGGTGCATCTCTTTGTCAGGAATCTCATTCTTTCAGGGGAGCAAGGAATGGTCGGCACTTAGGTACACAAATGTGACAAACTCATTGCTGAGGTGGCGTGGTATTGTCCAGGGGTTTACCAGGACTCCTTGTGGTTGGTTGGTTGGTTGGTTGGTTGCCGGAGACTACAAGGAGTGTTTACTGTACGAGTAGCATGGTGATGTCCACTTGCAACAAATGTCCAATACTACTTGGTATAGAGATGGCGGAAAAGCTTCCTGGAGGGATTTGAAGACAAGAGGATACTGTCTTAGCGACTGGAAGAGCAACCAGCAAAGGTTGACGAGACCCCTTTTCCCAAAGCATCTGGTTTTGAGGTACCAGATTGCCACTTTAACAGTCTTGGTCAGGTCACAGTTTCATAAAAACAAGTAATGAATTAAAATTTGATTACTTAAAGTCCACACATTGTCTGCAAGAAAAGGATACATTTTTTTCCGAAAATGCGAGGCATATGTACTTTTTTCAGCAAAACAGGGACCAAAATACCAAATAACCTGACTCGCTGTAATCAATATTCATTAACACTCAAATCTCAAATTAAAATTGTAACACGAATATGATTGGTTCTCTATCCCAAATATCGCGAGAAGTCCAGAAAGTTACTTGTAAGCTTTTAATTCATTTTGCAAGACAGAGAAACATTTCATGTTTCCATACATTGAGTACTTGATGCCTGAAAATTGTAACATTTAAAACCTCAGTCTTAGGCCGAGTGCAATGATAACAACAAATGCATATGACGGCAAATGGTAAATAATTCTCCAGGTCATCCAACATTAATTGACTTTGGAAAAGAAATCTCGCCCCACCAGCATTTCTTCAGGAAAACCACACTTTACATATTGCTCATAATTGTGCAAAATGTTCCAAAATCATAAAATATATCAGATATTGTGCCACAATATTTTATAATTAGATGTTATTGTTAATTGATGATTCGCAAGTGCATAGCTTCTATGCCGCAAGTGATATATTCATGATGTTTTTGTAAGTATGTTTGTATTCATTGCTCTGTACATGTACTATCCAATAATGGTTTAATTAAAATGAAATTGGAAATATGACGTAGCTCAAAAAGGGGAGGCATTTACTGCATATATATAATTGTAGCTTGTTTTAACGAAGGAAAAGTACTACAAAAAGTGATGAAATAATGACATTCTCAACAAATCAAATGCAAATAAAAAGAACAAGATCTTACAAGAGCCTCCTCCTTGTATCAGACTGAATTACGAGATCACCATTTGTCAAAAGAGATATATAGAAGAAGTAACTGTCGTGATATAAACTGTTTTCTTCAAGTAAAGATCAATTGCATTTATAATATATATCTGAATGCGATGGTAACTGAGCAATACTCATGCTATATTGTTTTCACTGACTAAAATATTTAATCGAATGTTACATCACCATGTATGTTATATAATAACTATAACTTCACTACCGGATATATTAATTTAGTTTTGGATCATTACATTGATATTTGCTTTGGAAATTTAATACTATTATAATTTAGAAGAAATATTGTTTCCCTTCTAATTTCAAGCTTACATCCAGTACGGGGAAGATCTAGCCTGGGCTGAAGCATCATCATCCTCTTATGTTCAGTATGTATCTGAAATCCAGAGACGGAAGAATCCGGCCAATCTCCAGCTACTGTCAGTTCAACTTTGAAGGTGGGAAACATCTAGAAGGGGTGTTGAGAACTGGCCCAGGATATTTCTTTCTCAGGGAAGGTATAGCCTAAGTTATTTCGTGACCGGTGAAGAACTGGCCTAGGTCAAACCTTTCCCATGGAAGAACTGGCCAGGGGTACATTTAGCCTGGTACCCGCGTACAAGCTAACCCGTATTTGCAGATTACGTCATGTGTTGTATTGGACTGGTATTGGTTCAGTGTCGTTTATATCATGTTATAATGAGACGTTATGGCCCAATTATGCAAAACTGGTTTGCGGGATCAATTGACTCGCTTACTCGGACGATCAAACAATAAATATAAAAGATATATTAGGCTTTTCTTGTCTAAAAAGGTGTCTATCTCATTGAGTGACCTGCCAAGTTGTTATCTTAATGAAAGGTGCAACCACTTTGTGGGCCAGTCGATGAGAGAAACATGTTAATTGACAAGAAAAGTTAAATGGTCGATTTATTATGTGTTTCCTTGCAGTATTTTCATGATCTTACCATGAAAACTATAATGTCATTGATGTAGACCAAAGTAGTTCCAGCAAAAGTGTTATTTCACTCTGCTGTTAAATCTTTACTCACTTACTCTTTATGTCTTGATGACAGCGTGTATTGCGTGTATTGCCCGAAAATGTGATTTCAGGTAATATTGTGCCGCCCCCTACCCCTTGAATAAAAGCAATAAAACCCTTCCCATAAAACATGTTACTTGAATCACAAGTATTTTATGTGCCTTATCTTGATGCCCCATTCATTACAAAGGAAGCATATAAATAGTTCCAATGAAAGCAACTCTGAGCCCCTTTATACCGGAAACCCTGCTTCCGGAACAATCGCTGTTAAAAGCATTTAAATTTAATTTGTGTGAAAGGTCCGTTATAACATAGTAAGGCTTCCTTCATCATACATATTGTCAAGACAATTCAGTTGGAATGATACCGGCGGAACTGAAGGGATTTCCCTGTAATTTGCAATGGGAATGGTATTTATGTTGTTGTTTGCTGTTTAACGCCGCACTCAGCAATAGTACAGCTATATGACAGCGGCCTGTAAATAATCGAGTCTGGACCAGACAATCCAGTGATTGACATCATGAACATCGATCCACGCAATTGGGATACGATGACGTGCATCAACCAAATCAGCGAGCCTGACTACCCGATCCCGTTAGTCGCCTCTTACGACAAGCGTAGTCGCCTTTTACGGCAAGAATGGATTGCTGTAGACCTGTTCTACACCGGATCTTCACGGGCAGAAATGGTATATAAAGAGGCTTACTGGGGCAGTCTGGTAGGTTACAATCCACAGTTCGGTTCTCAGTGAGTGACTGCACACACAATGGGGGAACAACTGCAACACAAGCTCTTGTCCTCGTTTCTGTTTTGTTTGCTGGACCACACGTCACAGTGCCACTGCAGTCACCGACCCATTCTCCCCAAGTGGAATCTGAAAAGCAACAAAGAGATAGGAATTAGCCAGCAATCGATCACCTTCATTACACGCTTTATGGTTTATTTTTGCACAAAAATACACAGAATAGTTTTTCCAACTTAGGAACACTTGGTGGAACAGAATATCACACATATTCATTAAACTCAATCTTGTGGTCAGGGTAGGTGACCTAGTTGATTGCGTGTACTTTCACCCACCATTGCTGATCCGTGAAGATTCAGGGGTAGAATAGGTCTTCAGCAACCAATGCTTGCCGTAAAAGGTGACTATGCTTGTCGTAAAAGGCGACTAACGGGATCGGGTGGTCGCTGACTCAGTTAATTAACGTCATCGTATCCCAATTGCGTGGATCGATGTTCATGATGTCAATCACTGGATTGTCTGGTCCAGACTCGATTATTTACAGACCGCCGTCATATAGCTGTAATATTGCTGAGTGCGGCGTTAAACAACAAACCAACCAACCAACCAACCCACCATTGCTTTTTACCCAGAAAATAGCCTGATGATTGCTATTGCGGCGTATAACAGTAAACATTATTTAATAATTGTTTCCATTTGTTAACGCTTCAGAATTAGTTTTATTCGCCAGGGTTTCACGACGTACCATCGTATCTACTCAGAAAGAAGAAGTCCCAAAACTTCTTAAGGACACTGCTGTGCAGTTTTTTATTCAAGACATCATTGCACCTTCCGGAGGCAAAAGAGTTAACTGGCTATAAAAGTCGAGTTTTCACCCTTGCAAAACTAGGCTGAAATTTCGTGGTTCGATCGTAGCGCCACCAGTGGCTTTTACGAGTTATGACCCTTCCATGTCCCTCCTACTGACCAATCAGATTCAACCTCTCACATCACTTGCATTTGCTTCAAAAAAAATTGTGGCGCCTAGTCAAGGCTACCTGATCGAGTTAGTTGAAGACAAAATTTAATTCCCTGCCCCACAGACACCCGGTGCCAATCATTCACAGATTTGCAGGATGGAATAGAAGTTCCTGTCAACATTGAAGGCAAATAGTCCGCGATAGTCAGTTTCTGAATTGTAGCACAAGGGTTGAGCAAGTTGATTGAAAGTATGAAATGATTTGGAAAATATATGTCGACGCCCAGATGACGGTACACATGCTTTGCATAATCTGCAAATATAACACAGCAATTCCAGCCTAGTGGAAACTGGACTTTTACAGTCAGTTAACCGTCATGCCTCGAGAGGATGGACATCCATCATATTCCAGTGAACAATTATTTTGGGTATTATTAATGAAAAATATATGTTATTGGGTGTACTTTTTCTCAATAGTGAGGAGACAGGTGGACTACTTGTTATTGAAATGAGGTACGAACACTCTTTATATTTTCCTCACAAAGACGCCCTACAAATATAACAGGACACTGGTTCTGGTTCTGGTTTGTTGTTTAACGCCGCACTCAACAATATTCCAGCTATATGACGGCGATCTGTAAGTACTCGAGTCTTGACAAGACAATCCAGTGATTAATATCATGAGCATGAATCCATGCAATTGGGATTGATGACGTTAATTAACCGAGTCAGCGAGCCTGACCACCCGATCCCGTGAGGCGCCTTTTTCGACAAGCATAGTCGCCTTTTACGGCAAGCATGGGTTGCTGAAGACGTATTCTACCCCGGAATCTTCACGGTTCACAACAGGACACACATTGAATTTGGTTCTTAAATACAATTTCGGTAGTCAAGCATTGCTAAGCGAGACTGCGTCATATGTCCGGTGCCATCGGTGGGTAAGGATACCCTCAATTTTTCGCAAACACCTGTTGTCATCACTATTTGATAATGATCCGTAAGCAGATGCATAGTATATAGTCGGGATAGTTCTGTGCTTTTAGAAGAGATTTCATATCATTATTGAAAAAGTTTTTGTCGCTTTTATTTCAAATACTACTGGACAAATTTAGTATTTGTGTTTTTCTCTGGTGTTCTTATTGTAAGGGTATGAAGGTAGATATATCCTCTCAGTGAACCAATATTAATGGGGGGGGGGGGGGGGGGGTTATAGTTGAACGCTCTTTATTTTGAAAGCCGTAAATACTATGAATGATTTTCTTTATATTGTTCCAAATTATCGTAATAAGCGACAGGGGATCGGGTGGTCAGGCTCACTGAAGTATATGGTTGATGCATGTCATCGAATACCAGTAGCGTCGATCGATGTTTATAATGTTAATCACTGGATATTTGGTCCAGATTCGATCATTTACAGACCGCCGTCATAAGCTTGGATATTGCTGAGTGCGGCGTTAAACAACAAACAAACAAACAGATTGTCCGTGCACACTTTGTGCCATCTAATGATCAACGCTGTAGCTAGATATAACGTTTTATGTTCCTAACAAGATATTCATCAAAATGCGAAATTGATGGCAAAAATCGATTATCAGAGTCTACGAGACTATTTACTAATATGTCATTTTGATCGGCTTTTCCGGTTGAGAATTAGTCTGCTTGAGGCGACGTAATATTGCATCTGGTTGTCAGATTCGATGAGTTTGTTGGTTGCCTGTCTGCGTATTCCCTTGTATGTTGCTCATAATATCAATCACTTGTTTGTGTGGCCCAGACTCGGTTATTATACCCCCGTTTACGAAGTAAGTCGGGGGTATATAGCGTTCCGTTCGTCCGTTCTTCGGTCCGAGCTTTTGTACGGCCAATAACTTTTTAACCCTGCACCCTAGCTTCACCAAACTTGCTACACACATTAACCACAATGAGTACTTGTGCCTTTTACTAGTTTGAAGATTTTGAACTTTTTAATTTTTGCCGTTTCCATGGAAACATTAACGAACTTAAACTTTTAGGGTGGGTGTTTTGTACGGCCTATATCTTTTTAACTATGCACCCTAGCTTCACCAAACGTTCTACACACATTTATCACAATGAGAACTTGTGCCTTTTGCTAGTTTAAAGATTCTGATTTTTTTTTATTTTTGCCGTTTCCATGGAATCATGGTGAAACATAAATTTTGGGTAGAGTTTTTGTTCGATCCATGTTTACAATATTGTGTATCCTAGCTTCAGCAAACTTGCTACATTAACCACTATGATTGTTTTTTATCTTTTATAAGATTCTTAAAGTTTTCTCTTTTGCTGTTTTCATGGAAACATGATGGAATTTAGAAATTTTGATGACTGGTTTTGTATAGCTAATATATTTTCCAAAATTGTTTCCACTCATGTAGATCATCATAAGTATCTGTGCTTTGTGTTAGTTTGAATTTATTAATTCTTTACCATATCTGTTAAGGCTAGATGGAAAACTATGAACTTATTGATATTGTTCCATTTTTTTATGTGTTTTTATATCAACAATTTTTGGTCCTTTTGATAATTATTCTTATGTAACTCCTCAATCAAAATTTTATTCAAATGTGTTCATGGTGATCTACTTCCTTGCAGTGAACACTGGTATAAAGGGAGATTTGAGGGGGGGGGGGGGGGGGGTCAACTGTCACTGGAACTCGATCTTAGTTTTTAAAATATTGAAGTTAAAATCAGTTAGAAATATGTAATATTTCATTAATTAACAAACTATTTACTATTTGGTGTTGACCAGCGGGGATAACGGGGGTATGTGAGCTTTGCTCACTTCTTTCTTGTTTACTCATGATGTTGCGGTCATTGCGGACAAAAGAAATGTACCCTATGTACCGTTCTCTTTGTACACATGCATACCACATACCTCTCTTTATGCACAAGTGTACCCGGGCTTGATAATATTAACGGTGCTGAAGTAAGGTTTGTAGGTTATAAAGATATCAGCTCACTCACAAACATCATTATCAAAGATGATGGCAGTCGCTATCGATTCGGGGCCTGTTCCACCAGTCAGTGTAATGGAGAACTGTTCGCTGTCTTCCTCTATCTGCAAACAGAGAAAAAAGAGGAACCTATACATGACGCGGGAGACATGCAGGAGAGATGTTTTTTTATGTTCGATGTGTTTGCTCGTTTTGTATATGACGGCGGCCTATAAGCATATTCAGATATCTTCTACACAAGTTCCGAGGTTTAATGGTTGGTTTGTTGTTTTACGCCGCACTCAGCAATATTCCAGCTACATGACGGCGGCCTGTAAATGATCGAGTCTGGACCAGACAATCCAGTGATTGACAGCATGAGCATCGTTCCACGTTTTCAGCGAGCCTGACCACCCCAATCCCGTTAGTCGCCTTTTACAAAAAGCATAGTCGCCTTTTACGGCAAGCATGGGTTGCTGAGGACCTATTCTACCCCTGATCTTTACGGGTCTAAAATATCTAAGACCGTAATAAATGTGTTGTGTCCCAGCACTAAATGTAACTTATCTTATTATGCAAAATGCATCACATTTAATCAGACTCGTGAAGATCCGGGTTAGAATACGTCTCCAGCAACCGTTAGAGACGACTAACGGGATATGGTGGTTAAGGCTCGCTGACTTGGTTGATGCATGTCATCGTATCCCAATTGCGTAGATCGATGCTCATGATATCAGTCACTAGAGTGTCCGGTCCAGACTCGATTATTTACAGACTGCCGTCATATAACTTGTATATTGCCGAGTACGGCGTTAAATAACGAACAACCAAACACAAAAATCGGCATCGAATAATCATGAGATATGTCAGCCTTATTGGACAAACGGTTTCTATAGAGAAGGACGCCGGACGCCCCACAGATTTGTTATGAATATGGAAGGATTAGGGCGCTTTTATCTATTAAGAGTGAGTGAGTTGGGTTTAACGCCGCTTTTAACAGTATTCAAGTTATATCACGGCGTGTCAGCTCAATGTGGGAGGAAAGCCCGAAGTGATGCAGTTATCAGACGTTTACCACTTCGGTGAAACCCACGAGCACGGGTATGGTGCTGACAAACCTAGAAACATAATCGGGGCGAACCGGAATTCGAACCCACAATCATAGGTTTCTGGCATGCCTAACGGAAGCAAATCTGCACAGCGAATAGCGGCGCTTTATACGACTTGGCCACCCGTGTCCCCTATCTATTAAGAATAAACCCTTAAATCTTTACCGTATCGTCATTGATTTGAACTGAAAGATTCGCCGCCGTCACGCCATCGGCTAACGTGATTGTTCCGGTCCTGTCCCCAATGATGTCCTCAGGTTCTGTTGTTACATCTGCTAAGGTGTAACTGACAGTGACGGTTCCAACTGAGCCTTGTTTTCGAACGAACTGGAAAATGACTGGACCCTTGTCCTCATCAACGTTGTCCGTCATTTGAACGACGCATACTTGACCAGCTGAAGAAGACGAAGAAGACTCAGTTTTCTGTCTCAGACATTTCTTTTTCTTTCAGGAATATATCAACAAACGGTAAATATAAAAGTAGTTAGTAGATTACGTGGGTGAAAGGTTGTGCAAAGGATAAAACAATTCTCTTTTTCTGTCGCAGACACCTGTTTCATTTAAGTCGCAGTGAAATTGAAGCCTTCAAATAATACGTTGATTGATTGTTCTGAAAGGTTAGACTTAAAGGGAACTTGAAAATAAATGAATACTATCACCAATTCAGCAATGTTAGGCTCCAAGCAGCCTCACTATTATTGTTTGTTATCCAGTACTTACAGAAAAGGTAACTGTGCTTCATATAAAGTTCAATAAAAACAAGTATCTTCTGAAATTAAATAATGCGTCTTTCAATACATATTCGTGAAGTCGACTCGTGCATGTTAATGCACGGCCTAGAATTTCGATGTTTTCGTGTTTGTCAGGAGCATGATACTCACACACGTTTTTTGTTTTGTTTTTTTAATGAAGAGCGCACAATGCTTGTTCAGCTATCAGGTCTCATAAAAACACTTTTGTCTAACCGTAAATAACGCGTACGCAATGCCATGACTAGCTGGAAGTCAATGTCTATGCGGCTTGGGTATTCTGCAAACAGGAATGGCGTAAAAACGTGTTGGTACATTCTTTTTGAGGCAGCATGGCATTGCTGAACTGCCATGGATTGCTTTGTCTCCTGACATCTCAGGACATCCCCTCAGAACACGTCACGGATGAGATGGAGTGACACATACGACAGGACCAGAACCAACCGGTAACGCCGGCTCAGTTTGGCCAATCTTTTATTCACACTTGGGACAACATCCCCAAGCTGTTCTTAACCACCTAATGTTTTCAATGTGCCGCCGCTGTATCAAAGCAAAAGGTGGTCACACCGGATACTGACATTGTTAATTTAGTTGTTACACCACCCTCTTCTATGGCATGTCGGCCTGTCTCCTGTAACTCGGTATGGGTTTCGTAAATGAATTCGTTATGATAAAACATTGATGAGTTGGTTGGTTGTTTAACGCGGCACTCCAGCTATGTTCCATGCTTGTCGTAAGAGGCGGCTAACGGAATCGGGTGGTCAGGCTCGGAGACTTGGTTGATGCATGTCATCGTATCCCAATTGCGCAGGTTGATGCTCATGATGTCAATAACTGGATTGTCTGGTGCAGACTCGATTATTTACAGACCACCGTCATATAGCTGAAGTATTTCTGAGCGCGGCGTTAAACAACAAACGAACATTGTTGCCACAGCTTGCACGCGAAATAAGTAAATAAGAAGTAATAAAAGGCGACAATGCTTGTCGTAAAAGGCGACTAACGGGATCGGGTGGTCAGGCTCGCTGACTTGGTTGATGCATGTCATCGATCCCAATTGCGTCGATCGATGCTCGTGATGTCAATCACTGGATTGTCTGGTCCATACTCGATTATTTACAGACCGCCGTCATATAGCTGGAATATTGTTGAGTGCGGCGTATAACATTAAGCCAAGCCAACTGCGTTCTGGGGCTAGGTTGTGCCATTCTTGGTGCCATTCTTGCGCCAGTTCGTGTGGATTGGCAACTGGTGAGTCAGCTTCGGTATCTTGCGCCCCAGGATGTCCCAGATGTGTTCCAGCATGATGTTATCTGGACACATGGTGGGTCAGGGGATGGTTGTGATGACGTTCTGCTGAAGGATGTATTTTACCGGTTAAGAACGGTGTGGCCTCGCGGTGGTGGGAATGGTAGCCCGATGGGGAGTATCAAAATGTACAACGATCGAATCAAGGATTGTACGCCTGCTCCTGTCATCCGTCAGATTTTGCTGAACAGTCAAAATGTCCTGCTTGCAGAAATGGGAAAGGCAACCTCACCAAAGTAAAGGGGATTGTTTGGCGTGTATGCCGTGTCGGGAAATGATGAGGTGGGGTTTAACATCGCGTTCAAGATTATTGCACCTATACAGTGACGTGCATGCACGTGTGTGTGTGTATGTCGCTGCTTGCACTAGTCCGGACTAATGCCGATTAAATATTGCCAGCCCACTGAGATACCATGCCGCAGTTTAACATGAATACCCCACTCAGACACAGTGTACTGACTCCGAGCCGACCAGTCCTTGTTTTTGCCCCTTAATACCGAGCGCCATGAAGGGTAACAACAAGTACCCTACATCGAACCTCAAACATGCCGCTCTCTGTGCGGACGCTGTACCACTACGGATGCGGTCTTTTGGGGAAAGGGAATTTTTCCCAGTAGTGTAGTGTAGTGTAGTGTAGTGTAGTGTAGTGTAGTGTAGTGTAGTGTAGTGTAGTGTAGTGTAGCGTAGTGTAGTGTCGCTCACTTACCTTGTGCTTCCGTCTGTGGCACGCAGGAAATTAGAAGGAATGCAAAGACTGACAGAAGAGTTGCAGCTGACATCTCTGAATTGTAAAAAGAATTGATACTTTTATAACATGTTACCAATATCTGTATTTGTTGTTTAAAGCGCACTCGGCAATGTTCATTTTTGTGAAATGCAAAAAATAAAATGCGTATATTCCAAGAAATTACTGAAATTTCCCACATTACATAAATGGGCACGCCAGAAACCTATGATTGTGGGTTCGAATCTCGGTTCGCCCCGATTATGTTTCTAGGTTTCTCAGCAACATACCCGTGCTCGTGGGTTTCACCGAAGTGGTAAACGTCTGACTACTGCATCACTTTGGGCTTTCCTCCCACATTAAGCTGACACGCCGTGATATAACTGGAATACTGTTGAAAACGGCGATAAATCCAACTCACTCACTCACTCACTCATTTTGCAAGTACAAGTTAGCAAAATTATGACTTAGTTGAAAATGCGATGTAATTAACATACACAAAGGCCGATGTAGTGTATACAAGTCCTCTCCCGTTGTAACAGTTTCCCGTGTATTTTACATTAAAACCCTCCACATACTCAATATAATTTAACAAATGAAATTGTGTCCATGAATGTACAAAGATAGTGAAAACATGAAAGTGGCCGGAAGCAGGGGGAAATATAATACCGTCAGTGAGTGAGTTAATATTGCTAAAAGCCGCATCAGCAGTATTGCAGCCTATTCGTGGCTATTCGTCAGTTACAGATAAAATTACAGATCAGTGAGTTTCTCCATGAGGTAATACTATGCACGGCTAGCATATTCTTTAAAGCAAAATTCTCTTAGACCAATTTGTAGCATTCAGCTAAAATTATCTTGTCCGATGTTTTACACGACACCATATCCGCAACTTAAGGTCATACAAAATTATTTAATAGAATTTCCTCCGCTCCCGCCTGCCTTCAAAACATTAAGCCTTACATTATTCTGTTGCCTCCAAGTTCCTAGATATACGTTAATATGCGTGTTCCTACTTTATTCATGAAATACTCCACACTAGTGGCCCAACTGAAAACGCATGATGCATGAGAATCGCACCCTTTGACAATAATTGTACAGAGATGCCTTAAATAGTTCGTTTAGAAATAAATAAAGTGTAACAATAAAATGTCTCCGCAAACCATGTTTTTAAAAAATCAATCAAACTCTGTGTACTATGAATGCTTGTACTGGAAATGTACCCCATTTCACAGCCTAAGGCGGGTTCATGGCTCTGAACAAGTAAGTGAGTTTGGCTGAACACCGCTTTGAACAGTATTTCAGTGATATCTCGTCAGCTTGACATTAGATGATCCCGTGAAGATTCCGTGATAGAATAGGTCTTTAGCAACCCATGCTTGCCGTAAAAGGCGACTATGCTTGTCGTAAAAGGCGACTAACGGGATCGGGTGGTCAGACTCGCTGACTTGGTTGATGCATTACCAGCATAATGTGAAACGTGATTTTGTACACACTATCCAATATGGCGGAGAGTTTACCTCGGCGTTCGTGTTTGTGCTTTTTCCGAAACATTCTAAACGATTCGAGTTTTGCTGATTTGATAAAAGACAGACACGCGTGATTACTGATATGTTATTTTTCTATATTCCTCTCTCAGAGTAAATATCTTAAATTTAGATTTCAAAACATGCTGTAAATAATGTTGTGAATGGTGATTTAGACATTTGTAAAGAATGGCGACATTTACGATGTACATAATTTTCGGAGGTCATTTGCAGTGATATTGCTTCCCCACAGAATTCAAGACTGTGAAGTTTATTTTGTGTGCGTGATATTTGTTAATTTTATTCGACTTCAAAGCGAGTGTTGAAGAGGAGGAACATATATGTCCCGCTGGTATCCATGTGGTTAAGGAAAATATTTGGTAAGCTAGTGAGTAAGTGAGTGAATTGGGTTAAACATCGCGTTGAACAGTATTTCACTTATATCACAGTTTGATGTGCGAGAAAAGCCCGAAGTGAAGCAGGTCTTGGACGTTTACCACCTTGGTGACAGGACTTAATCGGAGTGATTGGTTGGTTGGTTTGTTGTTTAACGCCGCACTCAGCAATATTCCAGCTATATGACGGCGGTCTGTAAATAATCGAGTCTGGACCAGACAATCCAGTGATTGACATGAGCATCGATCCACGCAATTGGGATCGATGACATGCATCAACCAAGTCAGCGAGCCTGACCACCCGATCCCGTTAGTCGCCTTTTACGACAAGCATAGTCACCTTTTACGGCAAGTAGTGGTTGCTGAAGACCTATTCTACCCCGGAATCTGCACGGGTCGGTGAACCGAGGTATGATCTGTGTGAAACATGTGTTTAACATCTTTTTGGCTTATGTTCAAAACAGCGTAACAGGTAACTCACATGCTCAACTATGGATGTCAATCTAAATGAGAAAGCTTACCTGCTCTGAAGATTCACCTTGCAGTCCAACGATTCTGGATATGCCTTGGAGGCAGTATAAGGCCATCTTTATAGCACATGTCGTTACACTTGGATGGGTTTGGGCGGGTAGACAATGTAGCAGTCTCTCGTTTGCATTAATGCGTTTAAGCTTCGTTAGGGTGTGCCCAGTAATATCTTGATCCAATTGCGTAATAATAACTAAGCTGGTTTATTGACTTAAAGTTTTCAACGAGCCCACCTTCTGAAAACCTGCACGAAGGGTTCAGCCTCAGTACAGAGAACGCCCAAACCATAACACATGCAGACACTTTGTAGGATTGATTATTGTAATACTTTCAAGGGTAAGAGTTTGTTTTGCAAGGAGTTGAGGTGTATGTCCCTATCCTTCTTCGATGCTGCATTTGCCAATCGTTTGGACATGGATCCCAATCCTGCCGTGGCACCATGCCTAGACTAACGCTCAGTATCTGAAAACACATAATTTTGATAGAAACAAGCAACTACAATTAAATTGCAAAGGATCCCCGATGAGATGGGACCAGAACCATTTGAAAATCAAAACGTGCTTTATTTAGTGATATAGCATTACAGTGTGACCTGTGCAGAATGGAAAATAGTATGGATCAAGCACTGAGACACCATGTCTTATCTGGCCGAGAAAATATGAAGTAGGAATATTGAGGTGCGTTGTTAAAATAAAGTATTGCATGACACATAAGGGTTAGTAAGTACAGGTCGAGTGTTTTGTTTCATTTGAGTTACACCCTTCATAGTGTACGGTCGTGGATTATGTTGTCAAAATACATGATATCAGGATTAATGTTAATATATTATGTAATATTTAATTGTTTAAGAGAGAGCCACCGGGGAAAGGGGGGTTTACAATCAACATTGATAAACTAATACCAATATTTCCTAATGTAAATCAATTATATTGTTCTTTGTTTGTTGTTTAACACTGCACTCAGCAAAATTCCAGGTATAAGACGGTGGTCTGTAAATGATCGAGGCTGGTTTACACAATCCAGTGATTGACATCATGAGCATTGATCTACGCTATTAGGATACGATGACATTCATCAAACAAGTCAGCGAAGATAAATTCTATCCCGGATCTTCACGGATCTTGAGGGGTCGACAGGCACCCAAGAAAGAAATATGTGCACAAGACGATATTAATACATAGTCCAAAGTGACAATGTTTTGTATGCTTATCCGAGGAAAATATGCATTTTGGAGCTAAATTTATGAGAGAATCGATCAGATGTCAACGTAATTTGTAGGCCACATTTTCGATCAATGATAATAGTTAGGTGTAGGAAGAATGGAAACCGTATATACAAACTTTGGAAGCATTCTAAGTGGTAGTTTTAGAGAGAGTGAGGGGAAGCGTTGGAACAATAATCGAGTTTTATCAGGACATGCAGTTTGATTTAGAAGGAAGTACGAAGTGAGACCCGTCTCAAACAGTCACCACTTTGGCGGAACCAATGACCACGATTATGGTGCTGTCAAACCTAGAAACATAATCAGATCGAACCAGGATTCGAGCCCATGATCATAGGTTTCTAGCGTGCCCTAATAGGTACACAACTCGTAGTCTCAGCGAGCTTGACCACCTTATCCAGTTAGTCGCCTCTTACGACAAGCAGAGTCGCTTTTTACAGCAAGCATGGGTTGCTGAAGACCTATTCTACCCCGGATCTTCAAGAGTACAAGATGAAGTGATAGTTTGTTTGTTTGTTGTTTAACGCCGCACTCATCAATCTTCCAGCTGTATGACGGGTGTCTGTAAATAATCGAGTCGGGACCAGAAAATCCAGTGATTGACATCATGAGCATCGATCCAGGCAATTGGGATACGATGACATGCATGAACCAAGTCAGCGAGCCTGACCACCAGATCCCGTTAGTCGCCTCTTACGACAAGCGTATGTTGCTGACGACCTATTCTACTCCAGATCTTCACGAGTCTCATGTCATAACTCGCAGCCCTGTGGCTTGACACATCACACAATACCCGGCTAGACTGACATATGCAGAAGGTATATTGCCTGGAGATGTCATCTTCAGTTCAAACTAGAGAGGAGTGTTCAATGATGTGCTCAAGTCCAGGATAGAGCTGCAACTGAATGCCTTGAGTTGCCCGGCCCTGTGGTTTATAGCAATAACAAAACGGGTGTACTGCTTCGGTAAAGAGTTCTAAGAATCGTCTTTCTTCCATGTTAGTGGCCACCATGTAGAGCGAAAACAATGACGATGACGAATGATGTCGCTGGTGACCCACTTCTTTATAGGAGAGTCAAACAGCAGCATGATGACGTCACTCTATGATGTGTCTCCACAGGGACACCTTGAGGGTCGTACTGAACTCGGTCTTTAGGTAGACCAGGCAGTAGATTTTGACATTGTCCTTGCAAACGAGTGCATTCATTGCTTTGGCGCAGAATCATGCCGTGAGGACAGGGAACAGGAATAGTGTGCTGGTCCTCCTGGTAGATGAGGTTCTTCACTGTGTCACAATTCACATGTTGATTGGTCTGGTACTTGAGGGTAAATCTACCGACTTTGCAAATGATCTTGGTGTCATCAGATTGAAGGTGAAATAGTTCTTGGGATCTGCAGAGACAAAGGTGCGGATGTCCTTCAGCACAAGTGAAACACAGTGGGAAAAACAACTTGTCCTGGACGCGGTAAGGCAGAACAGGGTGGCAGAGGTCAGTGGATGGCAATACCCGGCACCGGCATCAGGCCATGAAGTTCAAACAGCGCAGACACTGGAGGATGATCTCTGATGACGGGATGTCCCACGGGGAAGGTACCGTACTTGCAAATGTAAGGATAGAGAGAACAGACATCTTCATGTTGAATCTGGTTTGACTTTGTAGAACAACTTCGTGACACTCGTTCATTCTCAAAAGAAGGCCTCTCTGGGATCCAACGCCTTAGGCCTCTAAAAATGTAGGCCTTGCAGTGCAGTCAGGAATGCTGTCAGGTCAGCCTGGTCCTTCTGTTCTTGACGAAAATCACATGCCCACTGGATCACCACTTGGCTGATGTAAAAATGTTGCCGTAATACAGCCAGATGGTACAGGGTTTGATGGCACTTTTCCCATGCGTTGAAACCAAGGTTGCATGTTTTTTCACATTGGTCTTTCTTGTAACAGCGAGGACATCCATGCCAGAAGCAGCCAAGAATTTATACACAATGTGTGTCGTGGAGTCGTAGCCGTCTACCATGCACCGACTGCCATCAGCCCAGTTAAAGCCAACCTGCTGTATGTGCAGGTCATGGAGTTGATGCATGATTCAGTTGAGCAAATACAGTGAGTGATTGAGTTGGGTTTAACGCCGCTTTTAACATTGTTCCTGTTAAATCACGGCGTGTCAGCTTAATGCAGGAGGAAAGCCCGAAGTTATGCAGGTCTCAGACGTTTACCACTTCGGTGAAACCGACGAGCACGGGTATCGTGTTGACAATCCTAGAAACGTAATCGGGGTGAACCGGAATTCGAACTAACAATCATAGGTTTCTGTCGTGCCTAAGGGACACAACTCTGCACAGCGAATCGCGGCGCCACCCGTGCCCCCGAGCCAAGACAGAAACTGAAGGGAGAAGCGAGACTGCAGTGGGTAGCCTTGAGGGGGTATGATTGCAATGGTCTTTGCTTCCAAAAACTGTTTTCGAAAAGGCCTGCATGCAGGCAATGGGTAGAGTCACTGCTTCATGAAAACGGTCATACCAGGTCAAAAAAGCTTTACGTTCAGCAGGAAAGATGCCATCTAGATCATAAGCAGAGATCATCATAACCTTTGTGAGTTTCCTTGTTGAAGATGTGGGGTAAGTAGCCTTTCTTGAGTTCAGTCAGTTGATATTACAGATGCCAACAGAAACAAGCAGCAAAGAACAACGGCAAAAAGCATGATAACAGTCCCTGTTACAACTGTCAAAACAACGACTGCCAAAACTCGCTAAATACAATATATTCCCAATACAAGATATTTACCATCCACAAACACACTCGCATGATAACCTCTACATATTCTCTCGTAACATCATATGCAGCATCATTCGAGTCACAAATAACGATATATCTGATAATTGGCAATATAGCATCACACTCCCCAAAATCTCATTGCTTCGGACCAGGGGAGAGTTTTCTCTCACAGGTTAAAAGTCCATGATAAGCCTGCTTTATGGATAACACAGGTTAAAAGTCCATGATAAGCCTGCTTTATGGATAACAACTTCTGGTTCATTGTTTTTATTGACGTTTCAATATTAATGTAGATTCTTACACCATTATGAAGCGGGAGTGTGAACGGTGAATATGTATTATGAATTGACTTTCGAGTAAAAGCGACAAATCTCATAAGAATCCTTAATTATTTAGTATTTAAACATAACAATATTCATAGTTTCTGTATTAATATGCCAGGATAGTTTTAAATCTTCTCAATGATATTATTGCTGGGACCATAAACTATAGGCAATACTATTATTGAGTCAAATTAAAAACTTCACATTTTTAAAAGTAATCCCATATATGATATACAACGGACAAATGTATGAGAGGAAATAATTTTTATTCATAAATGTCCAAAGAAGGATTTTATTTAACGGTGGTAACCATAATTTGTTCCAAGCACCTACGGTATTCGGTAATAACATCAACAGTTTAAATCATTAGTCCCAAGCACGAGAATCTGATGGCACACAAGTTCAGTAGCGTGTTCAGTAGCGTTCAGTACCATGTGCGTTGACAACTGCCACACAACGCCTCCGCATGGACCTTGTGATACTTGTGAACACATGATTGGGAAGACGACGCCATTGTTGCTGCAAAACGGTGCCAAGATCTTGCAAATTCTGTGGTTGGTTCTGGAGAGTGCACAGACTTCTGCCAAGAGCATCCCAGACGTGTTCGATGGAATTTGGGTCGGGAGACCTTGACGGCCAGTCCATGACGTTGACTCCCGCATTCTGAAGGAAATTCCTTGTCAAAATTGCTGTGTTGGTTCAGGCATTGTCGTGTTGGAAGATCAAACCGGGTCCATGTGCTGCCATAAAAGGCAGAGGTTCTGGTGCCAGTACCTGGTCGCGGTAAGCAGCAGAATTGACGTTGCCACGTATGACAAGAAGTCTGGAACGTGCATTGCCACAGAAAGCACCCCACACCATGACACTTCGGCCTCGAAATCTGTCAACTTCCTGTACACAACACTGGGCGTAACGTTCATGACGGCGCCTCCACACCCTCGCCCTACCATCAGCAAATCGAAGATTAAATCGGGATTCATCACTGAAGACGACTTGATTCCAATTCCTCTGAGTCCATCGTAAGTGTAGCTGTGCCCACAATTGACGTTAACGTCTGTGTAATTGAGTCAGAATCGGCCCGCAGTATGGCCGTGGTGCTTGAACGTGAGCAGTTCTCAGACGGTTTCGAACAGTTTGCGCACTCAGTCTACCCCTAAACAGTTCATTTCTGGTTTATGTAGTCGTCAAAACTCGGTTACGGAGGTGACGTAAGACAATCTAACGATCCTCTGCATATGTAACGTCACACGTGGTCGAGCTGGCCGAGGGCGATCAGCGGTGGTACCCGTTTGCTGAAGACGCGTCTGTAAATCATAAACAGTCCGTCGACTACAACCCATCGTCCTTGCGACTTCAGCTACGAACGTTCCCGTCTGCAACATGCCGATGGCACGTTCACGTTGCACATTTGAAAGGCGTGGCATGACAAATGGCCGTAAAGACTTTTGTTTTCTTGTGTTTTTCATTTTTTTGTTAATGACTGCTTACAAGTATGGCTGAAAACACGTGCGTAATTATGGCCACGTGACCATTTGCACGTGGAAAAAACACTTTTGCAACTATAGTGCTGTGCACATGATTTTGATCGATTCACCTGCACAAAAACGGGTGTTATCTGAAGACAATACGTGGCCATTACTGTTCAAATAAACAATTAGGGCCCCCAATGATAACTGGTCAAAATGTTAAAATTTTAGGATTGTGAAGTTTTTAATTTGGCTCAGTATATATATATTCACAACCGGAAATGATTGCATGACCATTTCTTACCCAGTCTAAATAATCTAATACGTACTCTTAACGGGAAAAAGTAACACCACGCTATAGTTCATAATGCTAAACATATTCGAACTATTCCAAGGTACTATGTCATCAAGCCCTCTCAAATAAAAGCATAACAATCCCTCGTCCACTGTTTGGTATCGAAAACTGAACTCACAATGTTGCTGAATGCAGTGAGGCTCTGCACATCATCAGTAGGAGTATGTATGCCACTGAGAAAACATGTACACGGATTGCTTAGAGTTTCAGAAAGCCTCGTTTTGAATTGTTCAGTTTTACTGCTATTTATTTCATGTTTTACCCTTCACAAGCGAAGTTGACCATTTTAGTTGAGTTTTTCATTCTTAGATGAATCGTTAGCCATCACCGTTCTGTATATCAAATGATATAAAATTCAATTCAAAGACCAAGGCAATTCTTCTACAAATATGTGCATATAGTTTAACAAAAATATTATCCGTTTTGTATAAGTAATATATTCAGTTTCAGTAAAATGAAACGGCTACTCATTAACCTGCTCATATGAAATTACAATATTGACCATTACACTCAAAAGAAATACGTGCGTAGTTTCGCGTTAATGTATCAAAAGTGGCGTTAGTGCCGCAATAGTGGCGAGAACATTTCGCGAAAATAGGGGAAGTTACTTATGAAATGTAGTGTACAGAAGACTGCGATTCCCCTCTTTGGATACGTCCTATGGCGATGTTCCGATCGGCAGCGCTGTCTCAGCATTTTCGAACTTGAAAAATGTTGACAATGGGCGTTCGTGTTTCCCAAAATATTCTAAACGATTCTAGGGTTACCGGCGACGTTTTGGAATGATCATTGGTGATTTGATAAAAGAAACTCGTTATCACTTATATATGCTATTTTTGAAAATCATTTCTCCGAATATATATCCGAAATTATGATTTAGGTGATTTAGTAATGTGAAAACATGGCGATACTTACGATGTTCCTAATTCAAGAGGTCATTTTGAGTAATTTTGCTTTACTAAAATGACAGTGAATGATATCACAGAACAGGGAATTTTCCACTGAATTTTATTCGACTTCAAAGTAAGGATTGAAGAGGGGGGGCATATATGTCCCTCTTGCTTCCGGGGGATTAAACACTATAGTGCTATGTCGCGTCATCTGCAAAAAAACAGAGCGCCCTTTGGTAGAAGCTGTCAATTATGAGTAGCGTCCCTTGAATAAAATTTCCGAAAAGTTACCCGACGTTGTAACAACGTTTGGCCAACGTAAGAAATCCGACCGCGACATTACCAATTCAATTATGAGTTAATTATTCCCTTGAATAAAATTTCCGAAACGTTACCGGACGTTGTAAGAAATCCGACCGCGACATTACCAATCACTGCCAAAGTTGGGCCAACGCGTACGTCTGAATGCTAACTGGGTGTTCTATGTTAAGGACAATGTGTAAACGTGTGATGAAAACATAAATATTAATGTTTGCTGACGCAAACTAGTGATAAGTCAACTAGTAATGTTGACAACGATAATTACATTAATGAAAACAGTAGTACAAATGAAACGAAAACAGCGATGATTAAACACAGTTGCTGATGAACGCCTTGAAGTTGATACTGAGATGAATCGCACTCGAAATGCATCACTATTCCAACGATGACTTACAGTGTTTTATTTGAAAATAGAAGCAAATATTTGTTACAGCAATCTGCCATCGAATACATCGGATCTGGCTTTCGTTATTTCATATGTTCTTTTAAAAAGTAAAATGAAAAGAAAAGATGCTTCATTTCAGGGGAAATCATTAAAGATACAGTGGAAGATGTTGACAAATCAGACTTATTTTCAGTATGTAACAAAGTGCTCCTCACGAACAAACACATGAAATAGATTTTATAAAGCCCATGCGTTACTTATGTCCTTTCTTGAGACATGTATTTGGGATAAGACCATAAAGGTTCAAGACATTCATGTCAGTGTGTTCTGATAAAGGAAACATTAAAAATAGTATACACGACTTAAAGACCCATATGCAAGCAAATGACTCCAGTTCAAAACGTGATCTATTATCTGAATCATTAGTCGCAACTCACTCCCCTGCCAAACTGGCATTATCATGACACTAACATATGTACATGACATCACAGTCAAGAAGATCATACTACATACGTAGTATTCTACATCATACATTCTACAATGTGTGAGACATAACAAACTGTCTGTTCACAAAGGGGCATAACTCGTGCAGCCTTTCTTGCATAGCACCAATAATCGGGTAGCACCAATAATAGGGTCAAAATATATCCTTATATTTATTCATCATTTAAACATTAAGCACATCACAAACTGAAAACATGTTACATGCATATAGAATACTAAACGAGTTCCCGTGTAATACCAATTTTATGAAACGAGTGAATAGTTGTGGTATTTGACGAGCGACTATTGTTGTGATATCTAACGTTGCCATAAACACCAAATGGTGTTTCTGTGGGCGTTAAATTGTCTTGCAACATCACGTTGACTCGATCCTGCTTCAAGCATACCAATGGCTCGCAAACGCTCATTTTCGGACAGGCGTGGATTTCGTAATGTTGAATAATTTTGTAATTCTTTTTTTTCTGAGTTGTTGTTGTCAGAACGATGTTAAACAATGCATATGGAATTCCGTTAACGCACATGTTTTCATACAAATTCTTGGGTAGTGAAATGCATGGGGCTTGCATAATTGTCAACTTTTGCATGGAATGCATGCTTTTCTGTAGCAGTTGCGTTTTTGTGACTTGATTCCATACATGTACTACAATATTGAAAACCAAACTGTACTTGTTTGAAAAATACACTAAAATATTGGTGTCACAGAAACTTTTGTTGTTGAGTATATCTTGCATTGTCCTGTTAAGTCTTTCTACTATTCCATCAGACTGTGAGTGATACGGAGTGGTTCTTGTTTCCATTATGTCTAAAAAGGTTCGCACATACTTGTGAATAATTTCGATTCAAAGTCTCTTACTTCTTCAGCATGGACTGATCTTGGCACACAATATCGACAAACAAATTCATTTACAAAAGTATGTGCTATGGTCTCTGCTCGGGAACTGCATATGCATCCATGAGCCGAGTGAATTAATACACGGCCAGTACAAGAATGAACTTATTTCCTCACGCTGTTGTAGTTAATGGTCCCAATTATATCCATGGCCACAATATCAAAATGAAGCTTTTGCAGTCCGTTTACCCATGGTGTTTTCTGTTTCTTCAATGGATTTTTGCGTGTTTAGCAAACAATACTCTTCCTGAAACATTCTTCCACCTCACTGTTCATCCCTGGCCAGTAATACCTTTGCTTGATCTTTTCCAGCGTCTCTGCGGAATCGGAAAAGCCTCCTTCTCCGAAATATCATCATTTTTGTCGAAAATCTAAAAAAATCTGATGGATTTATTTTTCTTGGCAACCAGAATATTGGCAATGCCCATGGACTGTATGAAGCACTGATGATCCCTTGTTCCAACATTTCCAATTTCTTTCAAGCAGGCACACAATCTCTGAGTATCTTGTCTGTTTTTACAGCACATGTCAAATTAGAGTGATCTCCATTCAACATGTTCAATATATTGAGTTCAGATACCACTGAAAAGTCATCATCATTTTCTAATGTTCCTACAGTAGAATTCTTGACATTGAGTGGCGGTCTTAAGGTATTTACCAAACGCACTGGCATTTCATTACCGTTTGACGAAACTTAACTATGTGCAACAAGAATATCATTTTGGAAAATTCAAGTTTTGTTAAAAAATGCCTCTGACCTTGAGAGCTAGTGATCCACGTAAAGTAGATTTCAGTTTCCCTGCAATAATTAGCTCAGCTAAAGACACCCTCAACACAGTCCTCTTTGTAGATTTTGTCTTCATGCCTTTCATCTTCTAGTCCTCAATCCCAAATTGTCTATATCAATGCCGATTTGTAATTGACAGTAGATCTGCAACAATCTTGAGCTAAGTTCTGAATCAATTCACCGTTTTGATCTGGTGATATTTTCTTCCAAATGTCTTAAAGCAACAACATAAATGCTGATCCATTATCTATTATCCCCTTCATATCTGTCCCATTTGTAGAAGAACAATCACGTGGACCAGCTTCACCATAAGATTCATTGCGGTCCTTAACCACGTAAACTATCGGGCCCGTTCCACCCACACATTCAGCTGAGGTATGACCCTTTACCTAGCCTCATCACCTTCTAGTTTAAATTTTACACATTTGATCCATCAAAACATATGTATTGCTTATGTCCATATCTCCAACACTTAAGGCGTTGTGGCAATTTTCTCTCTGGGCACAACCACCTCCTATTTCAATCAAACATTCAATAGTTGATTTAGCTCTTTTCACTGCATTGATCCAGCTTGCTTGATAATCTTCCATTCTATCTGCACACATTCTCACACTTAGTTGAATCATATTTGTAAGCTCAGCAATATCAGAATTCACACCACTTATTGGTTGCTCCTGTTGATATAAACCCTTCACATCTTTCTCGATTGCTTCCCATTCTAAATCTATTTGGGGGGCACGGGTGGCCAAGTTGTCTAAGGAGCCGCGATTCGCTGTGCAGAGTTGCATCCCTTGGGCAAGCCAGAAACCTATGATTGTGGGTTCGCTCCGATTATGTTTCTAGGTTTCTCAGCACCATATCCGTGCTCGTGGGTTTCACCGAAGTGTAAACGTCAGAGACCTGCATCACTTCGAGCTTTCTCAAACATTAAGCTGACAAGCCGCGATATAACTGGAATACTGCCAAAAGCGGCGTTAAACCTAACTCACTCACTCACTAAAGCGATGTGACAAGCATCAACAAATGTCTCAGGTATTGAATGGCGAATCTTTAATTCCATCTCTCTATTGTATGGACTCCGAAAAAAACTGGTAAATAGTAAGTTCATCTCCGAGCGAAACTTGTCAATGCATGTACAAATACCTGAAGTGATTCACCATCAAATTGTTTCCTTATGAAGAATTCAGCTTCCAAACTTTCTTGTCTATCGTGCTCAGACAAACATTTCTTTAAACACTGTTTCAAAGCATTCCAGGGGGCACGGGTGGCTCAGTCGTCTAAGGCGCCGCGATTCGCTGTGCAGAGTTGCGACCCTTGGGCACGCCAGAAACCTATGACTGTGGGTTCGAATCCCGGTTCGCCCCGATTATGTTTCTAGGTTTGTCAGCAGCATACCCGTGCTCGTGGGTTTCACCGAAGTGGTAAACGTCTGAGACCTGCATCACTTCGGGCTTTCCTCCCACATCAAGCTGACACGCCGTGATATGACTGGAACACTGTTAAAAGCGGCGTTAAACCCAACTAACTCACTCACTCACTCACTCAAAGCATTCCAGTCACTCTTCTCTGTATCATCCAAATCATTGAAATAACGTAGATCCCACTGCTGCCACCAAATGTTACAACTCGTCTTAAATCATTACAAGTGTAGCTCAAAACGCCAAATATTTACTAAATCCTCAGTCACAACTTATTCGCATCGCCAAGACAACATCAAAATACATGTACGTGACATCAAGAAGAATATATATACATATAGTAACGAAGGATCAATGATAATAGGTTCTACTGTGTGACATGTAACAAATGCTGTTTACAAAGGGGCATAACTCTTGTAGTCCTTTTTGCATGCCACAAATAACATAGTAACCTCATAAAAATAGATGTGTAAATAAATGGGATTGATTTTCCTGATGGGAGGAAAATAACAGATAATTAGATCTGCATTGTTGGGGACAATCTGAGATCCCACGTGGTAGGAGATTGCTCAGTGAATGTTTTTTCGAGCTCGCATTATTGCAAAGAATGTTTGGCCTCTCTAACCGACAGATAACAGACTCCTCTTAGAGGCTTACAAAGGAACCCAGAAATACAATATACACATGTCTGTCAGTTCAATCAATAAATCTTTACTCAATAACGCATAAAACCCTTTCCATACCCAATAGAAAGCAGAGTCGAATGAACGATTCCGACCATATCATGAGCATGTGTTTATGAATTACTATCAAATAGCAATGTTACCAGGTGCGAAAAGGTGAGCGTATCCTGACCCTCTGGTGGCACCCATCACGAACACATGCAAAGGTAAGTCAATTGTTCACAGGAAAAAACACGTGAACGTATCGTAAAAGTCAAAATAGGAAATTCATCAAGCACATCATTCATCAAGCACTTAAGAGGCCACGGGCCTAAAGTGCATATGACAGAGGTGTTGCAAACAATTTTAACTATTATTTTCAAATTTTGTTCTGTATAACAGTGCGTGGAATATATACATGACTAAGTTTTGCATAATTAATTTATCTAGATTGTTTAACAACTGTTGGAATATCACAATATTTTGATCATTATAATAGTATGCAGGAATATTAATTATTTTCTCACAGTGGAGTACAATGGACATACAAGTAAAAAGTGATGTTCATCCCCTATATCTTGACTATTACACATTTTACATAATCGTTCCGACTTTTGAGTTTTTGTATATCTCCCATTCTCGATGCATAGATCATGGGGTGAACATCGAAATCTTGCCAATGAATTACGGTATTACTTTATATTGACATAAAACAGATACTGGTCAGAGAATGAGAGCTTTCAACATTTTATAATATCAAAATTTGTACGAAAATGTCAACGAAAATGACCACGATTGCGGATAAATATCTTTTAGCCTCCGCAGAAAAGAACTGATAAATACTTTTTCAGATTGTACAGATTGTTCATACCAAACATATTGAGAATATCCTCTGTAATATCTTTCCTGAAATCATCATTGGTACAGTCATCTTGTCCGGCACAGTTGATGTTTGCTCACCAGCAAACATATCTCTTAAATTACAATAAAGTCAGCAATCTTAATATTATTTTGTACATAATGCTTACAATTCAAACTTTTAATCACAGACCAGGAATTCTTTGAGCTCTTAATGTTACAATGCTTTGCAGACCATTGTGATGTCATTGGTTACCATGACGTCACAATCAAATGACATCACTAATGGCTCTGCTACTGAAGCTGTTAGCAGTACTTTTTACACTTAAGATACTACTTATTACTTTCTACAAACTGAAAATGTTGAAAGAATGATGGATGATAAACAAAATCTCCCCCTCGTGTCTTTTGATATCAAATATATCAACACTCGTTGATAAGTGGTAAAAAATCCTCGGCAAGCGTCGGAGTTTTTCCACTTTTATCAACTCGTGTTGATATATTTGATATCAAAAGACACTGGGGTGGGATTCTCTATATTTTGCTTTTTGTATTCAAAATATTCATTCTTTTTTTGCCTGCAGACATCACTATATTTATTTCTTATGTAGTTGTAATCCTTCAATGAGTGACTATCGTTATATTTTCTAAAACTATTCAATGCTCTACAATTTTATGCTCTAACTGTTCACATTCAGTGTCAAACCATTCATTATTACATTTACTTCTTCCAGCTGGCTTCTTCGTGTCATTTGCTGCAACACATTATGCATATACTCTATATTTCTATCAATGTCATTAAAAATCATATCAACAGATTGATTAAGTAATTCTTGTATATGATCGGACAGCATATTTTCTCTAAATAATTCTAACATTTTAGAGTCCCATTTAAATCTAAATGCATTTTGGTTGAAACCATTGTTGGAGCGGGAGATGCGGTAACTCTTCTCGTGATTGGATAGAAAAGTAATTGGCAAGCTCAAACCTTGCTGCAGATGAAATCATATAATCTATTACGCTTGCCCCATTTGGCCCAGTGAATGTATAATCCCAGATTTCAAGGTAAGCCAGTGTAGATTCTTATGGTAAAATCTCAGCTAAAACCAGAGTCGATGTGTACGGCGAAAATGGCAGAATCAGTGTTTGTCAAGGCATGTGTTTGGCGTGAAGACAAAAACAGTGTTGAACAGTGACAAGTGCTTCCCTCCTCTATGTTCAGGACACGATGCATTTCAGGATATTTTGGCATTTGATATATAGCTCATGCACGCAACAAAAAGGGACAAGTTTTCACTTGATCAAATGAATAAAAGCATAGAAAATGCGAGCAGATTGGCGATCATACAGTACATAATTGGCTGTTTCATCGACTGTTGCAAATGTTTGTTGGTAAGGACATTACCTTTCTTTCATTCTTTGTTGTTTAACGCCGCACTCAGCAATACTCCAGCTATATGACGGCGGTCTGTAAATAATCGAGTCTGGACCAGACAATCCAGTGATTAATATCATAAGCATCGATCCACGCATTTGGGATCGATGACATGCATCAACCAAGTCAGCGAGCCTGACCACCCGATCCCGTTAGTCGCCTTTTACGACAAGCATAGTCACCTCTTTACGGCAAGCATGGGTTGCTGAAGACCTATTCTACCCCGGAATCTTCACGGGTCTAATGTCGACATTGGTAAGGACATTACCAATGTCGATGATGAAATGTGTAATATCTACTTAACCTGGGACTAATAGTTGAAATAATCTCTGGTAATTTGACGAAGCACAGATTGCATTTTTGCATGTATGTATGCAGGATTATTTGTTAAGAAGGAAAACCTTGGTTTTCATTTTCGAAGCTATTTTGCCCTTAACGTCAAATCTGTATCTATTTCGGTGTGTAATCTGGACTGGTTCTTCTCTTTCAATGACAATTTATATTTTCTGAATGTCAATGTGAGACCCAGGGAACACTTTTTGACACCTTACCCAGAATTTATATTAGCTTATGGTCCCCGTATCAGACTTTGTGCCATGTGATGTGAAAGTACACTCTTCAAGCAGTGTAATCATGATCATATTGATATTGATATGCACAAAGGCATCAGATGTGCCAGTGCTACCCCTACACAGTCTCATTAATTTCAACAGCACCGAACTTCACGATGAAGGTCCATTTGATCCTAGTACTATTTGTAGGATATATGTAAGCTAATTGTTGTCCCTCCTGCGGGTGCTTGTTGTATACATCTCGTGCAGGCTGTGTCTTTAAATTTACCTCTTCTCTTATCTGCCCGACAGTGTCGAGGGGTAGAACTCAGCAGTATATTCAGAGGTAAGCAATGTGAAAAATTAGACGGTATTCGTGACTCAATGGAGGAGGGGGTTGGCACCCTCATTAACGGCACTTTATCATAATTAATACAAAACAAGAACCCGGACACTCCAACCAGATGCTCCCCGACGTTGCCCGGAAGCTCCCTGGTGTTGCCTACATGGACGCTATTACAGTGCATGTATTTTATTATACTTTTTAATATTTTTCACAAATTAAACTTAACCTAGGAAATTCTAAAATTCGAAAGTCGCTGGACCAGTATTTCTCGTTTTTATCGCCACTGGTCGGCCATGACGGCTGCTCCTTGACAACAGTAAATTACGTAATCATAGATAAAGTCGGCAGGTACGTTCGCACCAGCCTTGCTTCTCTTGATAATGATTTGTTACCAGCTGGCGCAGATTTGACCGTCATCTAAAACTATAATTAAAATCAATTCTTGTTAGGCAATACTGATACTATTCTATTACCACCTGCTTTTGTGTAGTCAACTTTGACAGCCTATGGAAGATAACAAAGACGGAAAAGACTCCTTGGGTGTTGGTCCTCAGCACACTTGCTTGAATGAACCCTAAGGACCCCACAGCCCTCTTCCCTCTTGTTTCAAGGTAAGAAACATTTAGATATTCCCATTTTATGACTAAACTTCCTATTTATTGTTAATATCATCTAGAAAATGTTAATGTTAAGTTGAATCAGTACTGCCGTATTGTAACGCTCAATCTACTATGTACACGTTCTAAATGACTGCTCTTTATATATTATTTATCGTTTAATACTCAGGCACTATCCAGTAATGTTTTAAGTGTAATGCGTCGTGGGCTTCTCCAGTTTATGTGTCATTTATGTGCGAAACCAATATTTATCTCCTATATTTCGACATCCATGATTATAGTCGCCTTCTATGTCTATCATTATCAGTTCAACAGTTTTCGTGCAGTAGCGTAGCGTACATGTAGCTTAGTGACAAAAAATGGTTCCTAGAGTTCACACAACTGTTTCAAGCACGATTTATTTTATACGTAGGTCAGTTATTCCATACTTTCCAACAGTCCACCGATCAAAGGTTATATGAGCAGCGTTACCTTCCATCCACGCTTACAGAATAGGTTAAAACGACGCATTCCATATTTCTTAGGTTTTATCGTCATGAAGTAAGTATTTGAATATATTGTAACTAGACCCGTCCCTGATACAGTTGTATACGGTACAACACAGACTATACAACAATTTCATTACCGTTGTCATTTAAATATAGTTATAGCCATTCTTTATTCTACATAACAACGTGCATTCAAACGCGCTTCGTTTAAGTATACAATTGCCGTATTCACTCCATTAGCTCTTATCTAGCTCCGTTATATATTTAGGAAATGCGCGTAGTCAATAGCAACATATCCGCAGTGATTCATTTCCGTAGTCACCAAAATAATCACTACTAAAACTAATATTTACACTAACTAAAACCGAGCTATATCTTCTACCGCGTACATTCGTATCCCTATTTGGATCAAGTATTTACTTTCCGTATTTACCGAAATTATTATGTTGTGATAATTATTACTGAACCTACAAATATTAATGTTAAGCGTCTTTTCATAAGGAAATGTCATGTTCCTCATCTAAACAGTTGGCGCAGTCTACCGTAAAATCTCTACCTAATTATTTTCATTTAATGTTAATAGCCATAAAAGGTTTACCGTAGTTACCCACAAAGGCGCGACATACCACACATATAATTCACATGTAGGTTTTACCGTACATGCTCTATTTAAATGTTACGACTACTCAATTTAGCTGTTAAGAAATGTTATTTGGCATTTCCGTTATTACTCTACTAAATATTGCATCCGTTGTATAATGTTACCGTACATACTCCAATACAACATACATTGCTTTTTTCAGATTTAGATTGAAACTGTTAGGATATTATTATCATTATCATCATTGTACGTCACTATTATATATTAATTAATGCAACTTGAATGATATAACACACTTGCTTGAATAAATCCTAAGGACTTCACAGCTACCTTCTCTCTTGTTTCAAGGCTAGTTTCCAATAGCTAATTCCCCAAATCGAGGCCTGACAGTAATTTGAATCACCCCTCAAAGCTGTCTTAGACGCTATAGTACCGGACGTTTTACACTCCGTGAACCATCTGGGGCCATGCATGAACTTTTGAAAACGTCAGTGTAATTCTTTTTCTAGCTATATGTTATCTTTTATAATTAATACAAAGCCACAGTTATATATTATACACTTTATTATTTAGTATCATTCTCCCTGGCGTTCCCACCATATGCTCCCCGACGTTACAGGCTGCTATAGTACCGGACGTTTTACACTCCGTGAACCATCTGGGGTCACGCATGAACTTTTTAAAACGTCTGTCTTTCAATATTACTTATGAAATAGTATACAGAATTTGACAAAAAAATGTACATTATTTTTGTTCCATAAGCAAATTTACATTTACAAAGTTACGGCCCCCACGTCAGTCCGAATAAAGTAAGATTGTATTTGCTTCGCAAATTTACCATTTAAAAAGAATAGTTGTGTATGTAAAAAATTTCTACTTGTATGTTATTTTTTTTAATTAATAAAGAAACACAATTATAAAGAATTTTTGTCTGGAACGATCCTCGTGATGTCAATCACACGGAAGCTGTGCCCATTTTATTAAGAGTGCTTTTGACATTTCTTCTTTTTATATCCCATCTGATTTTGGGATGGTGCGGATACTTTATTAACACATTTTCAAGATGCAATCCTGATACAATACACATGGTATTTGTTAAATGGCATACTATTTTGGTAAATTTAACCGTTGAGAAAGTACTTTGATACTTAGTTGATGATTTACGTTGAGTGACTTATGTGTGATTAATTTTATAGTCAAGACCAATCATATATATTGTCTTCATTCTAAACGATATCCGTTACTGCTGTGTCCTGTTTTGTGCTGACAAAGCTAATGTCAAACTGTCTCCATGGGAACGTTTATTGCAGTATTTACGAAATGAAATGATAACATTCACACTCGAATTACTGTGAATAATGACTATCTTGTACTTGAGAGTTGCCAAAATACATATACAGCAAACAAAAACATTTCCTAAGCTATCAAAAGTCAGTCCACTGCCAGATGTCAAACAGCAACAAGGGTTTGCGAAAACCGAAATGTTTACTTTTATATTCATTGTTTTATCTGTGCCAAAGAAATTAATTTTGTTAAGGGGCATCGTTATCCTTTCCAATCCTCTGCTGTATTTAGTATTTTAGCAATATAATATTACGTCACTCTGACGTCACTTCACGAGACAACAAGGCTTCATTTTTTAGCAGTTGCTCTCACGCCATATACAATGCGCGCCAAGTGTTTGACTGTAATATTGCTTAAGACACTATATGACAAAACAGCGACTAACAAAACATGTGGAATTTTATCTTCCTCATGTAATATTCATGTTTATTAGACATTTAGTATGCATGTTACTTCGTAAATAGATCTCTATGTTTAAATAAAATAAAAACAAGAGATGGTAGATCTGCAAGTGGTTTCCTTAACATTACTTACAAAAACTTTCAATGATGTCCAGTGCACAATGTTATCACAACGTTAATTTGCAACGTTGTTACGTTGTGGAAATAAGGAGACAATGTAACGTTATAATAACGTTATCATAGAGAGACGCAATTACGTTCTGGAGATTTTAGTATTAAGAGATGAAAATCAAAATGCGAAATATATAGGAAAGTACTGCGTTACTGCCTTGGTATTCTGATGAAATCAAGTTCATTTTGATGAAGCAGTTCCCTTCCTAAATGACTTTCAAGAAGCAAACCATACAACGTTTCACCTAAATTTCAGAAACGTAGTTCCAAAACGTTGTGTGATGTAACAGCGTTGCATCACGCCGTACCAATTGTCAACCTTACTACAACGTTCTGACAATGTAGTGTGTTAGCTGGGTATATCTTAGAATCGGCACTGTCACTCTTATGTCAGTTCTTTCTTAACATGATGACGGCATGGGAAATTTGATAACCGATAACAGTCAAGAATTCGACAGGGTTTCAGAGAAGATAACTACCATCGAAAAACGTCTCAAGGGCGAGATCGACATGTTAAACCACAAACTCTTCAAAACTCTTGTGTACTCACAAAGACGAAATCTAGTAAAATAGGGCATCACAAACGACAAGACTGATCTACTTGGCGAAATACGAACACTGTTCAAAACTACCTTAGGAACCGAGTCTACAGTGTCATTGATGAGATGCTAGAGCCCATATGGCATCAGTTTGCATTGATAAAGTCTATGTGCCATGCTCAGTCAGAAGAATCTGCCAATACCCCTTCAATAGGTCAAACTAGCTGACGTACATGTACTTTGCTTGACCAATTATTGATTCTTAATATTTGGTAAAAGTCCGTTTTAAAAATAGCGTTTACACGTTTCATGCCTGTACAGCATCTGTAACTACCATCAGGCCTCGGCACAAGAATGCAAGGTGAAGCCCCGTCACTATGACTTGGTTCAATAAAGTCATTGTCCAGCATTGTATTGCATTTCCTACTTCAGAGGTTCAAGCTTGATTTGGATTCAACCCGTAGGGATGTTATTTTACAAGCACATTGTCATCTACTTCTGCATCATGACACGCTAAATCTGTACGACCAGAGACATCCGTGAACAAGTGAGCAAACCCTTGAATAAACACTGACACTTAAACCCTTTTGCTCAGTTGACAAATGACTTAGCATCCAAGTTCGCTAAAACTTCATAATTTTTTTGGCTTCGGGCAAGCATAGTCAACAATGCTATCAATCTTGACAAAGTCACAATTCTCATCAGTATCATAATCTGATACAATATTCACAGGAGGAACAGTGGCAACACACTGAGTAGGTACATATATTGTCATTTCTTTCCTGATACATTCTAATCATGTTGTCGTGACATAGCTGTTTCTTTGTACGACAGCCTGGCGTTTGCGTAACATAGTTAGCATCACAGACTTTTCTGTCAATAACATGCGGATCGTGGCACATAATGGATGACCAGGGCAAAAACACTGATGCTTTAACGCCAGGAACGAAAGATCTCTCTTTTAGTCACAATGTACTTGAGTTTGACATGGGAATCTTTCCAGTTATGCCTAGAAACTTCACACGCTTTTGAAAGCCTATTCCGAAATGATGAGCCATACTCAATCAAGCTCCTTTCTGGAAACCTAGTTCTATGATAGCAAGAATGTGCTGATTTCCATACTTAGTTTAAGGCAAAAAAATAGCACAATCAATGATGACCCTGCTGAAAGGTTCTACAAAATCTGGAATGTGTTTCAATGAGCAGCTGGGATTTTCTGATTAGGTTTGACAACCATTTGACACATATGGATGGAAGGAGGGATGGTTTGTTGTTTAACGCAGCACTTAGCAATATGACGGCGGTCTGTAAATAATCGAGTCTGGACCAGACAATCCAGTGATTAATATCATGAGCATCGATCCACGCAATTGTGATCGATGACATGCATCAACCTAGTCAGCGAGCCTGACCACCCGATCCCGTTAGTCGCCTTTTACTACAACAAAGTCGACTTTTACGGCAAGCATGGGTTGCTGAAAACCTATTCTACCCCGGAATCTTCACGGGTCGACACACATGGAATGTTTTGCAAAATTCAGCCACGTCATGCCTCAAAATAAACCAAAAGAAGTTGGACAGAATTTTGTCACAATTTTGTTTTGTTTACACCCAAATGACCTGCCAAAGGAGTTTCATGTGCCAAACTCAAAACATGCTTTCAATATGAATTTGGAAGAACAATTTGATGGATTCAGTATCAGCAGGTACATCTTGTAGCCTCCATTTCCTCATCAAAATGCCATCCTTGAAATGATAGTAAACTTGAACCTTGAAGGCTTCTTCCAAAGAATGTGCCCTGTTGACAAGAACTTTGAGTTCTGCTCCTTACCCTGAACTGGTTTCTCATAACCAAACTGTCAGAATTTTGAGTACTCTCTCGCTTGAAAATGTAGACAGGTCAAGAGAATGATCCATAAAAGTGCCAGCCAAATCACAACTGGAATCAAAATCAGAAGATTTTCAGGACTTTCTGAAGTGCTCAAAGACAAATTCAGCCAAGCATCTCCCCCTGTCAAATCATTTCAAATTAGCAAGTCTACACCTTTAACAGGTAGAGTTTCTACAACGCTACTTTGACCAACCCAAATACCAAAACTGTCTTCAAATTCACAAAATGGATGGGTCTGTAATGTTCTTGCAAGCTATTGTTTAATGAACGAGTGGAATTTAGTCACTATTACCAAGATGTCTGTCTGACAGTATTAATCTAATACAATGTTTTGATACATTAAACTGATCTATCTATCAGTCAGCATCATCAATATGTATTACCTTTGAATTGTTTGTGTCCATCAGCCATCGTGTTTTACCATTCGTCATTATCATTTTGTCAGTGGAAGTGAAATCTGATTTAGCAATAGGTTCAGTCAATTGTAGGGGCCTTATTGACTATTATAAACGGAAGCATATATTTGATTTTAAAGGACACAAATATATTCAGCTTAATTATTAATTTATGAAATCAAAGAGAGCTTAGCATCCTAAGTGAATAGGGAGGAGATTTTGTCTTTAATCAATCCATCAATCACTCAATTCATCATTTTGTTCAGTAGTTTGTTTGTTTGTTGTTTAACGCCGTACTCAGCAATTTTGCAGCAATATGACGGTGGTCTGTTAGTAATCGAGTCTGGACCAGACAATCCAGTGTTTGAAAACATGAGCATCGATTCACGCAATTTGGATCGATGACATGCATCTATCAATTAAGTCAGCGAGGCTGACCACCCGACCATGTTAGTCGCGTCTTACGACAAGCATGGTCGCTTTTTATGGCAAGCATGGGTTGCTGAAGACCTATTCTGATCTGTTCAGTATTAAGGCCTTAGACCCACGTACATAATATTTTTTTGAAATATAAAAACAAGAGCTGCAGAAAAATAACAATGTTACTGTAGAAAGGAACTGCATATTAAGGCATTCATAATATAATCTGAGTAAGACAATAAATGAGACAGATAAATACATTGTAAGAAATGAATGAGGAAGTTATTGTTTATGTGCGAAGGAAGATTTTTAAAATGTTTTTAACGAAGATCATGATATAGTGGACATTAATAAAGAAAGTGAAATTCTTCGTCTGCGTTGTTTAAATTACATAATTTGTAAAAACGACCATTATATGGAATACCATCCCATCTACCGATATTTAAGTAAATGCATAGTGGATGCGTAATCTTAATAAAGTAATTCCACGCCATGCATCTCTTGAATTTATGTTTATCAGATATGTTTCAGAACGATTGTTTAACTTAGTATCAGATATCACATTTGGTGCAAAAGGAATGTCTCTTATCAATCTATGTGGTCCAAAGAATGAGGATCCTGATTGTTATGTCTTGATCAGAGACAAGATTTGGACTCATTTGGTAATGAACCTTACATCATTGCTTGTGATTTTAATCTCATTTTACATCTGATACACTTAACTAGCTATCAGCATTTTAATAATCCCATTGCCAGAAAACAGGTCAGATATAGTTATGATTGTGGAAGTTGATTTTATCGATGTATCAAGTGATCAGAATCCAAACGGTAAAATTGTCTGGTCCAGACTCGATTATTTACAGACCGCCGTCAGAAAGCTGGAATATTGCTAAGTGTGGTGTTAAACAACAAACCAACCAACCAACCAAACCGTAAAAGTTTTATTTGGAGAAGGAGGTCTCCAATAAAGCAGACAAGACTGGACCTTTTCCTTATATAATATCTAAGTTTGGAGTTTATGCTCTTTCATCTGTAATCCTAGTATCTCTGGAGGTTATGAGAGTGACCACTCACACATTGATTTAAAGTTTGAATTGTTGAAGAAGAACGTAAGAAAGCTTATTAGAAATTCAATAACTCTTTATTAAAAGATAAAATTTATGTGTGAAAGAAGTTATAAAAAATGTCTTTAATCAGTACAAAGCTTGTCCTGCTATTCCTCACCAAGATGACAACTCAGGGTTAGAGGATTCTCAACTTAGCTTTTCTATTAATGACAAGCTATTTTGTTAAAATTTATTGATGGACATCCGTGTAAGAAAGTAAGAAAGAAAAGGAATTAATGCAACAAAGAGATTTTGGGACATGGTAATAATTTAAAGATATATTATTTTGAGATATTGGAAAGTAAGAAAAGGTATTGGACAATTTACGTGAAAAAAAATGCAAAGACTTATTATAAGATCCAGGGCTAAATGGGTGGATGAAGGTGAAAAAGTTTCCTGATACTTTTGTAACTTAAAAAATAGATATTTAATCAGCAAAGACATGCCCTATATTGAAAATGAGAAAGGTTCATTTGTGTACAAGACAGCAGAGATTGCCTCTGTAGCTCAGCCTTTTTATGAGAAACTTTAAGTCAAAAGAAGATTTTATTGAAGACTGTGATTGAGAAACACTGTTGTCGGATGAGGATTTATGTAAACTCTCTTTTGAAGAAAGCAAATCTATTGAAAGTCCTATTACCTATGATGAAATTCTCGAGTGCCAGAAAAATCCAGCAACAATACAAGTCCAATTTTCACTTTAGAGTTGCAAAAATCCTATGATTAAATTATCAATGATCAATCTACAATAGCAATATGTCTGTTAGAGGAGATCATGGTTTTACTACATCTGGTTTGATAGGGGCAATACTCGAATTATTGATTTATGAATCAAGATGGAGATTATTTAACACTTGCAGAATTCGAGGAAAAATATGATGTAAAAGTAGACTTTACTTGATACTTTGGTATCATACAGGCTATGAAAAATATTTCAAAACACTTGGCATTGAGAAACCAAATACCTTCTCACATTGCGATGACAACCCTGTAGTGGTCAGGCTCGCTGACTTGTTTGATGCATGTCTTTGCATCTCAATTGCGTGGATCAACAAGACTTTGATGTATAAGCATCGATCCACGCAACTGGGATACTATGACATGCATTAGTCGCCTCTTACGACAAGCATTGTCGCCTTTTACGGCAGTCTTGGGTTGCTGAAGACCTATTCTACCCCAGATCTTCACGGGTCCAAGTATGTTGATACACATTGAACTTTGTTTTAAAGAAATGTGATATTTACTATAGATTACAATCAGACGTATATTGATAAACATTACACTACCTCCATAACAATGTTCTTTAAACATAAACTGTAACAATATTTCAGAACGTTTCTAAATGCTCTAAAGATGCAAAATAATGTTTCACATTCTTTGAGGTGTATGAACCACATATAACGGACCCATGAAGATCCGGTGTAGAATAGGCAACCCATGCTTGCCGTTCAAAGCTGAACGCTCGCAATAAAGTCAAAGCCACAAAAACCTATGCTTTACCCATCCTTTGGTAATCATTTCGTGTTGTTGTTTGGACGAAACAAGGTATTGACACCCTCACGCAAAGAATCATGTCAGACCTACCACCCTCACTCTTCTCCCAATCGCTTTTATTTATTAATTATAATGGGAGGGCGTGGTTTCATTAACATGGAGGCTCATCATGAAAGAATTGTGTTGTGCACTTTTGCATATATTTTTTTTTAACTGTCTGATGATCCTCGTGTCAACCATTTCAAGCATATCATAGTGAAAACAAGGCATCCCACAGTTTTCTTGAACGAGCCAAGAATGTGAGACATAATCACAATGTCAGTGTTGATGGTTCTGTACTGCTGGTTGGTACAGAAATAAGTGTCAACCAAGCAAGGTGCCATATTAAATCGGCCCAGACTCAGTTGTTCAATCTGCTAGTTGCTATCTGAACTACCACTGCATCGAGTTTATGTGTAGTGTGTTGAATCCTTTGCTTGGATGAAATCAGCTGAACTTGAAAGTACAAAAGAAGGCTTTCTGTTTGCTCTCTCGAAAACGTTAATGTGTGTTTTTGCATCAAAATGTAAATTTGAAATGTAGATTATGCAATGAATTTGATGAAACTGTTCAACACATTGTCAGTGGATACCCAGCTTTGGTACAAACACAGTATCTTTAGCAACATGATGCAGTGGCTTGATCCTACTATTACCATCTTCGCCATGCTTGTGGTTTTGACACAGAGGTCCATCCTTGGGGCGACCCAAAATATGTATAGGGCATCATGGAAAATGATAAATACAAACGTCTTTGAAATAGGCCCGTTTAAAGCCTCAGACCTATCCAGGCATACAAACTTGATCTTGTCCTTTTTGATAAATGCAATGAAATCATACATCATTGAATTATCTGTCCTTAAGACACTCATGTAATTGACAAGATTAAGGAAAAACATGGCAAATATGTGGGCCTCACTTTCGAAATGTCAAGCTTGCATCCCAAGTACCAAGTTTCTCATTGTTCTCGGTGCTTTAGGTTTGTTACCTCCCAAATCTGTGAACATACATTGGGAGAAATACCCAGGTTTGCTGCCAGACATACAGCCCTGTTGGGGAATCCCCGCCCAGTTAGGGAATGTTCACATTCTCCAAAAAACCTTCTGGGTGGGTTCGACTAGTCAGTACTTCCTGAGAGAAGTCCCATTCGTAATATATGTGTATCTGTTTATGAACTTGCTTAGAGTCCTGTGCCCAGAATGCCAATCTGGTGATTTCGAATTCTGTACGTCTCCAACTGTTCTTTTTATTCAGAAGATAGCTATAGTTTTTAGTGTCAAATTTGATGGAGTATAACACCCCTTGCTGAAAGGGACTCTCAATCATTGAAATAGGTTCCGTCATTCCGTGTGTGCGTGCGTCCCGAAATCGTTTCCGGAGCATAAACCGTTAAATATTTCTCTACGAAACTTTGTCGTTCAGACTTATGCTAAACTGGTGCCTTTTGCTATTTAGGAATTTTAGAACTTTTTATTTTTGGCGTTTCCATGGCAGCAATTATGACTTAGGTTCTATAAGGGTGGTGTTCGTTTCAGGGGCGTTTCCGGAGCGTAACTCAAAACCTGTTAAACACTTTCTTACACGACTTTGCATGTCTACCAGGCAAATAGTGAACTGATGCCTTTTGCTTTTTAGGAATTTAATAAATTTTCATTGTTTCCATGGTAAAAGTTGGATTTAAGTTTTGATATAGAGTGGGTTCACTTATGGAGTATAACAAATAAATTGTTAAATCTTGGCAAACATTCTATGTCTATAAATATAACACATACTGAACTGGTGCCATTTGATATTAAGGATTTTAGAAATGTTTATTTTAGAATTTCGATTGCAGCTATTTTGACATGGGCTAAGAGAAATGTTGGATCAGTTACCTGGTTTAGGACCATAAGGTGTTTAAATGGGCGGGGGATATAGATGACTTCGTTGACTATACGCTTGTTCCTTTTGACATGGCCTCCCAACACCCTTGTCAAAAAAGACTACATGTAGAATCCGGCGACACTATTACGCTCAATCGATCTGACTATTGTCCACGTTTCTTGGTGAGGTGAAATGGGGTTTAACGTCAAGTCCAAGATCATTGCACTTATATTGTACCGTGCACACACGTGTGTGTGTGTGTGTGTCTGCTTGTACTAGTCCGGAATGATGCCGATTTATAGTGCTAGCCCATTAAGATACGATGCCGCAGTTTTAACATGAACACCCCACTCAAACACTGTATACTGACTCCGAGCAGACCAGTCCTTGTTTTAAGCCCCTTAATGCCGAGCGCCAGACAGAGTAACAACAAGTACCATCTTTTAACGCCTTTTTGGATAACCCGACAAGGATCGAACCCCGGACAATCTGCTCTCTGGGCAGAGGCTATTCCACTAGACCACGGAGGCAGTCTTGGTTATTGAAGCTTTAGACAAAGAACCAATCAAATTAAACCATTTTCAAAGGTCTCATTGTTATCTGCGAAGATACATGTCACAAAGCTCCAATCTGGCTCTCTCCTTGTAGAATGTGCACTGAAACCGAGATCTGTCAATCTGCTCAAATTAAAAGGGTTTGTCAATATCAAGGTTGCTGTGTCAGTGCACAAGACACTGACTTCATGTAAGGAAATCGTACGTGACAGAGCTCGCATGACCATAGAAGACAAGGAACCTGAACAACAATCTGTCACAGTTGTCAAACAATTTACCGTAAAGAAGGATGGTGGGGTCGAACTGACCATCGCCTATCTGTTCACATTTGCCTGAACGTCTATCCCTCAATCTATCAAAGATGGTTATTATAACGTTGGAGTAGAGGTTTACATCTCCAATCTAGTCCGGTGCTACACCTGCCAAGCGTTTGGACATGGATTCAAGTCCTGCTGTTGTGACAAGTACAAGACCACTGACTACAGGAAGGATCCGAAGTGTGCAGGCTGCGGTGGTATGATATTCTAATCATGTCCTGCTCAGTGCAAGACAAGCTAGAAAAAAATAGGAAAAAAGCTGAAAAATATTTCCGCCGATATCCTACCGTGCATAGGTAGAATAGTGTTAACATCAAAAGCGCCAAGGCGAGGAAATGATCAAAATCTGCAGTTCACCATCTCAAAGATTGTCAAACACTATTAACCACTAAATCTGAAATTGCCAACAAACTTGGTGAAACTTTGGCAAACCATTCCTCATCATCTGACTTTAACCCTCAGTTTCAGAGACGCCAAAAACAGCAAAAAAAAAAAAGGTAAATTTTTATCTCTGATAATGGTGAGGACTACTACAATGAAACACTTTCATTCTATGAATTACTTACTGTGCTTGAAACACTTGCCCTTATTGGGAAACTCTACTAAATATATTTGATACAGTTTGGGCTGTAGAGTTAAATCACCCACCCTACAGCCCAGATTTAGCCCCCAGTGACTATTTCCTGTTCCGGCAAATGGAATCTGCCCTACATGGGAGACGCTTCCAGGATGACGAGGACACAAAGGCTGTCACAGAGGCGTTGTTAGAGGGCCAATCTGAGGATTTCTATAAAAGTGGTTTTAAACGCTTGAAATACAAATGGAATACGTGTATTGATGGGAATGGAGATTATATTAAAGAAAATAAAAGTACAAAAGATATTCTGCGACTTGGTCTTATATTAAAGTTGCAAAACTTATTGCACGCCCCTCGTATATAATGATCTTTCTACTGGGCAATGTGACATTGTCTTTTGTTGGTTACCAAGTAATGTAGGCACAGCACTTAGCTCAAAAGCCGATGCTGCAGGTAACGTAAACCATTATCCATTATAAGGTAGAACACCCAGGTAGAAATCAATAAACGTCATAAAACTAAAGCAATAATTGCCAGTCAAGACAGGATGAGGTCGTTTTACGACGATGTCCCTTTGGCCACAGTCGGTTTGCCAACGAATATCCTAACGGAACTCCTAAGTGTATCCAGACAATTTAGTGATTGACATCATGAGCATCGATCCACGCAATTGGTTTGGTTGTTGGTTGGTTGGGGTTTTTTTAACCCACGGTGTAACACGATGTATAGGCGACTCCTATGTAGGAGAAACATCCAGGCCCATTAGAATAAAAGAACACAAGACCTCATTACAAAAAAATGACTCAAAATCAGCCATCTCCGACCACACCCAAACCCACCCCGACCACAACTTCAAGTGGAACAACATCAAGATCCTGGCCAACAATCAATCTACATCAAAAGAATCCAGCCAGCAATGAATAGACATCTAGGCTATTACATCCCGCCTGATTACCATCACCTAATTGCTAAATCCCTATGTCCATCCAGTGAATCAACTGGCTTCCATCATCTCTATCAGTCTGCTTGTTTACTCTGTGTTCATTAGTCTTCCACTTGCTTCCAATTATCTTAATCAGCCCCCTGTGTCCATCAATCAATTTACTGCACAAACATTGATGTTAATAAGTATATATACCTATGTTGTTTAGCACTATCCAATCTACACTCTACAATCTATCTAGGAGACTTTAATGCCCACCACCCTACCTGGGGTATAGAAGATAAAATAGATGAACACGGAAAACTCATCTCAGAATGGATAGAACAAAATGACCTAATACTACTTAATAACAACCAACCTACTAGATACGACAGAAATTCGCCACAAAATGTCGGGTATCGACTTAACCATAAGCACCCCAGATTTAGCCCAAAGTATTCAATGGGAAGTACACGGAGTACCACTAGGTAGTGACCACTTCCCCATAAATATAACTATAGGAGACATAAACATCCCAACACCAACCAAAAACCAGGAACCTAAATTTCACTACAACAAAGCCGACTGGGACAAATTTCAGGAAATTTGCAACCAGGCTAACCTAGCTGACCTAGAAAGTAACGACCCCGAAATCTACTGTAAAAACCTAACTGACTATATAATAAACGCAGCTAAAAACTCCATTCCTTTCAAAACAACCAACATAGGCAAACCCTCGGTTCCTTGGTGGAACGAGGAGATAGAACAAACTAGACGTAAACGCAAATCCGCATTCATAAAGCCAAACGTGACTTCAAACACCTAAAGATAGCACACGAACTAAATCACAAAGTACAAAGCTTAGTTAAAACAGCTAAAACTAGAGACTGGAAAAAATTTTGCGAAGAAATTAACCATCATACAGACGCCAGAACAGTTTGGCGCAAAATCCACGCCATTAGGGGCATTTAACGTCATAAAAAAAACTCCCAACATAAACAATTCAACAAACCCCACTCAAAAAGCTAATAACCTAGCAAATCACTTCTCGGCGGTCAGTAGCAACAGCAACTTCAACCAAAAATTTTAGGAACAACTTAAATCAGAAACCAAATTTACCAAAGAGCCAAAAGATAATAACCTAGAAATTAATCTCCATTTCACAATGGGAGAACTACTCCACGTCCTACAAAATAGGAAAAAGGGCACAGCCCCAGGCTTAGACCTTACTTCATACCAGATAATTAAACAACTACCACCCACACTTCTCTAAACTCTTCTAAAACTCTATAACCTCATATATCTAAACGGACAGGTCCCATCACCTTGAAAACAAGCCCTGGTCATACCAATCCCCATACCCAATAAACCAGCTGACCAGGCTAATTCATACAAACTAATCTCCCTAACTTCTAACTTACGCAAAGTAATGGAATCAATGGCAAAAAACAGGCAACAACACTACTTAGAACAAAAACAACATAATAAATCCAGACCAAAGCGGTTTCACTCCTGGACGTTCAACCTTAGATAACCTCGCCCGACTAGAGCAGGACATTAAAACAGGCCAACTTAACAAACAATATACCACAGGCATCTTTCTAGACTTCTCCAAAGCATTCGACATGGTTTGGCATAACGGGCTAATACAAAAACTACAAAAATAGGTCTTAAAAGTCAAATAATTAACTGCATCCAAAGTTTCCTAACAAACCACAAAATCACCGTGGGCATAGACCAAACGCTATCGGACCAATGTCCCCTAGAAAATGGCACTCCCCAGGGCAGCATCCTAAGCCCGACACTCTTCAATATTATGATTAACGATCTATTCGAGGGATTATCCCCCAAAGTAAACACATCAAAATTCGCGGATGATGGAGCCCTCTGGATCCGCACTTTTAAATAAAAGCATTAAAATGGCCCAAAACTTACTACAAAAATCGCTAAATAAAATACAAAAATGGGTTGACAAATGGGGCTTCTCCTTAAACTCAGAAAAAAACACAGGAATAGTATTTAAAAACAAAAATATGCAACCCGCCTCCCTAAACCTCCAACTAAACAACAAACCAATCAATTTTCAAAAACAAACCAAATTCTTAGGATTAATCTTCGATGAACATCTCACCTGGGATGCTCACATTTAAAACCTAGTAACCACATGCAGCAAAGACCTAAACACGTTAAGATGCCTAACCGGCTCCAACTGAGGGGGCCTCTAAAAACACCCTCCTCTCACTCTATATATCACTAATTAGATCCAAACTAGACTATGGCAGTGCCATTTACGACACCTTAAACAACTCTCTCAATAAAAAAAACTAGACTCAATCCAGTATCAGGCCCTAAAACTAATCACACGAACTCAACATGGCACCTCCTCCACCTAACTCCAGGCCTTAACAGGAGAAATGCCACTTAAACTACGTAGGGGACAACTTACCCTAAACTTCTGGGCCGCGTCCCAATCAAACCCTCTAATCGAAAACTTAATAAAAAACAATATAAGCCCTAGCCCGGAAAAATCCACTACTTACTCCAATTTCCCAAATAACCAATTACCTAAATGAACACAAAATAAATAATCTCAAACAAAACAATAGATCATCCAATATCTTCACTCCAAAACTTAAAATACCAAAAATAGACACAACACTAGCCGATACACTAAATAAATAGGCCGATCCTAACATCGCTAAAACCACCACACTAGCATACCTACATGAAAATTGGCCAAATTGGTGTCACATATACACAGACGGATCCTCAGATCCGATCTCAAAACACACAGGTTTCGGAGTCCACATCGCACAACCAACCAAAAAAACTCAATCTTACCGACTTCCTAACAACCAATCCATATTCACGGCCGAACTAATGGGCATAGCCTCAGCACTACACAATCAGCAATCTAAAAAACACCCAAAAATCCTCATCCTAACCGACTCCCTCAGTGGACTACAAGCCCTCAAAAATAAAAACACTAAAAACCGCCCCCAACTAATAAATCAAATACTCAAAAGCTCAAACAACTTAACTGAGAAAGGTAAACAAATAGAGTTCATACTAATCTACAAACAGGCCACACCAAACTAAATAATCACCGTAAAATAGCTAATCTACACACAACAGGAAAATGCCCACATTGCAAACAACAAGAAACACCAGAACTCGTACTCATTCACTGCACACACTACCAAACACACCGAACACTACAGACCACCCTAAATCTTAAAACCGGACTTATACTAGAATCAATCCTAAATCCACAAAATAAATTTGAAAAATTCAAAGCCTTAGGCATATACCTAATTAAAACAGGACTAATTAGTCGCATTTAAACCCCAAATAAAATATTAATACCAAAACTACCTTATCTAACAACCACCCAACACACAGCTCCCTTAGTTCGTCTCCCAGCCACTCTTGGCATTCTTTCCAAATCTCAAAATTTCAAAATTACTATAGAAGCAACCCCTAAAGCCCCCCTCCTGGGTTGCACAAAATCACTTTTCCCCTTTTTGGAAACACATTAAATGGCCTGGCCGGGCCCGTGTGCGACATACGCTTGCAGTCAGAAAGCGCACGTTAAATCTCCAATATAAGTAAGTAAGTAAGTAAGCACTATCCATCACATGCTTGATAAAGGTGTTAGGATCTACACCGAAACGTCGCACTAATTGCAATTAAGAAGTTGTTCATCCATAGAACTCGTCTTACTTTAAAAACAAACAACACTGAACATTTTTACGGCCTATTTGGTGTTTTTAGGGGTTTATGTACTTCTTTAAGCGGTACTTGGTAGGCGTGGCATGAACTCCAGGTTTTACGTCCAGTGGTGGTGAAAAACGACTTTCATAATCTGTTTTCTATAGGAAATATCATCATCGTCCATGGCTGTTTGTTGATCTTCCTGAACACTTTCCAGTTATGGTGAAGAGACATCGGAAGGCTGTTCTAAGCATAAATATTCGTAAAGATCCTTGTTGAATTACTACCAGGAATATCACACGATAAACCACTAATAAGTTATTATTTTAATATTCATATATTGTTTTCAGTATATGTATTTCTTATAATGTGATCATGTAATATAGCTCTTCAGCAACCCATGCTTGCCGTAAAGGCGACTAACGGGATCGGGTGGTCAGACTCGCTGACTTGGTTGATGCATGTCATCGTATCCCAATTGCGTGGATTGATGCTCATGGTATCAATCACTTGATTGTGTGGTCAAGACTCAATTATTTACAGGCCACCGTCATATAGCTGGAATATTGCCGAGTGCGGCGTTAAACAACAAAGAAAGAACGGATCGATGCTCATGATCGCAGTCACAGGATTATTTGGTCCTGACTTGATTATTTACAGACCGCCGCCATATAGCCAGAATAGTGGTGAGTGCGGCGTTAAACCACAAACAATCAATCAAACAATTTTAATGATAATCGAGCCCTAAATCAGCCCTGAACCATATGTGACAGCTTACAAAAAAAAGACATTTTATTTAGTGTTAAGATGTACTTAATAAATTCAAACATTTTGTGTCAACGTCCAATGAATGCAAATATTAGTCTTGTCTTGTTTTATCTTTTCGTAAAAAGAATATAAATCCGACTCTGATTTTTGCATCAACGGTTCACTGATCATCCCGAAAATCAAGCTACTAATAGTACAAAGTACCCAAATCCTGTAATCTTGATTCTTGCAAACGAAAGATAAACTTGTTTCAGTTTTTTCTTTGGTAAAGCACATATGAAGGAATAAAATTTAAGTTCCAATCTGAACCCAGCACAAGGGCGATTGTGTATGGAATCTCTGTCAAACATCTTTCTTGCATATGCAAATTAAGGTTCAAGTCAATATCAGTTAAAGTCATTCTGAAGTATTTAGATAGCATAATGGTACTTCAGATCTCTTTACCCTTTACCTGAGATGAGATACGATAAGATACGATTTTATTATCCTGCTTCAGTAATGTCCAAACATTATCCCTTCAGTACACCCGAACTGCTCTTCACATATTGCAGTCATGTCACCACTCTGAATACAAGGCTGCCCTACCTAACCTTAATAGTCCACGACCAGCATCGGTTCAACAGCAGGCCATAATAAACAGAAATACTTTTCAAGGCGGCGTAAACCACAGCTCACTCAGTCGACGGTAGTTGTCAAGTCAGCTTCGCTTTTCAACGCTTCTGAAGGCAGAGTATGGTCATGGTCGGTGAGAGCGGATAGACAGTGCAATGTATTGATTATAGTCATGTGTTTAAGCTTCGTTAGGGTGTGTCGATTAATGTAACTAATCCAAATGGGTAATAAAAGTTAAACTGGTTTATTGACGTGAAAGTTTTCCATGATCCCACCTTCTGGCAGCCTGTACTAGGGTTTTGGGTACAGCAGGAAAGAGTCATATCTGCTGATTATGAGGAAAATCCATGGTTGAGTTGTTACAGCAAGGGCATAGACACGGTTCATTGAGAGTGGGTGTAGCTTTCCAGATATCAGGCCTAGTATAGGGAGCGTGCAGTGTAACCTCGGAGAAGACTAGGGACGGTCGGGTTGCCTAGTGGTTAAAGCGTTCGCTCGTCACGCCGAAGACCCTGGTTCGATTCCCGAGATGGGTACAATGTGTGAAGCCCATTTCTGGTGTCCCCCGCCGTGATTTTACCGGAACATTGCTAAAAGCGGCATAAAGTCATACTCACTCACTCATCCAGTGAGCTTCTTCTCAAGGAAATTTAATTCACAGCAACTGACACTAAGTTTAACTTATGTTGGTGTGTATCACCTTTGCGCTAACATCTGGTATCATCATTAATTTGTAGTGATTCATTAATACATGACATTGTCGGAATCGTACAATGCTTTTTGCAGAGGTTTCCTATAATTACAAAAAAATTATTTTGTCGCTTTTTATAGACAAAATCTTTGTAAACAAAGGATCATCTCATCTGGTTCGATTGTTCACGGGCGATCATCATGTGGCAAGAGTAGTGCTGTGATCAAGTGGCAGGAGTAGTGCTGTGATCATGTGGCAGGAGTAGTGCTGTGATCATGTGGCAGGAGTAGTGCTGTGATCATTTGGCAGGAGTAGTGCTGTGATCATGTGGCAGGAGTAGTGCTGTGATCATGTGGCAGGAGTAGTGCTGTGATCATGTGGCAGTAGTGCTGTGATCATGTGGCAGGAGAAGTGCTGTAATCAAGTGGCAGGAGTAGTGCTGTGATCATGTGGCAGGAGTAGTGCTGTGATAATGTGGCAGGAGTAGTGCTATGATCATGTGGCAGCAGGAGTAGTGCTGTGATCATGTGGCAGGAGTAGTGCTGTGATCATGTGGCAGGAGTAGTGCTGTGATCATGTAGCAGGAGTAGTGCTGTGATCATGTGGCAGGAGTAGTGCTTTGATCATGTGGCAGGAGTAGTGCTGTGATCATGTGGCAGGAGTAGTGCTGTGATCATGTAGCAGGAGTAGTGCTGTGATCATGTGGCAGGAGTAGTGTTGTGATCATGTGGCAGGAGTAGTGCTGTGATCATGTAGCAGGAGTGGTGCTGTGATCATGTAGCAGGAGTAGTGCTGTGATCATGTAGCAGGAGTAGTGCTGTGATCATGTGGCAGGAGTAGTGCTGTGATCATGTAGCAGGAGTAGTGCTGTGATCATGTGGCAGGAGTAGTGCTGTGATCATGTAGCAGGAGTAGTGAGGCCTCAGGCAACAAACAGTAACTTTTTCAAGCAAACTATGAGATTGGCTGTTGCTAACAACAGGGCAGTAAATCCTTACCCTTTTCACGAACACATGGTGTCCTCACTTGATTTTCAATTATAATCCATTCATATAACTTTCTCTAATATGCGGTCATTTACGCCCAATGGGATATTTTTCGGCAGATAATTCTCTGGCGTTGACCTTTTTTATATGTGTTTTAAGTTAAGTTTATTCTCGTGTAGTTTCAGGGAGTGCTTCAAACACATTACCACATTCAGCAATATTTCAATTACTCATATACCAAGCGGTCAGCAAGTGCATCAATATTGCGTAGGCCGCTCGACAACCGTCAGATACCTAGTTCCCTCGGAAGTTTAGACGGGGATCGTTCAGTTCCATGGCAAGATCATCATTTATTGACAGGTCAAATTCACCTCGTGGTCGCCGTTTTGGCCTGTAAAGGGACCTCTGTGGAGGTTATGGATTGGAGTTTATCCCCAGCAACCTGTCTTTGTCGAACAAGGTGGCTAAATACATCCGATAGACATGTTTGTTGACTTTCATTGCGCATTTAGGTACCAAGATGGCGTGTGACGATGGACATGATGTGATTATTCAATGATCCAATGATCAATGGGACTCTTTGTAAACTGACGTCCAAAAGAAACTTTACCAGAGTTTGAAATAACTCTTGCTCAAAAACAACACAATATACATGCATGAAGTAAAGTGTATTGAGAAGATCAATATATCAACATAATCAACACTGAAAATGACAGTCATACCGCTACCGAGAATGACGTCAGAGACCCCCAAAGATGGGTGTGGTACAAAACTCGAGCTTTCAGAATCATGGACAATAGGCCATAAACAATCGCTCACGTTCAATAACAAGTCATAAGTAGCGTGTTTGACCACCAAATGCATCAATACACGCAAAAACTCTTCGACGCACAGAAAAAGTCAGTCGTCTGATGAGGTCACGTGGGATTTGACGCCATTCTTCTTGGAGGGCAAAGATCAGTTCGTGCCGGTTGGCTGGAGAGTGTGGTCGTTGTCGAACACGACGATCCATCAAGTCCCAGAGGTGTTCTATGGGGGACATGTCGAATGAGCGTGCAGGCCACGACAGGACGTTGACGTTGTTATTCTGATCAATGACACCACGTGGCTGCTGTTGGAGAAACCGTAGGACAACTGGACGAAGAATGTTATCCATGTAACGCTGAGCTGTCAAGTTTCCGTCAACGATGACCAGCGGTGTCCTCTCCTGCCCTCAGATCCCTCCCCACACCATGACGCTCCCTCCACCATATGGTACGACCTCCTGCACGCAACACGCCGCCGTTCGTTCACCCCTTCGGCGGTAAACACGTTGTCATCCATCAGCCCTAAACATACAGAATCGACAGTGAAGACAACCCTCTGCCAGTCACGTCGTTGCCAACGTCGTTCAGCCCGGGCCCATCTCAGTCGCAGACGACGATGTTGCGCTTTCAATAGCTGTCCTCTGTATGGTCTAAAAGCCCTGATTCCATGAGCCCTGAGTCTCCTGGCCACTGTCTGTCGACTAACCCTGTGACCTAAGGCATTTGTCGCCGATGACGTCACTGTCAGGAAGCGATTTCGGAGGTGCAAGGTACGCAAGTACCGGTCATCAAGGGGCGTGATCACCCTGGGTCTGCCTGTTCTTGGCCTGTCAGCGGTCCGCCCTGTCTGTCTCTGTAACGTTGCATCAAGTTGGTAACAGCAACATGGGAGCAACCGAAGGTTCGTGCAATATGGGCGTGGGTGGCTCCCATCTGTACAATACCCAAGGCTCGTTCACGTTGTTCGACTGTGAGTCGTGGCATTTCTTTTGTGTTTTTTTATCACTGTGGATGTTTGACTTGCCGTTGCAATCGTTTTATGCCCTTACCCGCACGTGCATTTGCAGTTGTCCGTGGTGCACGTATTTTTCGCGTGTTATCTCGCAAACATGTATCAGACGATTCACATTTTCTGCATACACTATTGTTGTATTTAGGTTATGTGTTTTAGATAGACTTCATCGAAAAAGAATTTATACTTTGTCTGAAATTTATATTTTCAATTGGTAAAGTTTCTTTTGGACGTCAGTTTATTTTTTCATGTAGCTGCCACATGGCCGTGTTCAACAATGAAAAACGTCATACAAACATCATTTGGGGTTTACAGATCGAAAAGATGTGCGTACAAGTTGCATCTTTAATTTGACCCCTTTGAGGATTCCTCGTAAGAAGCGAATAAATTGATCAGGTGGTCCTTATATGTGCTTTCGGCGAACGAATACCTTCACCACAAGGATACCATACCGCCCTGACATTGAATATTGAATAGAAAACTTAAGAAGACACAGCACCAAGTTTCCGTCATTTTTCAGGTGAACAATAGACACGCCTTTGCATGTGTATGTGAAAGGTTCCACCGATTGGGCAGGATACGCTCATTCTTCACGAACACCCGACAGTGATAGTGATTCAAAAACACATTCTCATGTTATCGGACAAAGGATTCTGCTTTAAGACGAATATTCTTGTGTTGTGTTGTGTATATTTAAGGTAGCCAGACATTCGAGTTCGCACTGGTACCCGTTTTACAGATGAGCAGAGACAGTTAAGCGTTTTGTCCAAGACAACATCACGACAACATCTAATTCGATGCAGTTTTTTTCCAATGTCATAACAACAACCCCCCCACCCCCCACCTCATTCGATTGGTGTTAGAGAATATTAATAACTTGACACTTTGTAATTTAATGAGCACATTTTATTTGGATTGTTTGAGCGAGTTTTAAATGTGTGTCAGAATAGTTGCTTCGGTATGGTTGCGTCTAGCGACCTGCAAACAGATAAGAGGTAATGTATTGTATACATAACTACGAAATAACACATACAAATTCTGGCATCATTCTGTGTTGTTTTTTTGTCATGGTGTATGTTGTTTTTCACAATCAGACACGATGAGAGGCAACCTTTTAAGGTTATAAATTGGAGATGTTACAAGCTCTTTCATCGCCATTTCGTCAAAGCTGCAAAAATATTATCACTGCATGTACATCCAGTCCGTAGATATGAAGTCCAGAGCTTGAGCTAAGTCAAGACAATTCACAAGATCCAACAAGTATGCTCAGTCACAGGACTTTCAATTTAAAGTGCAACAGAAACTGACAATAAATAGTGCACCCATGTTTCACAAATATAGTCTCAGGCCTGTTGAGAAGACTATGCCAAAAACATGACAATGATAAATTGCTTTTCCCAAAGCCTGCACGCAGGTTTTGATCTTTGACTCATTTTTACCAAAACCTTTCCAAAGCAGGTTCTCACCTTAAAGATATATTTGTGTGTTTGTTGTTTAACGCTGCACTCAGCAATATTCCAGCTGTATGACGACGGTCTGTAAATAATCGAGTCTGGACCAGACAATCCAGTGAGTGATATAATGACCATCGATCCACGCAACTGAGATGCATCAACCAAGTCTGTGAGCCTGACCACCCGATCTCGTTAGTCGCCTCTTACGACAAGCATTGTTGTCTGACTGACGTCATATCATCGAGATATCTCTCCAACACTCCAAGTCTAATTCCAACAAAATCTTCAAAAATCTTGTTTGACGCGGCTGCTACTTGAGGCTCAAACATAGATATGTATGTTTGATGATTAACGCCGCATTTAGCAATAGTTAAATAGTACAGTGATCCACGTAATTGAAATGCGACTTGTAATTAACCAAATCACCTAGCCTGACTAGCCGAGCCATTTGGTCTTTTTTAACAAGCATAGTTTGCATGTTTACCGATATTTTACCTGAAATCTTGACGGGTCGAAATGTATAAGAAATATGTCTTGATCACACAGTTCTCATCACGACCATCAGTTTGACCCTCGTCATCGACAGATATACATGCAGGCACATTGTATATATGCAGGGGGTGGCACAGAAGAACGGACCGCGATTACACTTATTGAAAAGCTCAAGAGGAAGATATCATATTTTTCTACTTACCGAAACGGTAACGACCCCCAAACCCGTATCTCCGTCCAGTCCACCCTGACCCTCTGTTCCATGCCGACCCTCCTGACCATCTGTTCCGTGTCGACGCTCCTGACCATCTGTTCCATCTCGACCCTCCTGACCATCTGTTCCACTTCGACCCTCCTGACCATCTGTTCCATGCCGTCCACGCAACAGCTGAAATAGTAAAGGGTATGTTGTTTAACGCCGCACCCTGCAATATTCCAGGTATATGGCTGCAGGCCATAGTAATCCAGTTGGGCTCAGACAATCTGGTGATTTGCACCGATCCAATTAGTTGTGATGCGATACATTGATTTGAAGTCAACCAAGTCACCGATCCTGCCTACGCAATGAATGTAATTCACAAAAAGCACATATTGTTGGGGACCTATATTTGTATCCGGGCTCCCAGAGGATTTCATTCTAAATGATTTGTTTGTTTGTTGTTGTTTTTGTTTAACGCCGTATTCAGCAATATTCCAGCTATATGACGGCGGTATGTAAATAATCCAGTGACTGGTGTCATGTGCATCGATCCACGCAATTGGGATACGATGACATGCATCAACCAACTCAACGAACTTGACCACCCGATCTTGTTAGTCGCCTCTTACCACAAGCAAAGTCACCTCTTACAGGAAGAATGGGTTGCTGAAGACCCAACCTAACCATTTTTGTTTAACGCCGCACTCTGCAATTTTCCATCTATATGACGGCGGTCTGTGAATAATCGAGTCTGAACCAGACAATCCATTGAGTGACATCATTCTCATCGATCCACATAATTGTGATACGAGGACATGCATCAACCAATCAGCGAGCCTGACCACCCGATCTTGTTAGTCGCCTCTTACCACAAGCAAAGTCACCTCTTTCAGGACGAATAGGTTGCTGAAGACCCAATCTAACCCGAAACTTCACAGGGGATACGAGGGGGGGATACTAAATGCATTAGTACAGAAACATGCTTTTCTTTATATGAACACAATGCTCCTGTTAACATTCGTAGGATATCAGATCAGAAAGACTTATTGTGACTGACTTCGGTTGTTTTGAAATTATTCCAATGAAAGTGGCAATTTTTCACTTTATCCATGTACAAACTGTTGACAGTAGGTTTATTTATAGACAGTTACATACTGTCGTAGCAAGTGAGATTTCAAGTAAGCGACACATGGCTGTTCACTGTTAACTTCTTTATCTTGCAGAATGACTTCAGAGTGTTAAGACGGCTTTAGATGACACTTAACCATATACGCAAGGACCGGGGTAGTGTGTGACCGTGACGTAATATGATTTGTCCTTTTGCTTTACAATACTAATTAATTTGGCATTCTCCTGAGAACAAAATATATTTTGGCTCCTTTCAAGTAGAATATGTCTTCACCAACCCATGCTTGCTGTAAAAAGCTACTATGCTTGTCGTAAGAGGCGACTAACGGGATCGGGTGGTCAGGCTCGCTGACTTGGTTGAAGCTTGTCATCGTATCACAATTATGTGGATCGATGTAAATGATGTCACTCAATGGATTGTCTGGTTCAGACTCGATTATTCACAGACCGCCGTCATATAGATCGAAAATTGCTAACTAAACGAAACAATGTAGTAAGAAATGGAACCAGTGACTAAAAAAAATATCGCTCAAAGGTTTTTCTAATACTTACGACACGCACTATAGCAAGTGCCCGTTCTCTCCTCACGTGTAATACAGTCAGGGGGCGTGCAAGTATTAACACAGATTCGACTGCGAGCCTGCATCTGTGTCCCACTTCCACACGTCACTGAACACAGACCAGTATTACCCCACGGGCACCAGGGGCCGATCACTGAATATGAAATAAAAATTAATTGAAAATGAAAAGTCTGTTTGGAGCTTTCATGCAGCAAGTACTGGTCGATTGCAAAGTTCGAATCTTAACTTCTGACGATGGATTACAGACATTTTCTTTCCGTTATGGCTGAGGACATCACCTTCATGAATTCCATTCAGGTTATGGTGCCAGACTACCCTTCAAATTTTCTTGAGATTTTTTAAAAGTATTTCCCATTGGTTTGTGACTTTAAGTTGTAGGTGGAAACAACACGGAGAGCCTTATACAATGTTTCCGGCCGACATGTTAACATAATGCTCAGATGAGCTACATTTCTATACTCTGCGCATGCAGTTGTTTCTGGTAGCTCTCTGCAAATCAGTAGCAAATGGAGGACATCTCAGGCAGATCTCTCCTCGTTGCTTATTAGTTAATAATCCACATGTTGAGACAATGTCTTTAAGTTGAACTACACATGATTTTCCCTTATTAATTGGCACAAATGTGTTTTTCTACTTACCTGGACATCTAAATCGACATGTTGAGACTGTGCTTTAGCTGCATTGTACAGTATACATGTTTCGCTATTATTACTCAGTACAAAAGTTTTTTTTATACTTACCTGGACATGTACAAATCTGACAATTGATTGTTCTCGTCTCAACTAATGTCAAGTCAGCCGGGCAACAGGTGGAACCGGTACAAGTCCGGGTCCTCATCTGCGTATTTGTCCCAGGCCCACAGGTCGTTGAGCAAGCTCCATTATCAGCCCATTCGGACCACATGCTGATAACTGCAAAGGAGATCAAGGTCGTTATCAATCATACATCGATGTAGTGTATGAAAATAGAAAGCTATAGATAGGTCATGCACTTAGAATAGTTTTATATGCTCAGTTGATAACACAAGTTCTAGAAATAACTTGGAGGAAATCTGTATTCCAATTTTGCAATTCATATTCTAGATCATGGTTCCATCATAACATCGTATTTTTAAAGCAAAACTGAAAAAGCAACTAAATGAGATGTTATTTCCACTTTATACATTAGTCATATTAATTGACATTTTGAGACATTCTGATTCAGTTGCATTATACATTATACATGTTTCCCTCTGATCATTTAGTAAAAAAGTTGTCTTTTCCACTTACCTGGACACGTACAAATCTCACACATGACAGTTCTCGTCTCAACTAATGTCAAGTCAGCCGGGCAACAGGTGGAACCGGTACAAGCCCGGTTCCTCATCTGCGTATTTGTCCCAGGCCCACAGGTCGTTGAGCAAGCTCCATTATCAGCCCATTCGGACCACATGCTGATAACTGCAAAGGAGATCAAGGTCGTTATCAATCATACATCGATGTAGTGTATGAAAATAGAAAGCTATAGATAGGTCATGCACTTAGAATAGTTTTATATGCTCAGTTGATAACACAAGTTCTAGCAATAACTTGGTGGAAATCTGTATTCCAATTTTGCAATTCATATTCTAGATCATGGTTCCATCAGAACATCGTATTTTAAAGCAAAACTGAAAAAGCAACTAAATGAGATGTTATTTCCACTTTATACATTAGTCATATTAATCGACATTTTGAGACATTCTGATTCAGTTGCATTATACATTATACATGTTTCCCTCTGATCCTTTAGTAAAAAAGTTGTCTTTTTTCACTTACCTGGACACGTACAAATCTCACACGTGACAGTTCTCGTCTCAACTAATGTCAAGTCAGCCGGGCAACAGGTGGAACCGGTACAAGCCCGGTTCCTCATCTGCGTATTTGTCCCAGGCCCACAGGTCGTTGAGCAAGCTCCATTATCAGCCCATTCGGACCACATGCTGATAACTGCAAAGGAGATGAAGGTCGTAATGAAATCACACATCGATGTAGTGTATGAAAATAGAAAGCTATAGATAGGTCATGCACTTAGAATAGTTTTATATGCTCAGTTGATAACACAAGTTCTAGGAATAACTTGGAAGAAATCTGTATTCCAATTTTGCAATTCATATTCTAGATCATGGTTCCATCATAACATCGTATTTTTAAAGCAAAACTGAAAAAGCAACTAAATGAGATGTTATTTCCACTTTATACATTAGTCATATTAACGACATTTTGAGACATTCTGATTCAGTTGCATTATACATTATACATGTTTCCCTCTGATCATTTAGTAAAAAAGTTGTCTTTTCCACTTACCTGGACACGTACAAATCTCACACGTGACAGTTCTCGTCTCAACTAATGTCAAGTCAGCCGGGCAACAGGTGGAACCGGTACAAGCCCGGTTCCTCATCTGCGTATTTGTCCCAGGCCCACAGGTCGTTGAGCAAGCTCCATTATCAGCCCATTCGGACCACATGCTGATAACTGCAAAGGAGATGAAGGTCGTAATGAAATCATACATCGATGTAGTGTATGAAAATAGAAAGCTATAGATAGGTCATGCACTTAGAATAGTTTTATATGCTCAGTTGATAACACAAGTTTTAGCAATAACTTGGAGGAAATCTGTATTCCAATTTTGCAATTCATATTCTAGATCATGGTTCCATCTGAACATCGTATTTTTAAAGCAAAACTGAAAAAGCAACTAAATGAGATGTTATTTCCACTTTATACATTGGTCATATTAATCGACATTTTGAGACATTCTGATTCAGTTGCATTATACATTATACATGTTTCCCTCTGATCATTTAGTACAAAAGTTGTTTTTTCCACTTACCTGGACACGTACAAATCTCACACGTGACAGTTCTCGTCTCAACTAATGTCAAGTCAGCCGGGCAACAGGTGGAACCGGTACAAGTCCGGGTCCTCGTCTGCGTATTTGTCCCAGGCCCACAGGTCGTTGAGCAAGCGCCAGTATCAGCCCATTCGGACCACATGCTGATAACTGCAAAGGAGATGAAGGTCGTAATGAAATCACACATCGATGTAGTGTATGAAAATAGAAAGCTATAGATAGGTCATGCACTTAGAATAGTTTTATATGCTCAGTTGATAACACAAGTTCTAGCAATAACTTGGAAGAAATCTGTATTCCAATTTTGCAATTCATATTCTAGATCATGGTTCCATCATAACATCGTATTTTTAAAGCAAAACTGAAAAAGCAACTAAATGAGATGTTATTTCCACTTTATACATTAGTCATATTAACGACATTTTGAGACATTCTGATTCAGTTGCATTATACATTATTCATGTTTCCCTCTGATCATTTAGTACAAAAGTTGTTTTTTCCACTTACCTGGACACGTACAAATCTCACACGTGACAGTTCTCGTCTCAACTAATGTCAAGTCAGCCGGGCAACAGGTGGAACCGGTACAAGTCCGGGTCCTCGTCTGCGTATTTGTCCCAGGCCCACAGGTCGTTGAGCAAGCGCCAGTATCAGCCCATTCGGACCACATGCTGATAACTGCAAAGGAGATGAAGGTCGTAATGAAATCACACATCGATGTAGTGTATGAAAATAGAAAGCTATAGATAGGTCATGCACTTAGAATAGTTTTATATGCTCAGTTGATAACACAAGTTCTAGCAATAACTTGGAAGAAATCTGTATTCCAATTTTGCAATTCATATTCTAGATCATGGTTCCATCATAACATCGTATTTTTAAAGCAAAACTGAAAAAGCAACTAAATGAGATGTTATTTCCACTTTATACATTAGTCATATTAACGACATTTTGAGACATTCTGATTCAGTTGCATTATACATTATTCATGTTTCCCTCTGATCATTTAGTAAAAAAGTTGTCTTTTCCACTTACCTGGACACGCACAAATCTCACACGTGACAGTTCTCGTCTCAACTAATGTCAAGTCAGCCGGGCAACAGGTGGAACCGGTACAAGTCCGGGTCCTCATCTGCGTATTTGTCCCAGGCCCACAGGTCGTTGAGCAAGCGCCATTATCAGTCCATTCGGACCACATGCTGATAACTGCAAAGGAGATGAAGGTCGTAATGAAATCACACATCGATGTAGTGTATGAAAATAGAAAGCTATAGATAGGTCATGCACTTGGAATAGTTTTATATGCTCAGTTGATAACACAAGTTCTAGCAATAACTTGGAGGAAATCTGTATTCAAATTTTGCATTTAATATTCCAGATCATGGTTCCATCAGAACATCGTATTTTTAAAGCAAACCTGAAAAAACAACTAAATGAGATGTTATTTCCACTTTATACATTAGTCATATTAATTGACATTTTGAGACATTCTGATTCAGTTGCATTATACATTATACATGTTTCCCTCTGATCATTTAGTAAAAAAGTTGTCTTTTCCACTTACCTGGACACGTACAAATCTCACACGTGACAGTTCTCGTCTCAACTAATGTCAAGTCAGCCGGGCAACAGGTGGAACCGGTACAAGTCCGGGTCCTCATCTGCGTATTTGTCCCAGGCCCACAGGTCGTTGAGCAAGCGCCAGTATCAGTCCATTCGGACCACATGCTGATAACTGCAAAGGAGATGAAGGTCGTAATGAAATCACACATCGATGTAGTGTATGAAAATAGAAAGCTATAGATAGGTCATGCACTTAGAATAGTTTTATATGCTCAGTTGATAACACAAGTTCTAGCAATAACTTGGAGGAAATCTGTATTCAAATTTTGCATTTAATATTCCAGATCATGGTTCCATCAGAACATCGTATTTTTAAAGCAAACCTGAAAAAACAACTAAATGAGATGTTATTTCCACTTTATACATTAGTCATATTAATCGACATTTTGAGACATTCTGATTCAGTTGCATTATACATTATACATATTTCCCTCTGATCATTTAGTAAAAAAGTTGTTTTTTTCCACTTACCTGGACACGTACAAATTTCACACGAGACAGTTCTCGTCTCAACTGATGTGAAGTCAGTCGGGCAAATACCGGAACAGTTCCGGTTCCTCGTCTGCATCTGTGATCCAGGCCCACAGGTCGTTGAACAAGTTCCATTATCAGCCCATTCGGACCACATGCTGATAACTGTGGAACAGATCATTTTGGAGGAGGTAGTATTTGAAATTAGAAATTAACGAGGGGTCTCCACACATGATTGGATTAGGTTTGGTTTGGTTTGTTGTTTAACGCCGCACTCAGCAATATTCCAGCTAGATGAGGGTAGTCTGTAAATAATCGAGTCTGGACCAGACAATCCAGTATTTGACATCATGAGTATCGATTATAGTCGATGACATGCATCAACCAAGTCAGCGAGCCTGACCACCCGATCCCGTTAGTCGCCTCTTACGACAAGTTTGGTGTTGCTGAAGACCATTTCTAATCCGGAATCTTCAAGGGAATAATGGTTGTTATGAAACTTACTGGGACAGTCTGGTAGATTACAATCCACAGTTCGGTTCTCACTGAGTAGTACACATCGGGCTGGAATGAATGCCACACAAGTCCTTGTTCTCGTTTCTGTCTTCATCGCTGAACCACACGTAACGCCGCATTCACCATTGGACCATTCTCCCCAAGGGGAATCTGAGTAGCAACAAAGAGAAAGGAAGTAGCCAGCAATATATCACCTTCATTGCACCCTTCGTTAGTGTGTGTGTGTGTGTATGTGTGTTTGTTTGTTTGTTTGTTTTTCTTGGTTTTTTTGTGTCTTTTTTGGGATTTAACGCCGCACTCAGCAATATTCCAGCTATATGACGGCAATCAGTAAATAATCGAGTCTGGACCAGACAGTCCAGTGATTGACACCATGAGCATCGATCCACGCAATTAGGATCGATGACCTGCATCAACCAAGTCAGCGAGCCTGACCACCCGATCCCGTTAGTCGCCTCTTACGACAAGCATAGTTGCCTTTGGTAAGAGGCGACATAACAAGATCGGGTGGTCAGGTTTGCTGACTTGGTTGATGCATGTCATCGATCCCAATTACGTGGATCGATGCTCATGGTGTGTAGTTGTATCCCAACGCATCATTATTTCAACAACCAATTTTCTCACCATCCTACTGTTTCCGAGCAAATATCGGGAGTATTACTACTGCGGCGTTTATTCAATATACGTCTCGATTTTTTTTAACAGAGGGTCTTTTGCCAGAAGAAGAATAGCTATATTTGTCACTGCTTCACGACGAGTCACTGCTGAGTGCGGCGTTAAACAACAAAAAAACAAAGAAACTTACAAATGTCATTATCAAAGATGATGCCAACCGCAAACGTTTCGGGACCTACGTCACCAGTCAGAATAACTAAGAACTGTTCGCTATCTTCACCCAACTGCAAATAGAGAAGAAAGACGAACTACTATATGATCCGACAGGCTCGCAAGTGAGATGTTTTGCTCGTTATAAGACGGCGGCCTGTAAATATATCTAAATAGTCTCTGCATTTATTCTGTGTATATATTCTGAGAACTAAAAACTAACACCGATATCTAATGTGTTTTGTTTGTTGTTTAACGCCGCACTCAGCAATATTACAGCTATATGACGGCGGTCTGTAAATAATCGAGTCTGGACCAGACAATCCAGTGATTGACATCATGAACATCAATCCACGCAATTGGGATCGATGACATGCATCAACCAAATCAGCGAGCCTGAGCACCCGATCCCGTTAGTCGCCTCTTACGACAAGCATGGGTTGCTGAAGACCTATGAAACAAGCATACGAAATTTCAGTTTCATTGGTCAGATGGTTTCAACAGCTATGTTCGATGCAATTCCAAATTTGGACTTGTGCCATATGTTCCCGGGGTTTTTTTTCACGTTAACTCTTGACTTGCTCATGCATGTGAGTGTGTCCCCTGGTGTCGTAATCGTACAACGGACTGTGCTTTTAGCAGAGATTTATGCCGTTGGAAGGGTTTTGTCGCTTTCATTGATTAAGAATATAAGTCTCAAGTCCTCACAATGTCGTCATTGATTGCAACTGAAATATTCGCCTCTGTCTGGCCATCAGAAAACGTGATTGATCCGGTCCTTGGCCCAAGTATATCTTCAGCTTGTGATGATATGTTAAATATGGTGTAAGTGACAGTGACGGTTCCAGTTGAACCTCCTTTTCGAATTAATTCGAAAACAATTGGACCCATGTCCTCATTAACGTTGTTTTCCGCCCGAACGATGCATACTTGACCAGCTGAAAAAAATACGTAAAAAAATTAGTTTTCTTTCTCTGACATTCATCTTTTTGTTAATATATCTACAAACAGTGTCCCATGCTTGCCGTAAAAGGCGACTAATCCAGTTTGATAGAAACGTATGTTCAATTGGCATGATCTCACTCTTGGCTATGCAGAAAATCACCGAATCATAATTCTTTATGGCTTTGGCTATAAGCACTTTCGGTTTCGGAAAACACTTATTTACTTTATTGGAACTTATAACCATTTTCACTAATTGTTCCAGCTCATGTTCTTAGAAAGTTATAAGAGCTTCCAGTTTGGATCACATCACTTCCTGTTTGGAGAAATCAGTTCTTACTGTATTTGAGTTTTTGACCATCACTACAATGTAATCAGTTCTTCCGGTTTGTATTATCTGATTTCCATTTTGAGAAAACACATTCAAACCTTAAATCAGAGGTACTAGCGCATTTTGTAATAATGTTATTAGTACTTCCAGTTTGGATTATGTTATTTACGTTTTTGGAAAACTACTTACTTTATTCGATTGACCTCTTAAAACAGATACAATTTGATTTGGTATCACGTTTATAATATTATATTTATTTATTTTATTTTTTATTTTTTTAATTATTATTTTGTTGTTTTTTTGTTTTTGTTTTTTATTTATTTATTTGTTTGTTTGTTTGTTTTGTTGTTGTTGTTTTTTGGGGGGAGGTAGCACGCGTTGTCCAGTCATCTAAGGCGCGGCGATTCGCTGTATAAAGTTGCGTCCCTTGGGAACGCTAGAAACCTATGGTTGTGGGTTCGAATCCCGGTTCCCCCCGATTATGATTCTAGATTCTAGGTTTGTCAGCACCATACCCGTGCTCGTGGGTTTCACCGAAGTGATAAACGTCTGAGACCTGCATCACTTGTGGCTTTCCTCCCGCATTAAGCTGATACAACTGGAATACCGTTAAAGGCGGCGTTAAACCCAACTCACTCACTGTAACACATTTTTGATTGCTTCCGGTTTTGTTGATTGTAAGTGGCAGCAATTTGATTGAGTCGCTCGTACAATATTGATTGATTGGAAGTCACCTTAGCCTTGTGGTTCTTTATAGTCCACATACCGTCCAACGCTTTATGCATTCGTCTATCTCTTGTCATAGAGTTCCACTGTATGAACTCATCAGTTTTGTCTTTGGTCTTAATTTATTTACCTTATTATTAGTTATGAATTAGGACAAAGTTGTCCAACTGATAACGCCTTTTCCATAAACATTTATGCAGCGGACAATAGTGAAAATACTAAACATCTGAATAAATAAAGTTTTATATGCTAAATTAACAAATGTAAAATACGAGATGTATGTAAGTATAGGTTGTGGTAAAAATTATTGTTATTAGTTGCTGTCACTTCCGGATATGATTACCACGTTTTTGGTGTTTGTAAAGTCCCTTGAATGTTAGCTGTAGCAATACATATTCGAGAAGAGAGCGATTAGAGGCCTCTTTTCTTTGACCCGCCTTGCGTCTTATCTACCGTTGCGGACTGAATATATCTGTCGGACTTTTCTGTCTGCTTCGAACACTGTTTCCTGCGTTCAAGAACGAAGCAAGTGCCTCTTTCTAGACACTCAACTGTTAAATTCGCGAGAGCGCTGATATGTATAATGGGGCCTATTATATATTTTTGATACCACATATTTGACACATTGTATAGCCTATAATGAATGTAAACCTAATAATGTGTATTTCAATAGTATTTGTTGAATGTAAATTGGTGTTGTAAGGTTACATACACATTTCACAATTTAGTTCTGTCCGTAACAATTTCTGGGTTCACCTTCGCGTTTGATTATGGGATTCAACGAATTACACACAGGGACCTCTTGTCGTAAGAGGCGACCAAATGGATCGGCTTATCATACCCCGAAGGCGTGGATCGTTGCTAGGCGCCACCATATGCCAATGAGTCATGATAGCAATGAGTTATGATCAATATGGCAAAATAGACAGAGGCTAGACAATTATTTCTTATCATTATACTCTTCAAATGAAAAACGTGGACCATGAAAAATAAATGACCCGTTGTCAGAAGAAAGATCAGCTTTGAAAAATGACCGCCAGAGATACAAGAGTTTTGGGACAAAAACATAACGCCCCAACACACCCGAAACGTTGCACGTGGACCATGCACGAGACACTGATCTGTTGATTCTTATTATCATAACAGGTAAGCTCTCTGTTCGTGCTTTTATGCAATATTTGTGATCAGATTTGGAATCCTCTACAACATGATGAACGCCTAAGGACTATTCACAAAGAGCGGCCATGATGAACAACTCGAGTCCAGGATCGACTAATAAGAAACCATCTATTACGAAATCAAGCCCAAACAGACCATGATATCGCTCTTCACTTGCCCCATGCCACCAGGGTCCAAGTTACTGCTCGGCTACCACGTGTTAACCGTTAGCAAAGCGACACATCCTAACCAGACGCCAGTGGCGTAGAAACTTGAAGAGTCGCCGATTGTCTCGTGTAAAAGTTCACTCTGGACTTTCTGGAGGCGTCCTGACGAACGTCATGCCAAGGTCAACGTAAGGCAACATGACAGAGTTGGGGATGGATCTTTAATGAAATGGGGCGGGATCATTGTGACTGACAGAACGCCACTACTTGACAGAAGTATTACAGGCAATATACTGGCACCAGCAGAGTTGTCGTTTGCACGCCACGCTTGTCCATGTGTTATGTGGCAAGACAATAACGCTCGTGCCAACAGTTCACGTATCGTAACTGACTACCACAGAAGCAAAACGTCACTAGGATGCAATGGCTAGTTTTTCCCCAGAAAACGCGTCTACAACAGAGACGTGTTCGCTGACGTCAAAGGCCACCAACGTCAGACGAACCTGGCAAGGAGCTGCCAGAGGCGTGGACACGACTTGGAAGATTGATTCGAACCATGCCACGCCATATACTCGAATGTTTGACCAATCGTAACATGAACTTATCTCAAACGTTCCTGTTTTTAGTACACATCCTTGTCGTCTTTCTTGGTGGTCTGTACCTTCACAATACAACGCCAACATATTCAGTTGATTTTCCTGTTGCACCTAGTCTTGCCTTTTCTCATCCATCTCTTACCATCACTAACGTTTTTGTATCTATGAATTCATATGTAATTTTCTAAAATTCCCAATTTGATTCCCTACTTGTTTCGAAGAGTATAATTACAGAGTTGAGACTATTGATGTCAAATTGGTGAAAAGAGGGAAATATGCCCTTTTGTTCTTATCTTTACAATCTATTATGCTATATCTACAAAGTGAATATTAATTATCAAGGTACATGCTTCGGCAATAAACAAAACTTGAAAAAATAGGCGATTTTTATTATTTTAACATTTTAACACAAGGAGAGGTGAAATAAGGTTTAACGTCGCGTCCAAGATTATTTGCCATATATAGCGACGTGCATGCATGTGTGTGTGTGTGTGTGTGTGTGTGTGTGTGTGTGTGTGTGTGTGCTTGTAGTAATCCGGACTAATGCCGAGTTCATAGTGCTGGCCAACTGAGATACAATGCCGCATTTTAACACGAATACCCCGCTCAGACACAGTATACTGACTCCAGGCCAACCGCTCCTTGTTTTAGCCCCTTAATGCCGAACGCCAGGCAGCGTAACAACGAGTATCCTCTTATAACGTCCTTTGGTCTGACGGGGCCGGAAATCGAAACCCGAAGAGCGGAAGCTCTACCACTAGACCACGGAGGCGATTCACTAATACAAACATCAAAACAAATTTTAGATAAGTAACAAACTGCTTCTCAGTGTGATTGTGCGCTTGTACGGGAGTTTGAGGCAATGTGCTCACTAACTTTGAATGGGGTATATACACCTGGAAAAAACGTTCAGCGCCCCCTGCTATTTTGGCCATGAGATGGTTCTAAATCTATTGCATAGAAACATGAGCTTTTCCAGAGAGAGTAATTCTTTATCCATATGAAAGGACAACAATCACGTCTTTTTTTGGAAGTGATATGCATAATACTGTTGAAAATTTCATTGCATCTTATTGACAAAATTAGTACGCGAAGTAAGTAGTTGGTTGGTTGGTTGGTTGGTTGTTTGACGCCGCACTCAGCAATATTCCAGCTATATGACGGCGGTATGTAAATAATCGAGTCTGGACCAAACAATCAAGTGATTAATATCATGAGCATCGATCCATGCAATTGGGATCGATGACATGCATCAACCAAGTCAGCGAGCCTGACCACCCGATCCCGTTAGTCGCCTTTTACGACAAGCATAGTCACCTTTTACGGCAAGTATGGGTTGCTATTCTACCCCGGAATCTTCATGGGTCTACAGTCATGGGACAGGCAACCTCACCAAAGGTGATTCTGTGAAGTGTGCCATGTCATGGAATGGACTATTCCGTGTGGTGTGGTGTGCTTTACCTTGTGCTTCCGTCTGTTGTACCCAGCAAATTACAAGAAACGCAAAGATCGACAGCAGAGTGGCAGTGGACATCTCTAAAACATAAAAACAAAATGCCAGTCACTTAGATTTATAGCATGTGTCAAGTATCTCTCTAATACACAAGCTGCCCGTGAAGATCCGGGGTTGAATAGGTCTACAGCAACCCATGCTTGCCGTAACAGGCGACAAACGGGATCGGGTGGTCAGGCTCGCTGACGTGGTTGATGCATGTCATCTATCCCAATTGCGTGGATCGATGCTCATGATATTAATCACTGGATTATTTTTTTACAGACCGCCGTCATTTAGCTGGAATATTGCTGAGTGCAGCGTTAAACAACAAACAAACCTTTCATACAAGAAGCAAATGTACAGGGTTTGCTGTCTGGGAACAGCTGGTGTGATCACTGGTTTTCATTGATCAATGCCCATAAGTTTCATCACTATATTATCTTGCCTCGTACACCAAATTGAACTTGTTTCGGTGGATAATCCAGAAGATAAAATAAACACGACAAGACTAACATTTGCATTAATTGGCTTATAAAGAAACACCCCTGACAAAAAAAGGTTAATATTGTAACATATAATCAAACACATCTTTACACTATGCAGAATGTATTTTCAGTCTGTTGTAAGTCAATGAGAGTATTTGCACCGTTTCTTAGAAAGCTAGCACATGTTGTTTAGGGCAGATACAGATTATCATGAAAAAATGTATGAACAATATTGATATTAATCCGTCCTTGCAAAGAAACAAATGTCCCTCACAGGAGACGACTTACTTGATAGGGAGGGTCCTTGGCTGATTAAAGATTATAGCGGCGTTGAACATTCAACAAATTGCAAAATTGAAACGATTCTCCTCAAAATGTATTATAATGCTCTTAAATTGACTCCAAATACTTTTTTTCGCTCCACAAACGTCTTCTTTAAAAGTGACAGACTGGGGAAGGCGATTTGTCCAGTTGATGATGACATCATGTTTGTTCAAATCATAGAATTGTGAAACAATTCGACTAATTGAAAAAAACTAATTTCCGTAGGTGGTGTATGATGAGGCTCACGGGTTGGATCTTTGCGTTAAGTTAATTAAATTGTTGTGTATTGCAAAAATGTTAAACACTGGTACACTCATTCGACCCGTGAAGATCCGGGGTAGAATAGAGCTTCAGCAACGCATAGCTGCCGTTAAAGGCGACTATGCTTGTCGTAAGAGGCGACTAACGGGATCGGATGGTCAGGCTCCCTGACTTGGTTGATGCTTGTCATCGTATCCCAATTGTGTGGATCACTGGATTGTGTGGTACAGGCTCGATTATTTACAGACCGCCGTCATATAGCTGGAATATTACTGAGTGCGGCGTTAAACAACCAACCAACCAACCAACTACTTACTTCGCGTACCAATTTTGTCAAAAAGATACAATGACATTTTCACCAGTATTATGCATATCACTTCCAAAAATGATGTGATTGTTCTTGAATAGTTATTTATAAAAATGCTTGTGTATCAGATTGGTTGTTTGGTTTGTTTGACGCCGCACTCAGCAATATTCCAGCTATATGACGGCGGTCTGTAAATAATCGAGTCTGGAGCAGACAACCCAGTGATTGACATCATGAGCATCGATCCACGCATTTGGGATCGATGACATGCATCAACCAAGTCAGTGAGCCTGACCACCCGATCCCCTTACGGGAAGCATGGGTTGCTGAAAACCTATTCTACCCCGGATCTTCACGGGTCTGTATGAAAGGTAAACTTGGACATTAAACATTCATAACTAGGTTCATTGAATTCAGGTTGTAATATTGACCTAGCGTTAAAGTTACTATGCTGTATGCACCCATGGAAGAAAAACATTTAAGGTATCTAGTATAGTGAGTGAGTTGGGTTTGACGCCGCGTTGAACAATATTCCAGTTACATGTATATCACGGCGTGTCAGCTTGATGTGGGAAGAATGCCCGAAGTAATGCAGGTCATAGATCACTTCAGTGAAACCCATGAGCACGGGTATGGTGTAGAAAGCAGAACCAGAAACATAATCGGGGTGAACTGGGGTATAATCTAAACCCTGCTCAAGGACGATTGTGTATGAAACCTGTGCTAAACATTCTAGCATATGCAAATTAGAGTTAAAAATATAATAAGTTAATAATCATGCTGGAGTATATTCTAAAGCATAACGGGCCTTACGATTCCGTCGTCACCGAAGTTGAAAATGAATGAGTGAGTATTGTTTTACTCATCTTTCAGCAATGTCCAACAATTGTCCCAGGGTGGACGCCAGAGCTGGGCTTCACATATTGGAGATAAGTAGGGAAATCACACTGGGCATATGAACCAAGTTTCAAAAGTCCCGAAAATGCATCGCTGCACAGTAGGCCAAGATATAACAGAAGCACTGTTCAAAGCGGCGTAACAGGCAACTCACATGCTCAACTATGGATGTCAATCTAAATGAGAAAGCTCACCTGCTCTGAAGAGTCACCTTGCAGTCAAACGCTTCTGGATATGTCTTGGAGACAGAATAAGGCCACCTTTATACCACAGGTTACGCTTGGATGGGTTAGGGCGGATAGACAATGCAATGCAAGACAGTGATTGTGATAATGCGTTTAAACTTCGTTAGGGTGTGTCCAGTATTATCTTTTTTATCCATTAAGCTGTGTTTTTGACGTGAGGTTTTCATTGATATTTTGGCTAAATAATGGTATGCCATCAGGCAAATAATAAATTGAGAGCAAAGAAATTTCACACATCCTATGTTACTGACCGGTTTAAGGATGGTGGTACCTTAAACAATAAACTCATATTAACCACAAAAAGGTGTTTCCTCAAGTCATCCATTATTTCTGGATATTGCAGAACTACATAACGATCTTTCTACTGGCCAACGCAACATCTGCTTTTGTTGGTTGCCCATCCTTTGTTTGTTTGTTTGTTTGTTGTTTAACGCCACACCAGCACCTCCAGTCAACCCTAAAGTCACAACAAGTGGTCGTCTTGTTTGGTTGGTTGGTTGGTTTGTTGTTTTACGCCACACTCAACATTCAAGCTATATAACGGCGGTCCGTAAATAATCGAGTCTGGAGAAGACAATCCAGTGATTGATAACATGAGCATCGATCCACGCATTTGTTGTACGATGACATGCAATAAGTCAGCGAGCCTGACCACCCGATCCCGTTAGTCGCCAGGTGGGTGTCTTATCAATTAACTATTACTGAATCAAATCTTGTTCATATTTTCTTTTAAATGATGGCAAAATAAATCTGCCCTGAACATTATGTGGTAATACTTTTCACGGATATTCTTTTGGAATGAAGAGACATTCTATATAGTATATAGATATTTATTGAGTAGACTGCAGTATTTGGGTCCCCAAACTTTTCACGTCCAGCTCATCTTTGGGGTCCTTATGGCTCACAAATACCTCCAAACGGTACTCGGCTCGCTCTCGCGTGCGCGTTTAAATATAAGGCAGCGGTTTCATTACGGAAAAGCCCGAAGTGGGGATGGTTTGGTTGGTTTGTTGTTTAACGCCGCACTCAGCAAAATACCAGCTATATGACGTCGGTCTGTAAATAATCAAGTCTGGACCAGACAATCTAGTGATTAATACCATGAGCATCGATCCATGCAATTGGGAACGATGACATGCATCAACCAAGTCAGCGAGCCTGACCACCCGATCCCGTTAGTCGCCTTTTACGGCAAGCATGGGTTGCTGAAGACCTATTCTACCCCGGAATCTTCACGGGTCCCGAAGTGGGGACCCAAATACTGCAGCTGACTTTTTTCATCTTCATATTTTATCTTCTTGTGAAAAGCATTATGAAACCGTGTCTGATTATTGCATCAAAAGTTTATTGATGTTTCATAAGATCTAGCCTGGAATAGGACTAAGCAAACAAACCCTGTAAACTTGCTTCTTGTATACCCAAGATAAACTTTAAAATAAACGTTCATAACTTGCCTTTTTTTAATTCTGTCATGCATACCTCGATATCTGAGTGTAATATATATCTTGTGTTGACGTTATTGTTATGAAGCCAGTTGTATGCACATGTTGATGAATAAATTTAAGTTGAAGTTATGATCTAAACCGTACACAAGGGCGATTGTGTATACAACCTGTGTCAAACATCTTACTTGCATATATTTTCGTTAAAAAACATTCTGAAATATGTCTAAAGCACAGCAATCTCAAAGAGACTATATTCACTTTTGTGTCAACTGTGTGTGTATGATTTTATGCCTCATTTACCAATGTGTACGTATCATCCCTTCAGTACACCTGGGTTTTACATATTGATATCATGTGGGGAATCAAACTAGGCTCATGGTGTGACGAGACAACGCTTTAACCACAGGACTACCTAAGTTTAAAAATCCCGGTACCTGCATCGCTTCCACAGTAAGCCATGATTAACAGAAAAACAAAGTCGCGTAACGTAAGGTTAAATAAGAAAGCTACGCAACGCAGAATGTGGTCATCATTGTACCATGGCGTTACAATTTGTTCGGTTAGAGCAGATAGGCAATGCAATCTCTTGATTATATTAATGTTCAAAGGTTTGTTAGGGTGTGCCCAGTAATATAATTAAGCCAAATCCAAACTAAGCTGGTTTATTGACATTAAGGTTTTCCATGATCGCACATTCTTTATAGGCGTTCCCTGGATCAGCAAGTGCAACGACACGGTTCACTGACACAGGATGTGGCTTTCCATATACCAGCCTTAGTAAAGGTATTGGCCTGGCTGACCTCAGGGAAGATCATCCTATAAAATAAAGGGACAAAATTCATTCCAAAATCAAAAGAAATATCTGCTAAAAGCAGGGTCCATTGTATGATTCCGACTGCATAATTGACATGCGTATGTAAATTACTATCAAACAGTGATGATACCAGCTGTTAGCGAAAAGGTGAGCGTATCAAGCGCCATCCCTGGCACCCTTTACAAACACATGCAAAGGGAAATCAATTGGTCACCTTCAAACACACGGGAATATTTATTCTCCACATGTCTGTTATATAAGCTTCACTGAGAACTTGAATGATGTAACCTTGATCAAACATTTTTTTTAGTGAGTGAGTGAGTGAGTGAGTATGGCTTTACGCCGCTTTTAGCAATATTCCAGCACTATCGCAACGGGGGACACCATAAATGAGCTTCACACATTGTACCCATGTCGGGAAACGAACCCGGGTCTTCGGCGTGACGAGTGAACGCTTTAACCACTAGACTACCCGACCGCCCCTTTTTCTCAAAGAGTTGCATGACACCTCTTTTGAAATATTCATAGAAAGAGCAGGCTCAATTGAACCTCAAACTTAGTGACTTTTTTATAGTTCATATTCAGTACTATATGAACAATTGTTTTATTTCCCAGGTCAATGGATCAGTGTGTACTCTAAAAATCTTTCGCATACTAAAGCCCATGATCATACTTGGCAATGTCATATCTTTATATTGTCTACGAGTAAAATTTCTAGCTGTGGTTGTAAAACCATGGAAAGCATGGTCAATAACAGATTAGTTGACGATAAAACCTGACGAGCATGAATTTCCTAAATGTATCCGTTGTGACATAATGTTACTATCAAGCATGTTTGTATAGTGCAGATTCTATTATTTACAGATCACTATCCTAAAGCTGGAGTATTGTTGAGTGCGCCCTTAAACTAAAACAGACATGAAAACATATGGTATGACACAAGGGTTAGTAAGTAAAAAGCGTTTGCTTTGTTTCATTTCAGTTAACCCCTTCCTAATGCAAGGCAGTGGATTATCTTTTCAACATCTATAATATCAGAATCAATTTTAATATATTAACTGGAATAACAGTGATTGATGTTTCATTTGTTTTCTTTGATGTTTAACGCCCCCGTCAGCGATACTCAAATCTATATGATGGCGGTCTGTAAATGGTCAATCTACATCTGACATAACCCTGACCAATGCGCCGAACGCCGTGGGTATTCTCTGTCAGACATAATCCCCTATGTCCCATGTTTTCACACTCATCTATATGACAGCGGTCTGTAAACTGATCTTCTGGGCCAGACAATATAGTGATTGAACATCGATCCTAGTAAATAAGGATACGACGTCATGCAATGAACCATGTCACCTGGTCTGACCAACCTATCCGTTTGATATAATTTTCCTGCGAACAATGTATTGATGTGTCAACACTTTAGTCAACACCCATTGTATAAAACGGTCAATTCCTTATAGAAACTGGACGTATAACTAATACACTGCATAACCGAGGAAGTAAAGCTGTCCTGTAAGGTAAGATAGTATCTTTTTACCCCGCTATGAGAAATTTGTCATGTTCTCCAACACAGAAGTATCATTAGGTTCATATCGTTTTTCTCAGTCGATGGCGGTCTGTCATTGACCATGGTAGAATTGAGATTCTGGTAGATTCATGGTAGATTCTAAAATCTGAATCACAATAACATCTTAGTATTGGTATGATGAACAGCTTGCAAACTTTAGCCCCAAACTAGCATGTTATATGCACACTTATGTACCAACAAGCGGGCTAATACATGACATATGCAGTCAGTATACGTTAGTGCCGATTGTCTTTAGGAGTACATGTGACAGAACATATACGCGGAACACCTTGGGACTTCCCTGTTAGAATTAATCACCAGAGTCCCATGTTTGCTGTGACAGTCGACGAAAATGCTTCTGCCCAAGGCTACTTTTTCAAGGTATAATCATAGCGTCACCCCGTTTTGGACACGAGTTTTGTCCCTGGCAATAAAAACGCAATGTCCAATCAGATACCTCTTTGAATTTCGAATGGGGGCGGTCGGGTAGCCTAGTGGTTAAATAGTTCGCTCGTCACGCCAAAAAACCGGGTTCGATTCCCGACATGGGTACTATGTGTGAAGCCCATTTCTGGTGTCCCCCGCCGTGATATTGCTGGAATATTGCTAAAAGAGGCGTAAAACCTCATTCACTCACTTGTATTTCGAATGGTTTCACAAAGATGAATACCATAGCAGACGTCCTGGTCAGTCAGATAACGAAACTAATTGAGATTTCATTCCTGACACGCACAGAAGGACAGATTACCACAGTAAGTATATGTATTACTGCTGCATTGTGCTCTAAACATACCAGAGGCATACAGACCATCGAAACTACATGTACATCCTTGACAGTATTAAGGAGCACTGCACATCGCGTCAACATAAAAACGTTCATCGGGTGGTCGTCGAAAATAGTATTGCATCTCAGTGACTCCAACACGCAACCGTGTGGTGTAAACTTATCAATATTAAAGACAAGATTGATAGTGGGTTCAAAATGTTCACTTCGCCATGCTTATTTACAGACCGCCGTCATATAGCTGGAATATTGCTGAGGGCGGGGTTAAGAAACAAAGATAAAAAGAAAGAAAATGCATGTGTTGACCCCAATGCATCTTACCGGTGACACTTCCGGTTGGTCCATAGTAGACCGGTGTAAACTCAATATGTTCACATCTCCCCTTTTAAGTTGCATTTACTTGAACAGAATATCTATAACAAAACATATTCAAATCATTTTTTCAGCAACACTGAAATCTAAATTAAAGTTACTTAACACTTTTAGAGTCTTTTGTTGATTTTTTTACTAAGGCACTTTCAACAGTCCATATTCATATGAACACTTAAAACAGTCCATATATTTAACTTTCACATTAACACTTAAAACAATTCATATTTCTTCCTCCTTGGAAAAATGATTATGAACTACAGTGGAATAAGTCACAGCTTAACTTTAAAGTCATTTTTTCATATAATAATCAATAAAGTCATTTTGACTAAACAAACACATTTCTCACATATTTACAGTTTATAAGTCAAGTCGTTTTAGTGGCTTTACAAGACGATCTTACCCGTGGAGATTCCGGGATAGAATAGGTCTTCAGCAACCCATGCTTGCCGTAAAAGGTGACTAACGGGATCGGGTGGTCAGGCTCGCTGACTTGGTTGATGCATGTCATCGATCCCAATTGCATGGATCGATGCTCATGATATTAATCACTGGATTGTCTGGTCCAGACTCGATTATTTACAGACCGCCGTTATAAAGCAGGAATGTTGAGTGTGGCGTAAAACAACAAACAAACAAACCAAACAAGACGACCACTTGTTGTGACTTTAGGGTTGACTGGTTGTGAGGATCGTTGATGGTGTGGTGTTGGCAGCGGACGGAAAGGAGTCGTTGCTGCTGACGACGATGTTGCTGTGGCAACTGAGGTGGTTGGCTCTTGAATTGGACGGAGATGTGTTCCGTTACATCGATATTCTGTTCCTGCAGTTGTTACTACACTGAAGGATCTAGGGGATTCCAGTTTTGTTTTAACATTAGCTGGTGTCAATTGTTTAGTCTTTGGCACATAGATGCTTACTGGTTGTTTTGGCACAGGATTGGATGGCTCGTTTGATGCATGTTTATCGTATTGTTGTTTTTGTTGAATCTGTCTTTGTTCTAGTTGATCCCTGTTGCTGTAAGAGAGGGGTCTATCTCTGGTTTCACCGTCTGCCAAGGAGGAGAAGACAGAAGACGATAAGGTGGTATTATATTTGTTTTATTTAGATCTATTTTAGCTGCAGTGATGTATGGTTGAATTCCGATTCCAAGTGAAGGAATCAAGTTTGACAGATTTTAAAACAGGTTTTCATACTGAGGGTTGAAAAAGCAATGACGAGTCAAATCTGAGGCCCAGGAATTTGGCCTCCTCTACTACCTTGTAAGGAGTACCATCTAAAGATAATTCTGGGTCCTTTTGAGGTTTATATTTACGACAAAAGTAAATATAGTTTGTTTTGGATTTTGAAAATTTGAAGCTGTTTTCGTTCGCCCATTTTTGAATTTTGTTAAGATGGAGCAGTAGCTGTCTTTCTGTTGTATTCACATTCTTACCACGACAAGAAATGTTGAACCCGTCTACAATAAGTGAACAATCAGCACTATTGTTTAATATTTTAGTGAGACTATTAATTTTGATGCTGAAAAGTGTGACTGATAGTATGCTGCCTTAAGGGACGCCCTGATTTTGATCGAAATGATCAGACAGGGAAGAGCCCACTCGTACTTGAAACTGAGATATGAACTGAGGCAATCTGCCCTTCAATCCAAATTCATGCAAATGTTTTATAATACCATGTTTCCACAGTGTATCATATGCCTTCTCTAGATCGAACAAGTTTGATACAGTATGCTGTTTGTTGGCAATAGGATTTTTAATAAATGATTCTAAACGCACCAAATGGTCAATGGTACTGTTATTTCGGAAACCACACTGGATGTCACCGAGTAGGTTATTGGTCTCCACGTACCAGACTAATCGATTGTTGACCATGTTCTCCATGGTTTTACAAACGCAACTAGGTATTGACATTGCACGGTAGTTGGATGGATCTGTGTGATCCCGTCCAGTTTTTGGAAAAGGAATAATAATAGAATTGTGCCACGAAGAAGAGAAAAAATTCCGGTTGTCCATATTTCATCAAATATATTAAGTAACGTTTCCAAACATGAATCGGGCAAGTGTTTATATTTCAACCAAACCCGATATATAAATCGACAGAAAATACGAAAAATGCACTTTTTCATGACAAATTTTGTTTGGGTATTTTGTATTTGGATAATTGTAAGGGAAACTCAGAAACGAATACACCCAAGCACATGCGCGGGCATCAGACTTTCCACGATTTGCACGTGCTGGAAGTTCGCGATTAAAGTCGTACACGTCGGACGTCTTCTCATTTCTGTCAGCAGTACGATGCACGACAAGAAGGATGGAGAGAGAAGACGGCGATGATATTTTTGTGACTCAGTCGAGCGTTATTGAAATTGAGGAAAAGGATGATATTGACCCTGAGTTTCAGTTTAGATTTGGTGATCCTCTGGACAGCATGGACATTGATAAGGAACTCGAAATTTGTGTACCTAATTCGACAAGGCACAAAAGCGACTGGGCCCTTACGGTTTTCCAAAGATGGCAAGATGAGAGAAGACAAAGGGCTATGGATTGCAATTTGGATCTTCCGAGTGAATGTTAGACACAAAATATATTGGAAATGAAGCCTGAAAACATCGGTATAGCAATGAAATTTTTCTTATTCGAAGCACGAAAACAAGATGGAGGCCACTATCCATCACATACTATTTACGGCATATTCACTTCACTACAGTCGGCTATCAGAGCTATAAAGGTTCCCACATAAATATGTTTGAAGGCGAAGAGTTTGAAGACAGTCGAAGGTGTTTGGACGCCGTCATGAGGAAACGTTCTGCCGAGGGTTTGGGGGCAACATGCAGAAAGCCAACTGAGACCAATCACATGTGAGGAAGAGGAGCAGCTTTGGAAATCTGGGATGCTGGGGGACCAAACACCAAGACAACTGTTGGACTCAATTTTGTACCTTACAGGCAAGTTACATTTTTGTGTATTTGTCGTTGACGTAAGTGATACGAGTTTTACTTAAAAATATAAAATTGTGTAACGAAAGTGTAAATTGCACCTAATTTTACAGACCAGATTCTCACCATGAATGAAATTCAAATTGTAATGACCCGGATTGGATAGTTGATCCGTGAAATTCTGTACATTTAAACCGAAAAATCACAAGTCAAGATTAGAAACTATGTAAAACACTTTAATTCTTTTTAAGCTCTCCTTTATTTTCGTGTGTGTTGCAAGTACATAGAACGATTTTGACCCGGCCAGTAGTTTTTAAAAAAAGCAAACTGTTTGTCTTGACCTTGTAATTCAAATTATTTTAAGTAGTTCTGTAAAGCAAAGTTTCCATAATTAACATAATTACATTTCAAGTATATTTGTAGGTCTGCACTTCGCGCTGAGGGGAGGGAAGGAGCACAGGTCCTTGAGGATGTTCAGGAACCCCAAGTTACCGTGCGTGCCTACAAAAACTGAGAAAATCACGACCGCTGTTATGTACGACTGTTTGTGAAGTACAAGTCACTGTGGTGAGTATGATATACATTTGTATACACACTCAGTTCCCCTGTAACTGCAAGTACACAAAAATCTTAAACGAACTTTAGGCTTTCTTTAAAATCGATATTCAGGTGTGTATATATATATATATATATATATATATATATATATATATATGGCTTCAAAGATGGCGAAATTGGTCTATGGAAATATCATCTTTATTTTAAATTGTTTTCAAAAATCTAAACTCCAATTCAAATTGCGAAGTAGAATAATGTTATCTTTTAACACTTCGTGTTATTTTGATTGACCTTAAACAGGTAACCAGTTTAATCATTGATTAGACATCAAATGGAATATATTTTAGGTTGTATTATATTGTTGATGTTAGTATTTTTACTGTTTTTGTAGTGAAGACGGAAAGAATACTGACTACTTCTATTTCACTCCCCGAACCATGCTGAAGGATGGAAAATGGTACCTACAGACACCTGTTGGGCATAGCACGCTCCAAGCCACGGTCAAGCGCCTGTGCAAAGAAGCTGGTTTGGAAGGCACCAAGACAAACCACCCTCACAGAGCCACGGCTGCTACAAGGCTTTATCAAGCCAACGAAGATGAACAGATGATCTGCGAGATAACTGGTTAGCAAAAGGTTTTGCTTGTTCTTTTTAAAAAACTACAAAATTTAGTACACGAAAACGCCTACATTATGTCCCATGAATTCGTCATATTTTCCTGTTCTCGTATCTTCAGTGTTTCAGTAATGTGACATTAAGTCCACACTTTTTAAAACTCCATTTGTTACCAGTTTAAGAATATTCCTTTTTCCATGAAGGTCACAAGAGCGAAGCTGTGCGAAGCTACAAACGTACATCGGACGTACAGAAGGCTAACATGTCTGACATCCTGTCAAATGCACCTAAGCGACTTCAGTCGGAGACGGCGACAACTGCATCGGAAGGGACAACCGGGTGCGTGGTAACGGCAAAGACGGCGACAACCGAGTCGGTGAACAAGGACAAGGCAGATGTCGTGTTCAATGTTAAAATCTCGTAAATGTAACGATTGGTGTTTCAAGTGAATAATAAAATTTTGAAACTTGTTTTTTGGTACTTTATATATTGCTTTAATGCCCGGGAAATTATGTCTAATATCCCTTGGTCATTCTATAGAATATCCCTGGGATGAGGGACGTTTTATAGAATGTCCCTGGGATATTCTATAGAATAACCCGGAGAGTAGGGATATTCTATAGAATAACCGGGAGAGCAGGTTATCTTGAGAAAAGAATACCCTCAATAAACAATGACAAGCTGCCACTGGAGGTTTATATGCAGAGGTACTGTAAGTCCCCATGATCCCAAGCGAGGTGGCCTAGCTTTGGTTACTGGTGGCCTATAGCCCATGTTTTAAACTGCATGGTTATGCTCAAATATGTTTCATAAATTGTTTTTAAACATAGTATGCTCAAACATGTATCATAATGTGTTTTTAAACATAACTTTTGCATAAAGAGCTAAGTTGTGAATATATTAACTTGGTCTCGTCGCTATATGGCTGAAATAATGCCGATGTGATGTTGAATTTTAACTCATTCACCCCATGTTGCTGTCGTCAGATTAATTGCGTTGAAGGTGACCACTGCAGGGAAGTTGTTGAGTAGTGTCGCATGTGCAGGTAGTTTAGCATAGACAGGTGTTGTTCTGTAGGTAAGTAGTGCTAAGTAAGGATCTTCACCTGATATTTCTGACTTCTTCAACAGGTTCTTGACAAACTGTACCATTCTTTCATTGTGTCCGTTGCTTTGCAGGAAAAATGGCGAACTTGTTTGATGAGCGATTCCCCATTGTACGCAAAAAGTGGCGAACTCTCGACAACTGAACTGGGGTCTGTTGTCCGTGATGAGAATGGCTGGTACTCTATGTACTCTGCAAAGATTGACTTCAGGTACTGTATTACTGCTGCTGATGTGTGGCTCTCCAACTTCCTTGCTACCAGAAACGTGTTGTAATAATTTGATACAAGTAAGTATTGATTACCTTTATAGTCAAATAAGTCAGCTCGAATTTTCTGCCAGGGATATGACGGTATGTTATGAAGTTGTTCAGGAAAGAAGGTGGTTCCTTCGGCTGTTTCTTGGCAAACTGTTAACAGGTTCTGCATTCTGCTGTGAGCTGTTAGTTATCAGATGGGCCAAAATATTGAGTCTCTTGCTTTCAGTAGACACTTTTCTGTTCCATGTGTGTCACTATAGATCCCGGGTGTCCCTCATGGATCAGATTCGTTTGTTGTCAGAGTGAAGGCGGCATGAGGATGCGATGTCCTTTAAGTATTATTCAATTTTCTACACAAAATTTTCACTTTCACAATACGACCAATATTCTCTCAGACCTGGAGGACTTTCTGTGATATGTTCTGGACATCCATGAAAGATGATATCTTTGACGTGATTCAGCGTTCGATCTTTTTGTGTTCAAAATTGATCTCTTCAAGCTTTGACGGAGTCACAGGCAGTGTCTTGGTATCAATGTCAATCATAGGAGTCTCACTTGGACATGGTGCGAATCTTGACAATACATCTGCAACTACATTTTTCTTCCGGGGGTTGTAGGTAATGTCTGTCTCATACTTCGCTAGTCGTAGAAGTATTCTCTGTAAACGAGGGGATGCACTCTCAATCGTTTTCTTCCAAATACTTTCCAGTGGTTTGTGATCAGTCTCTTTTACCGTATGTCTTCCATAGATGTGGTGATTCAGTTTGTCTAACGCCAACATATTCACTAGAAGTTCTCTCTCGATATCTCAACATCTTTGAGTGACCTACTGGCATAGCACACTGGTTTTCCTTCAGTATCATCAGCTTTACCTGTTAGTCCATCGAGATGTCCAAATACATTATCCATCTTCTCCTGGAAAGTATCACTACTGAGAGAAAATCCAAACGGTAACCTCGTCCATCGATATTTTCCCCAGGGGGCGCTGATCGTGCAAAGCTTTCTGCTTTCATCATCAAGTTTTACTTGCCAGAAACCATTTCAGGCGTCCATAATAGTGAAATAAGTGGCGATGTCATCGACTATGATCTCGATCGCTTTGTACAGAGCTCGGATCGACACCTTTATGCAACCTCGAGGGACACGCCAACCTGAACTCGCTCACGACAGGTACACAAAGTTTGTCCATGGATCTGATACAAACCTGAGAGTTTTTGTATGTTTATTCTTATTTACAACACACTTACTTTCTGTGTTTGCTCTTATGCAAATTCTGCAAGAAAAGTTTCAATTTTCAAGATTATTCAGTGCTGAGAACTTATTTTGCGAAGCCTGTTGTGATGATGACCAGATTTGAGTGCAGTGTAACATCACGCTTCACCCAACAAGTCCGTGCATTTGATGCGCGATAACCCGCGCCGACAACATGGGGCCGACAACACTCGACCAGATACGTGACTCAATCCAGTCCGAACTCCGTCATGTGAAATGAAATGGCAGAACTAAAATCTGAAATTAGAACACTCAACGACAAATATTTGCATCTAGAAGGTGGGGTAACTGCAACAGAGACAGATGTTGACGTACTTAAGAAGAATAGTGGCATAATGTATGACGATATCGATGCTTTGACAGAAAAAGTAGACGTTATTCAGAACAGGTACAGTGACGTTGAGGATGAGCTTGACAAACTAGAAGCATACAGTAGACGTGACAATGTGATCTTTAACGGTATTCCAGAGTTTGAAAATGAAATGTCTTGAAAATCGGAAGATATTATTATCTCTCTCTTGAAGGAACATGTGAAAACAAAGATGTGGCAAAAGTGTGATATCAACAGCGCACACAGACTTGGGACTAAACGTCTAGACTCTACTAGACCCAGACCTCTTATCGCGAAATTCCAGGAATCCATTGATAAAATCTACACATTGAAAGCAAGACCATCATTTAAAGAACATGATTCAATATCGCAAACGACCTGACGATGAGACAACGCAGACGACTCAAAGAACTGGAGGGAACTGGTGTCGTGTCTATTACAAGCAGGGGAAACTCGTGACGGTTCCTGATACGCGTCCTTCCGTTTCCCGTCAGGATGTCCCCACAACACCAGCAAGAAACAGATCTGTACGTCATCTCCAACAACACGGTGTGAGAACTCTATCAAGTGAGAGAGGTGACAGATAGGATGGGGGCCAAGGCCAAATTTCAGATGGATCAAATAGCAACTACACCGGTGATTGTACGGACGCTTCTGTGAATCCATGCAGTGACGACGATGCGGTATTATCTTTGTTCGTGGAATGTAAACGGTCTTTATAGCAAGTACTCTTGATGAGGATTTCCTATCATATCTACGGACCTTTGATATATTCTGTCTCACTGAAACTTTTGTTGTTGATAGAATACCTGAACTTTGGATCGCAGGGTATAGCTTGTTTTATTCAAGTGCAATTAGTTTATCCAGCTCCGGACGTTCTTGTGGCGGGGTATGTGTCGGTATAAAACATGAACTTCTAAGACTATGTCATCCAATAGCTCTTTATGTTGACAACTTGTTGTGTTTAGACTCTCTCTCGGTTGTAAATAGATTTGGTCAACTTTTATTGAACGTTTGCAATGTTCTTAATCTGTGCATAGTTAATGGGCGTGTGAATGGGGATTTGCACGGAGAATTTACATTTGTAAGCCACCAGGTAAGTAGCGTTAATGTTTTTTTCATTTGTTCAGTTGATATCTTCCATCATATTTCCTCATTATGTATTGCTGAAAACCCCGTCTCTGACCATTTTCCTCTTGAATTATCTTGTCACATATAACCAACAAGTAACAGTCTTGACCAGTGTAGTGACCAGCCTCTGGTCAAATATGTTTGGAATGATTTTCACGAATCTCGTTACTTGGATAATCTTAAGAGCTGTCTTAATCTGACTGAATAGAACTTCTACATGTTGATATAGATAGGTCTTTGTCTAGCTTCGTAGACTATTTACTGAATTCCGCCAGCTGCATAAAGAAAGCCTTATGCTCTAAGAATGGCTACATGATTAACAGACGTTATAGCATTGAATGTATGCAGGCAAAACGTGCTACGAGGCGAGCACTACGGAAATTTAGAAGTAACAAGTCTGCTGATAACAGAAAGAGTTACTGTTCCTTAAGAAATCGATATCAGTACGAAATCAGGTTATATAAGAATAAGATACGACACAATAGAATTAGACAGCTATGTAATGCAATGGGTAATGCTAAGAAATTTTGGAAAGAGGTTCGATCCATTAACATGAGAAACATCCCTGCTTGTAGCATTTCAAAAGCTGAATGGGCAATTCATTTTAAAGAAGTATTTTCAACAAATGACGTATTTGATCATACGCTTTTTGATGACATATATGGTCCTATAAATGAAGATGATTTCTTTTCTGAAATAGATCGGGAAATCCTTGAATTTGATATTCAACGTCATGAAATACTGACAGCAATTCAGTCACTTAAAAAACGTAAATCCCCGGGATTGGATAATATTCTTGCTAAAATGCTGCAATCATCAAGGGAGATAATTTTGCCCTATCTTACAGAATTGTTTAATATGATTTTTCGTCCAGCCGTATTTCCAAGTTAGTGAAAGAAGGGCATTGTTATACCTATTCATAAGAAAGGAGATGCTAGCAATGCAGATATTTATAGAGGTATAACATTAAACAGTATTTTGGGGAAAATATTTTCGAGTATATTAAACAACAGACTAACGTTATTGGCCAATATGAGGGATAGAATTCCAGAATATCAGGCCGGGTTTAGAAAACACTATTCGACTACAGATCATATTTTTACATTAAATGCAATTATAGAAAAATATTTGATGAAACGTTGGAGAAAACTCTATGTAGCTTTTGTTGATTTCCGGAAGGCTTTTGATTCTGTGAATCATGATAAACTGTGGGTGTGCCTTAGAGTGCTGGATTACAGGGCAAAATGTACCTGATTCTTAATAGTATGTACTCTAATGTCAGGGTGTGTGCGCGCTGTAAAGGTGATTTCACTGACTTTTTTATTGTCCACTTGGCTTGAAACAAGGATGCATATTAAGTCCCATTCTATTTTCATTCTTTATTAACGAATTGTGTATAGAAATAATGAATAGTGGCAAACACGGGGTCCAATTATGTCCGGATATTTTAGAATTGTTCTTATTATTGTTTGCTGATGATGTTATTCTTATATCCCACTCGGTCTCAGGTCTTCAGAACCAATAAAACATTTTGACTGATTACACTAATGATTGGAAGTTAACTGTAAACTTAGAAAAGACAAACATAGTCGTTTTTAGAAGAGGTGGCCCATTAGCTTCAGTCGAAAAATGGTTATATAAGGGTTCGAGAGTTAAAGTTGTTAGTAAGTATAAATACCTAGGTGTTCTGTTTACCAACACTTTAAGTATGGGTAATCTTGTTCAGGATTTATCTGTAAGGGGTTAAAAAGCAATGGTCATGATATTGTCAACTCTATCTAAACTCCAGCCTTTATCCCCTAGTATATTCTTTAAATTGTTTGACACACAGATACAACCAATAATTGTGTATGGCTCTGAATTATGGGGTTTTAAACACTTTAAGACAACCGAAAAAGTACATCTTCTTGCTTGTAAAAAATTTTAATGATTGGTGTCAACTCCCCTAATAATATTGTTTACGGAGAGTGCGGTAGATATCCTTTGTACGTTAATTCATATATTCGTTGTATCAGATATTGGCTAAAAATACCTACTGTGCACAAACAGCGACTGCCAAGGAAAGCTTACAATATGTTATACAACTATGATAATCTGGGTTACAACACTTGGGCATCAAATATTCGGGGACTTTTGTTCCCAAATGGCTTTGGCTATGCTTGGATTTATCAAGGAGTTGGTAACACCTGTATGTTTGTAAATATGTTCAAAGAAAGAATTGTAAATACCTTTTATCAAACATGGATGTCGAATTTAAATTCCAGGTGAAGATATGATGTGTATTGATCATTCAAATCCTTACTGGAGCCTGAAAAATATTTAAGTGTTTTTTTGTAATTTAAATCTTCGTTCAACATTCACGCGTTTTCGTATGGGACTGAGTGATATTAGAGTAAATACCGGAAGAAGACATAATACGTTAAAATCTATGCGTTTGTGTCCATTTTGTGATATGGGTGTTGAGGACGAATTTCATGTACCTTTTATCTGTGAGTTTTACCAAGATATCCGAAACGTTTTATACCCGCTAAATACCTTAAACAGCAATGTACCACATCCCTTATATCACTTATGTCTAATCAATCTTCTGATGTAATCTACAGCCTAGCTCATTTCCTCCATCAAGCACTCAATATTCGTCAAGAACTTGTAAATACAAATGTCTCCTAGAATGCACATATGTTGAAAGTATGTATACATTGTATGTGTTGTATATAGGCCGGAGGCCTTTCATACAATAAACTTCTTTTCTTGACTGTTCTCATGTAGCACGGGCTTCTTAGGAGTGCTCTATTCGAGTCTCTCGGATCCAAACACATCCGTATCTTCCCATTGGCTCGTGTTGTCAGTACTGTAGAGCTGATCCACGATGCTGACGAGATCGGATAGCTGCTCTCTATACTGTTCATGCATGTGAACAGGAACTTTTCGTGCCAGATGTTGTACAGGTTGTACGTTTGGTTCGATAATGATATTCTGTGGTTCTCCTGAAAAGCATCCTACTCCAGTAAATACATCCTTGTTTTCTTCTATGAGATAATCTTAAGTCTGAGGGATGCTGCTTGCCTTTCACGTCATATAACTTCACAGGTTCCACAGGTTCAGATGATAGCGGGAATATTAGTTTCAACAATCCTAGTTCTTGGGCAGTTCTGTAACCTATTATCACTGTCCCATTTACATCAGCGACTTCTACCTTGATCTGTTCTGTCCGGTTGTGTCCTGGTATCATCCTGTGAATGTGACAGGTTCCAATATTCTCTACCGAAGTTCCTCAATAGGCCATCAGCTTCACTGTTGGCTTCTTCAAACAATCATTGTTCTTGGACAGCTTCTAGAATAAGGATGCTGGTAGGATATCACATTCTGCTCCCGAGTCGATCTTACACATGAATTTGTAGCGAGTGGAATCTTTCTTGGCTGTTAGTGATACGTCGAGGATTGATTTCTTGCAGTCCGAGTCTACTGTGTCGATGGATTCTTCAATCTCTGTTACTTCAATCAGGCCAAGGTACAGTTTATCTTCATCTTCTGATAGATCGTTTGCTTCTAATTCATGAACTTTCTAGTTGCTCTTGAATAATGACCAGTTCTTTTGCAGTGATAGCAATTAGCATTTCTCGCTGGGCACTTTGATCCTTCATAATGAACAAGTTGGCAGTTTCGACAAGTTACCGTTGTGTGGCAGATACATATTATTGTATTATATAGTTATGTAAATATTAGTTTAGAGTCATTTAAGTGTTGCATTGATATTTGTATAATGACAATTGCATTATGAATTGCAGGTGTATTATTTCTGATTTTAACTAATGAATGTATTTTGTTCTATCAACAGGTTTGGTCATTTTTGATACAGGCTATAATTATAAGGACACAGAAGGTTGAGTCTATTATTAGCTCTATAGTTAGTTTCATTCTAATATGATTAAGGGTAGATAGGTAGGGCTACCACATTATTACGTGGCCTGATTTAATGAACACCGATTGGATCATTCAAACTCTTGCCCTCTTTCCTAATTCAAAGCTGCACTTCACAGTCACTCTTTGCACCATCAGGATTGTAATACCATGGAGTCATAAACAAATGCAAATACCTCACAGGTTAGTTTAATCTCTTACATTGGTTTATGAGTGTGTACACTTTATATGTTATATTTGTATTGTGTGGATATAAATAAAACAAGTAAATTCAACTTTAATAATGGTAAATCTAACCTAAATGTAAATAACACTTCAGTCAGGTTTTAGTGCATTTCAGAGTATAGAATCAATACAAATAACTATCAAATAACTCATATAATTCATTCAGGTAATTATATTTTCCCTATGAGTGAATTGTTGCATGTTTGAGTGTTTGATTGACTGATTTCATATATGAGAGGAAGAATAGTGTATATGTGAATGTAAGTACGAATGTGGTTTTAGCCTAAGTTGTTTTGATGTTCCAGGTGTTGGTAATGATAATAGCTATGTTGATTTGTAGTTACTGTAGAATTAATGTTGCATATTGTTTACACGGATTTTAGGTACGCTTGGTATATCTGACTTGGCGGAGCTTGGTGAACGTCGTGTGCACCCTAGTGCCATACACCGGGTAGGAACTATGCTATTTTGCATCCCGTATGTTTATGTGATACTGAGTATCACATCTATTCTATTTGATATGCGTATTGCATTAAGACGTCTGTGTCATATTTAATTTGAAGATATTTTGAAGATATGAGTTAATCAAGGAGTTATCTCCCCTTGTTGTATTGTCATACGATCTGTCATTTGTTTCACCTAATTTGTGTAATGGACTGTTTTTAAGCCTCAGGTATATTGTATGACGCTGTATATATTGAATGATATATTGTTTCAGGGTGTGTTTAATTGACCGGGAATAAAACGTTCTCACCCCGTAACCAGTGTCTTGGACTTTTGATGTTGCCTCCACACTAAAATCGGTTACAAAATGGAGCCCCCAGTGAGGACCAGCATTCCATAGAAACAGCCAGTACAGCCAGCCAAGCCAGTATTGACTCCAGTCGAGTGATTGTTCATCCACATATATAATCGGTACTGTGAGGAATATTCTTGACACCATGTGACTGGTGCATGTGAATTGTGTTGTTGACATTCAAGAGACAGTTTATATGACTCCCATGAAGGACATGCTAGCTATGTAACTCTTCCATTATGATTTCGTACCCCGGGTATACCTTTGTTTAGATAATTCATTGCTGTAGCTTTTGTTTGTATTGTAAATTGTGCATTGCCGGCTTAACATGTTATGCTTATGTTGGTACCAACACTTAGTTATTAGATATTAGATAGCTTTCACCATATTAGAATAGATTTTGGACTTAAGTTTATTTCTTACTACCTACCCAAGCCAAGCAATAAAGATGTAATTATTTCTGTTATTTAGTTGTTTACTTGACATCATGTGTTTAATTTAGACATAGGTCATTTACATCCATCATAGTTAGATTATTTCTTTGTGTGGTTGATTGCGAGTAAGTGATTTAATTTGATTCTTCTTTACACCTTATACTTTGCTTACTTAAAATAATAATATTAAAAACAACGACATATATAGATATATATATCAAATATTGCAAATAAATAAACATTAAACCATTGTAAACTATTTTTAGTAAACATTTATATAGCAACCATATTATATAGGCAAATAACACTCCTATAACACTGCACTTTACTTTGCACTAGTATACCAATACTAACCCTATTCATATATTGCCGCTTTGGATTGTGTGTATTGGTTGGTGATTCATTTAGGCTCAACATTGGTTTAGTAGATGCTGTGATATTTAGTTCTGTTTAACTTTGTTTGTCTTTGTGAGATAACATACATAAGTTGATTATTGCCAATGAGCTAGGTGTTCACTTAGTCTGCTTCAGTCAAGTTTTGGGGTTTTGGTTTCGCTGCTTCCAGTCTGCTTCCTTCCTTCCTGCATCAAGGTTGGCCACTGATGAATTTATTAAATTGTTTCATTCCAGGTGTGACTCCGTTGGGCAACATTAATGCTACTTGTTTTCTTTCAGCTTCTGTCTTGCTGTTACCATAGTGCCACTAGTTGTTTTAGGTGTTCACTGGTAGTTAGCCATACACTTATCTAACCTTATCTGAAACCATCGAACCTGTATGTGGGTGTTGTCATATTACCAAAGGGTACGTATCCCTGTGGATACAGTTCATCTTTGAATGAACAAGTTCATAGCATCCTTTTGCTTGCAATTTCAAGCTTTGGTTTTTGGTAACTGAGTTACTTTGGGATAATTGTGTGCTTTCCGTTAGCATTTGCTTCCAACTATTATATTAACCTTGTCTACCAACCTGCACCATGGAACTCAATCAGGAGGAACTTAAGAGCATGCTAACCATCTTCGAGAAGATGGGAATGGCACCAAAGATAGACAACACTGAAGATTTCAAGACTTGGCTCAAAGACACGTCCAAACAGGAAGGATTGATCATTGGACCAGATGTCAAGCCACCTCTTCCATCAGCACCAGTCAAGGAAGGACAAAATCCCACTGCTTCATTTCATTATTTTCCCAGGATACCCTTCTTCAGTGGAGAAGCAGGCAAAGATACTCCCTATGACTTATGGCGATTTGAAGTTGACTGTCTACTCCAGTCTAAGACCCACTCCCATGATGTCATTCTGCAGAGGAAGAACAGGATGAGATGTTGAGGACTCGTATGTGGGATGGACTCAAGTCTGGACTGAAGGGTGTTGCTGCTCATAAGTTTGATGCCATCAACAACTTCGATGACCTACTACTTTGTTTGAGAGAGATAGAGTTTGACCTAAAAAGAGACAAGTCTGGAATACCAACAAAGAAGCAGTCAGCCACAGCTAGGATGGTTACTACTTCGAATGCTTCTGGTGCTGCTGCAACTAAGGAGGAAGTCACATATCTCAAAGTCATGATAGAGGAGATCCGGAAAGAGATATCCGAGTTGAAGGAGCAGAGTCAGGCTCAAGCACAAGTAAACCAACAAGTTTACAACAACCCTTCCATACCTCAGAGACTTCATGGTCAGTCAGACAGACATCAAGGAAACATTACCAAGCCTCAGCGGAAAGATGCCCATCCAAGTTATGGCTCTTCACCACAGGACAGGTACTTTCAACCTCAGTCTGCTTTTGGACCTTTTACACAGGTTGAAGGTGATCAGCAGCAGCCAAGACGAGATGTCACTTATGAACCTGGTTCATATTCAAGCAGATACACACAAGTGCAAGGTCCACCTAGGTGCTACCGGTGTGGATATCTTGGCCATATCGCACGTGGATGTCGAGTAAGACTAGATCACCTAAGACACCCTTTAAACTTGCCCAGGCCTATGGGGAAGGGCCACCTATAGGTTTACTTAGGAGCCCTAAGGATAAGCGGGTACCTGGAGGATTGATAGGAATGGCCAATGAAGTGGAAGTTACCATAGACAGTGTACCAGTTCATGCCTTATTGGATACTGGAGCCACAGTTTCTGTCATCTCGGAATCATTCTACCTCCAACATTTGCAACATATTCCAATAGAGCCACTTGATGATGTCTTAGACATTGAGTGTGCCGGAGGTGAGTCTCTGCCATATAAGGGATTTATAGAAGTTGGAGTAACACTGCAGGTAGAGGAGTTACAACAAAAGAGGAAATACCCTGTTTATTCCTGATTGTACCAGACACAAGATATAATGCTAGAGTCCCAGCTTTACTTGGAACAAACATTTTGAGATGTTTACTGGATGACTGTAAGAAGTCGCATGGACACCAATTTTTACAGAAAGCTGATTTACATACCCCATGGTATTTAGCATATCGGAGCATTGTCTTGCATGACAAGGATCTTTCTCGGAATGATGGGAAGTTGGGACTGGTTAAGAGTGCAGAGACAAGGAACATGGTGATTCCTGCGAACAGTAATGTCATTATTAGAGGATACATTACAAGAGGACTTAGGTCACCACCCGTCTGTGCCCTTTTACAGCCAACTCAACACTCATACCTTCCAGATGCTGTTGACCTAGCCCCTACGCTCATTTCATATGATGGGTCAAGTTCAGATGTTGTAGAGGTTCATGTCTCCAACATCACCACCAGGACAGTTGTTGTCCCACCCAGGTCTTTACTTTGCGAGATACAGCCAGTCACTCTTCAAGGTCCACCAACTTGTCTGCCAGTAGACTCTACAACACTGATGGACCAAGTGGAGATAGAAAAAGAGGGACTTACATCTGATGAATTCCAGAAAGGACTTGATGTCATCATGAAGTTTAAGGATATCTTCTCTAAGCATGATGAAGATCTTGGGCACTCTGACTTAGTTCATCATCGAATAGATCTTGAGAATTCCACTCCTTTCAAGCAGAGACATAGGCGCATCCCTCCAGCAATGTACGAGGAAGTCAGAACACATCTACAGGAACTTCTATCAGCAGGAGTTATCAGACCTTCGCATAGTCCTTGGGCATCTAATGTTGTTTTGGCAAGGAGGAAGGATGGCCGCCTGAGGATGTGCATAGATTTTCACCAGCTTAATAATCGGACAATTAAGGATTCCTATGCTTTACCGCGCATTGAAGAACTGTTAGACTGTTTGGGTGGGATGAAATTCTTCTCTTTGCTGGATATGAAAAGTGGATATCATCAGGTTGAACTTGAGGAGGCACACAAACAGAGGACAGCATTTACCGTCGGTCCACTCGGATTTTTCGAATATAACCGGATGCCCTTTGGATTGTCCAATGCACCAGCCACGTATCAAAGATTAATGGAACAGTGTCTAGAAGGCCTACATCTCAAGATCTGTTTAATTTACTTGGACGACCTCATCATATTCTCAAGGACATATGAAGAACATGTAGAACGGTTGGAATTGGTCTTCCGGAGACTTGAGCAGTGTGGACTTAAACTTGCTCCTAAGAAGTGCAAGTTCTTTAAGCGCAAAGTCCGATACGTTGGATATATTGTCTCTGAGGATGGTATTGAGGCTGACCCAGAGAAAGTAGAAAAGATTAAAGACTGGCCAACACCAACAACTCCAGAGGATGTCCGACGCTTCTTGGGATTCGCTGGCTACTACAGAAAGTTTGTCAAAGATTTCTCAAAAATTGCAAGACCATTGTCAGAGCTTATGCCCAAGACTGGATCCAAGAAGTCACGTCAACAAACTAAGAAGGTTGATTGGAATTGGGGACCAGTACAAGAGGATGCTTTTAAGACCCTGAAGACAAGACTTACTACACCACCGGTGCTTGGTTATGCCGATTATTCAAAGCCTTTTGAATTGCACACTGATGCTTCCACACAGGGTTTAGGTGCTGTTTTATATCAACGACAAGAGGACCATCTGCGTGTCATTGCGTATGCAAGCCAGAGTTTAACTCCTTCTGAAAGAAACTATTCAGCGCATAAACTTGAGTTTCTATGTCTCAAATGGTCAGTCTCTGAGAAATTCCATGACTACCTATACGGACATCACTTTGAAGTAGTGACAGATAACAATCCTCTCACCTATGTCCTGACTACTGCTCGTCTAGATGCAACAAGACATCGATGGCTTGCAGCCCTTGCAAGTTACAACTTCAGCATAAGGTATAGACCAGGTTCAGCCAATACTGATGCAGACACGCTGTGTCGTTTACCCGGTTGGAATGAATCAAATCAGATGGGACAGATTCCTACCGACTCTGTTAATGCCATTTGTGGAGCCATTCATACTACCAACTTAATGGAGAGTTTGTGTCTCTCAGCTTCTATAGTTGAAGATGAAGAGGAGACGGAGGACAGATGCGATATGAATGCAAGGGACTGGAGGAAATATCAAGCCAAGGACTCTGCCCTAGTTGAAATCATTCAACATCTCACAAACAGAACTAGACCAGATCGATCTCGCTTCATTGGCGACAAGGAGATGATTGCATTACTGAAGAGTTTCAATCATTTCAGGCTGAAGAGAGGAGTGCTATACAGAGTGATCAGTGTGGATGGGGCTGAGCAGGAGCAACTGGTTCTTCCATCTAGATGTCGTGAAGCAGCTCTGCATAGTCTACATGACAACATTGGCCACCCTGGCAGAGACAGAACAATTTCCCTATTACGGGATAGGTTCTACTGGTCAGGAATGACCAAGGACGTCGAACTTCATTTGCAGAAGTGTGCACGATGTCTGCGACGAAAGACAGCTACTACAAGCCGTGCTCCACTAGTAAACATTCAGACATCACAGCCACTAGAGTTAGTGTGTATGGATTATCTTAGTTTGGAACCTTCCAAAGGTGGACAACAACATGTTCTGGTAATCACTGATCATTTCACACGCTACGCTCAGGCATATCCAACTAAGAATATGACAGCAAAGACCACAGCTGAAGCTTTCTTCAACAATTTTGTTGTACACTACAGATTACCAAGGAGGATTCATTCAGACCAAGGTGCCAACTTTGTTGGGAAGCTGATGTCAGAGTTATGCCAAATGTTAAAAATCGACAAGTCACGTACCACCCCTTACCATCCTATGGGCAACGGAATGTGTGAACGTTTTAATCGCACACTTTGCAACATGCTTGGTACTTTGGATCCAGACAGCAAGAAGAATTGGAAGGCACATGTAGGTCCATTAGTCCATGCTTACAACTGTACCCGCCATGAGACAACATCACTATCTCCATTCTTCTTGATGTTTGGGAGACCTCCTCGGTTGCCAGTTGACCTCGCATTCGGACTTGATATCCATCCTGGAACATTTAGGTCAAGGTTGGATTATACCAGATCTCTAAAGGAACGTCTAAAACGCGCCTACGACGTAGCTTCATCATCAGCAAGAAAGGCTCAGTCTAAACAGAAGACCTATTATGATCATAGGGCCAGAGCTGCAACAGTAGAGCCTGGGGACAGAGTTCTGGTGAAGATCGTTGCTTTCGATGGGAGACACAAACTGGCGGATAAATGGGAAGAAGATGTCTATGTCGTTTTGGATCAACCTACTCCTTCCATACCAGTGTATGTTCTTGGTAAGGAGAATGGGGAGGGGAAGAAGAAGACACTACATCGGAATCTCCTGTTGCCAGTTGGGTCTCTTCCACTTCAAGAAATACCAGTTCCAAAGCATAGAAAACCTAGGATAACTTCACCTGAACCAGAATCAGCCACAGAAAAACCTACACCAGTTCCAAAGCCTAGGAAACAGAGGAAAACTTCACCTAAACTTGAACCGGCCCTGTTACATCTGATGAGGATGAAAATGGAGATGAGTCGGTCATCTATGAATATCCTTCACGTACTTCAGTGTCTGCTGACGATGCAGCTGACAGGCCAGCTGAAGATGAGACAGAACAGGCACCAGACTTGGGAGACGATAATTCTGTCAGAGAAGGAGAAGAGATTGATGACGCTGACCGTGACTCGCATGGACGGAATACATCTCCAGAAGAGATTGATGATGCTGACCATGACTCGCATGGACGGAATCCATCTCCTGAAGATGTTGACGACGCCGGCCGTGACACCCATGGCCAGAATCAGTCACCAGACCATCTGATACTTACTGTAGATACAGAAGAACATCAAGAACCTCTACCCCAGATGCAGACTCCTACTCCCCAACCCAGGCGGTCTACCCGAGCTCGGACACAGCCTAGGTGGATGTCAGGAGGAGAGTTTGCCTTCTCTGCAGTGGCTCAACCGGATTGGCTTGTGCGAGCTAACTACCTCAGCTCACTCTTAGCTGAGGGCGTATTTGGCAGCCAACAACACAGAGCATCAGATGCTATTTTGGATCTCATCACCGGTAAAGGAAAATGACGAGGACGACATTTCCTTGTGGGGGGGAAGTGTGTGGCAGATACATATTATTGTATTATATAGTTATGTAAATATTAGTTTTAAGTCATTTAAGTGTTGCATTGATATTTGTATAATGACAATTGCATTATGAATTGCAGGTGTATTATTTCTGATTTTAACTAATGAATGTATTTTGTTCTATCAACAGGTTTGGTCATTTTTGATACAGGCTATAATTATAAGGACACAGAAGGTTGAGTCTATTATTAGCTCTATAGTTAGTTTCATTCTAATATGATTAAGGGTAGATAGGTAGGGCTACCACATTATTACGTGGCCTGATTTAATGAACACCGATTGGATCATTCAAACTCCTGCCCTCTTTCCTAATTCAAAGCTGCACTTCACAGTCACTCTTTGCATCATCAGGATTGTAATACCATGGAGTCATAAACAAATGCAAATACCTCACAGGTTAGTTTAATCTCTTACATTGGTTTATGAGTGTGTACACTTTATATGTTATATTTGTATTGTGTGGATATAAATAAAACAAGTAAATTCAACCTTAATAATGGTAAATCTAACCTAAATGTAAATAACACTTCAGTCAGGTTTTAGTGCATTTCAGAGTATAGAATCAATACAAATAACTATCAAATAACTCATATAATTCATTCAGGTAATTATATTTTTCCTATGAGTGAATTGTTGCATGTTTGAGTGTTTGATTGACTGATTTCATATATGAGAGGAAGAATAGTGTATATGTGAATGTAAGTACGAATGTGGTTTTAGCCTAAGTTGTTTTGATGTGTTCCAGGTGTTGGTAATGATAATAGCTATGTTGATTTGTAGTTACTGTAGAATTAATGTTGCATATTGTTTACACGGATTTTAGGTATGCTTGGTATATCTGACTTTGCGGAGCTTGGTGAACGTCGTGTGCACCCTAGTGCCATACAGCGGGTAGGAACTATGCTATTTTGCATCCCGTATGTTTATGTGATACTGAGTATCACATCTATTCTATTTGATATGCGTATTGCATTAAGACGTCTGTGTCATATTTAATTTGAAGATATTTTGAAGATATGAGTTAATCAAGGAGTTATCTCCCCTTGTTGTATTGTCATACGATCTGTCATTTGTTTCACCTAATTTGTGTAATGGACTGTTTTTAAGCCTCAGGTATATTGTATGACGCTGTATATATTGAATGATATATTGTTTCAGGGTGTGTTTAATTGACCGGGAATAAAACGTTCTCACCCCGTAACCAGTGTCTTGGACTTTTGATGTTGCCTCCACACTAAAATCGGTTACAGTTGTTTACCGGTGTAAGCTGCCGAAATCTACGCCCCTTCAGAGTATACCTGGGTAGATTCTGGGAGCTCTGGGGGTGGGAGTGTAACTGGTTGTGGTGCTGGGCTCAAAGGTCTCTTCAATGCATTTACTTCTTCTGTATTTGATGACATGCGTTGGAGTTGTTTACTAGCTGATACCTTGGTTTTGGCCATACTGACGACTTGTTCTAGTGTCAGGCTGTTACCTTGCTTCAAGCATTCTTTTCTGACATGATCAGAGTTCATTCCAAACACTAAATGGTCCCTCAGAAATCTATCTCGCTGTTCAGCAGGAAAATTAGCTTCAGTTACTAAGTAAGGATAAGAATTATTGGATGGACTACTTCTTTTTTACAATTAAGAGTGACGTGTCGGTGCTGGTTCTATCACCGTTATCAAGCAAGTGATACAAGCAAGTGATACAAGTCTATATATATATCTATATCTATATCTATATATATATATATATATACTATGTAGAAGGCAATGTTTATACAGTAGAGTAGATATTAGATGTAGTTATATTTGGGAATGGAGAAGCCTGTTATGTACACACAATGTGTTTTTGTTAAAACAAGTTATTCCATTAGCATAATTAGGCTGTCCTACAACTTTAGGAGCCAAGACCCAAGTATTGTTCATATTAAGATCAATTACTGAGTTTAATTTTTAATATTTCTTATTTTATTCAGGATAAATTTGGCTTTAAGAATGTAAATTCCAAACAAAATTTAGACATAGATCTAATTATACATGACTCATAAAAACATTTTGGTAAGCAAGAAAAATCGATAACATTCATTTTCCCAAATAAGTACATACATTCCTGAAAAATATATCAGCTGATGTTTGATAATTTTATCTTCATCTACAGAATGCGTCCCATCTTATGCCTGGAACCACATGCGAGACTGTTTTGAATCAAGGTATTGGCGAGGATCTGCACATTGATAATGTTGATGAAATTGCTTCACACATGGAGGATACAAGTCTGTGTGATGTGTCTGCAGAGGATTCACGTATACCTGCAGGAATTGTATCGAGACTTGAACATTCCCTCAGTCATCATGACTACTGTGGTTCTCAAACGTTGATCAGTCTTTATGTTAATAAATGTACCCAAACATTTTAAGAACATGTCACATCAGTTGGAAGTCAGACATTAGATAATGAAAGTAGCTATTGTAATGCAAGCACCCAAACAGTTGAATCTGTTGGTATTCAAGCTGACAGACCAACATTGACCTATGAGGATATCAGGTGCTCTAATGAAAGTGTTATGTTTTACACTGGAGTGTATCAACATTTGAAGCATTGTTTGATCCACATCCGATGGTGGGAGGCCACATGTTATGAGGCAAATTGATGAATGTGGAAGCAAGGTGATGCTATTATGGCAGATAAAGGTTTTCTGATCTCTGATTTAACTACACCTAGAGGTATTGACCTCATTATTCCCCCATTTAAAACTAAAAAGCAACAACTGACTGTAACAAGAAAACTTGCCCATTTTAGGATTCATGTTGAGCGCCAAATGGAAAGAATTAAGAACTTTCGCATATTACAAGGAACTATTCCCATCACAATGGCTTCGCAGGTAACAAAAATATCGCATATATGTGTATTTTTGAGACATTTGCAACCGCCTCCTGTCCTTAAATGATATTCATTCTCATGAAAATGTAATATGGACAGATTAATGAAATAATTGACTGATGACAGTACTAGTATGTTTGAAAATGTGCCTTTGTTTATATTGTGCAGTACACCAGTTAGGAAAGCTCGTGAACAGTTAAGCCCACACAAAGGGAGATAATTTACTGAAACGACTTTGTAGTGCCTTGTGACATGTTTTGATTCATGCTCTATGTATCCATATGTAAATGCCAAATAGTTATTTTTCACATAATTTATATTCATGCTTGTAAAACATACTCTGAGCCTGAGGCCTAAATACTGCAATAAGGACTTGACTTAAATTTGTTAGACTGAATGGTCTAGAAAATTCAACAGTAATAACCATGTTAAATATTAAACTGTAATAATAATGTATCTCTTGCTGTTCAACAGCAATCCACATTTTACCCATATTGCTGACAGTGAATCAATATGGATCCGAACATAATGATCAGTTCATCAATAAAATAATTTTGGTGATTTATATGTGTCTTGGTTATCATGGTGTTGACATGAACATGTTTAAAAGCATGGCGTATCTTTGAGCTGCAAAGCTGCTATATGCTATCAAAGCAGATGGCTAAGGAAAAACAACAAAAAGACATGTGAACTAAATATGTATTGTATTGTTTGTTGAATTAATATTTATCAACAAGAGGTGAAGTAATTTAATTACAAAGACGTTTCAATAACATTGTACATTGAAGCAGTAACCATCATTACATGTTCCAGTCATGTGCGCTACAAATATCCAACATTATATCATCCAATCATATGGAATGTAAACAGATTGTTCATACAGTATATGTGCACATAGGTAAGAACATGGCATATAGATGTACATGCATATACTACATATAATACACCTGTTTCCATACATTTCGGCTGCAGTCCTTTCTTTAATCAATATCAGGTTTTAGTATCAACTGATCAAAATCATACAGTTCAATACATGATCCATTCTAATGTACCAGTCTAACTGCCTGCAAACAAAAGCCTACAAAAAAAAAAACAATAGTATGAACATAGCCATCATTTTGTTTTGAGCAGTACATCGTCTAATCATATCAGATTGTTCATACAGTATACAAGCACACAAGTAAGACTTTGGCATACATATATGTCTTGACTTGGTTGTTGCATGTCACCGATCCCAATTGCGTGGATAGGGGCGGTCGGGTAGCCTAGTGGTTAAAGCGTTTGCTCGTCACGCCGAAGACCCGGGTTTGATTCCCGACATGGGCACAATGTGTGAAGCCCATTTCTGGTGTCCCCCGCCGTGATATTGCTGGAATATTGCTAAAAGCTGCGTAAAACCATACCAACTCACTCAATTGCCTGGATCGATGCTCATGATATTAATCACTGGATTGTCTGGTTCAGACTCGATTTATTTACAGACCGCCGTCATATGAAGGTTTGGAAAGCAAAACAGCCTAAGTCCTTCTTAGGCTGTTTTTGTATAATAACAAAAATAGAAAGTACTCTTTAAGCTCTATTACCTAAATATAACTTTTTCTTGGATTTAAACGATTTTTAACCCGAAACAGTGTCTCAAAATAAGAATTTTTTTGCAAAAATGACCTTAGTCATACTTAAGTCGTTTCCGCCTGTAAGTACTCTAACTTAGGTTGTTTTGCACCATAACTCTTCTACAAAGAAGACAAAAAAGACATCGAAGCACATGGTGTCCTAAAAAGGGTCGTCTCCATATTGCCGAATTCTTGACTATATAAGGTGAGTATCAATAGGCCGTTCATGAGACAATTTTCATTTTTCAACTGTTATTATCAAAAAAGCATGAACACAGATATTGATTATCATTTGGTATTAAGAAAAGTCAATTTAGGATTTTTTTACTTAGGTTGTTTTGGCTTGAACTGTTGGAAGAGTGTAATGAATAAATTGTCACCCTAAAAAAAGCATTTTAATTATTTATATCAGATGTAGACTTTACATACTTCGTTATAATATGTAATATTATCCACATTTTTGTGGATTTTGGTTAAATATATTGTCAAAATTCATTTTGTCTTGCAGATTTCTGATATCCGATGAACAGACTTCCTCTTGAAGTTTTATTTGAGATCTTTCAGTATCTTCCACCTTGCTACATCGTAAGAGATGTAGCTGCTGTCAACAGACAATGGTTGAACATATCTCAGAGTAGTGAAAGTGATGAACACATAGATTTTTCAAACTACTTACCTCTATGCACAAACGCGACAAAACTACTGCTAACAACACTACATGTATCCTCTATGCAGTGTGTAATGTGCAGGCCTAATGAAAAGTCTAAAAGAATTAACAGTCTCAGGATGGACAGACTATGACGTATGTGATGTCTGTCGTGGTTTTGAAATGTGTTCGCGTTTAACACACCTAAAAACTCATGGGCTGATAGAAATCAGAGGAGAGGATCAAGTTGAATTTGTCAATGCCATGCCAGACCTTCGATCTGTGAAAATTTGCAACTCTGCACCAATATCACCACTGACGGCACGTCAGATGTTGAATGGAAACAAAGATCTGGCCTTTTGGGGGATTTTTCCAAATGAACAAACAATTGAATGGTCTCAATTAGTCAATGAATATGTGGCTGAAGTGTGTTTTGGACATTGTATAATGCAGTTGATACCAGATTCTCTTCTAACTCATCCCCGATGGGTTTACTCAATATCTTATCCAAAAAGATTACAGGTTTGTGACAAAAGTGAATCTGCCTGACTGACGTATTGTTTTGGGATGTAAGTTGTCCAGATGCTATTCGATGAGGATAGTGAAACTGACGATCACAGTGGTTCCGTGGCAGAACTTCTTGATGATAGGAGTGAGACTGCAATAAAAAATACTGTTAACTGTGTTCTTGAGACGGAAGAATGTTCAGATAAGGACATGACATCTGATGATACTTCCTCTGCACATTCTGACACGAACGACATGAGTCCCATGAATTATCATACCAATATCTTGACAGATGTGATTCATTCTGTCGCAAAATACTCGGTTCCATTGCTTTACAGTAATATAGTTGCTGCGCAAGTTGATGTTCAGGACCTTGAAGGTGTTGGGTGTTTAACAGCAGTTGATGCTTCCTCTGTTGCACATTCTGTTCCAAATCAAAGCTTTACCCTCTGAAGTCTCATAATTCACCAAATGACAATCCACACAAACGGTACTTGCCTGCTAATCTCAACATTAGAAGAATGTGGAGAATGTGTGTAAAAGAACATGAACCTGAGGCATGGGAAAGTATTCTGCAAGGTGAAAAGTACAAAGGACAAATTCCAGAACAGCAATACCGGAAAATATTTAATGAATACTCTCTGTCCTTTGGATACCCAAGAACTGACACATGTGGAACATGCGACTTGCTGGAAGCCAAAATAAAGGTTACAGAAAATGATCAGGAGAAGGCAACACTGGTAGAAGAGAAAACTGTGCATGTTACTTTAGCAGATCAGTCATATGCTGAAATGAAAGAAGACAAACTTCAAGCAAAGGTTTCCTGGAACGATACACATCGCACCTTCGATGAGGAAACTTTGTGTTCAAGAGCCACTGTGGACATGTATTCATTTGACTATCAACAGAATTTTATGCTTCCAAACCTAACTCACACAGAAATGTATTATAGCAGACAGTTGAACGTGTATACCTTCGGGGTACATGATCATGTCAATGATGATGGTATTATGTGCAGAGGAACTACCAATGCACATGTTTTGAATGATTCCCTCTTGAAAGATGCTCAACTGTTTCAAAATCTGTATTTTTATCATTCTGCTTACGATTGATAGCGTATTGATGTTTGGTGATGCTTCATTGAATACTAAAATATCATGTAGAAACTTTTCATGGAAACTATAGGGTTTATCAAATATTATTTTTCTTGTATAATTATGACGAATCTCAGGTGAAACAAGTAAAAATATAATTTTAAAAAGAAATAATTTTGACTTAGGTTGTGCTCCTACAGGATTTTAATGACTAAGGTTCTCTTGCATTAAAAAAATACACTGACTTAGGCTGTCTCTTTTTGCATCAAAATACGATATTTTCGATTTTCCACGATATGAACAAGTAACTCTACTATTTTCTCTACCATGGTTATAATTGTTTTCCTTTTTTGCTAAAAGTTAGCAGAATTTTTTTTTCATTTCCTTGTACAATTAAAAAAGTAGCGTTTTTTGCCTCTCCTTTAAAGTTGCAAAAAGTGACTTAGGCTGGTTTGCTTTGCAACCCTTCATATAGCTGGAATACTGATGAGTGCGTCATAAAACAACAAACCATCAAACCATCCATGCATACAATCTAATGATGCCTGCATTTCATCCTGACAATTAGTCGAATGAAGAGATACATGATCACAATGTGAAAAGGAAATGTTACGAAGGGGAGGTAAAGAGGGTTTCATGTTTGATGGTGTAGAAGTGTCTGTATAAATCTTTAACCAGGCAGCATTTGAGTTCTTACTTTCAAGTTTCTGTTTATATCTCTGACAGTTGATAATGGGTTTAATGTCAGATGTTTTTTCATTACAACTCTTATCTGAATTGGAACTAATTTCCATCTTTATTTTCTCTCTATGTACATCACGGGATGACTTTCTAAAGTTAACATCTTCGGGTCTCTTCGGACTAAGTTTCCTCTTGTACGGTTGTTCAACTGGCATGGTTGGGATGTGCATGATGTAGTTCCTGCTTTCCTCCTTGTTGTTACGTCAGCTAAACAGTGGCACAATGCAGCAATATCATTACAAGCTTCACCGGCCCTGAAGGTTAAAAGATTAAAAGAAAAAATCGCAAAATTATGTATATATGCTTATTATTAGAAGTTTTGTCTTCATGCCATATGGTACTAAAATATTGCTCATGCTTATTATAAATATGCATTATTTTTATTTGCAAATATTTTGCCATGGGCACTGCAATAATTGTTTGCCTTGAAAGTAATAGGCGGAGTGTGAGCAAAGTAATCTCTTTACCATTGAATACGGGGGAGCAGAAATATATATATGAAAAATGCAAAATAGGCCCACTTACCCAGCTGCACAAGTGCAGTCTGCAGGGTGAATCTTGCCTGCCACATTTGACAAACTAATCCATGTGGTGTGGTCTGGGCATTCCTTCCTGTTGCTTGTAGGCAGTGATGGTATAACATTGCATCGAACAATAGCATGGCTGCATACATCTGAGACATGGCTAAACTCAAGTGAGTGAACGTGTCTGTCTTCAAAATATACAAACGACTTATGTTGTGGGCTTCACGTTCATGGTGAGAACAAAAATTTATATACTTCAGTCTCTGTGAATTCAGGAATAGCACTAGTGTCCCGTACCGAAAGTGCGAGATTCTTCGGATCAGGAATACTCTCGCCGAGGGGTGTTATCAATTTTTCATGAAGTCGTCGAGACGGGAGACTTGCCTGCTTCGTTGCACTTGAAATTGTTGGATAACAAAGTTTGCTGACCCCTTTCGCCCTCTCAACAAGCTCAGACTTCTTACCAGTGACAAATTGGCCATGATTGCGGAGATACGCCTTCAGCTCGGTAACTTTCATGACCTCTATCTCTCGGTCGCCAAGTAACGCATAAACAGACGACATTGTTGTCAAGTACGTCCCGGAAATTGGCTGACTTTCGCGACGGAGTAAATGGAAAGGGAGATAACTCATGTTATGAGAGAGGGCGATACTGTGTTAATACTTGTTTGAGGTGGCTTATTTAAGTGGTTAGATGTTGCTTCGTAGAACAGATGTTGTGAGCTCGTCTCGCAAGGGTTGAGATAATTCCTTTCTTGACTTGAGGTGGATAGTTGGAGGCATAGAGAGAGAGAGAGAGAGAGATTCTTTATTTCCTCCAGATGTCATTCCGAAGATTACAATGACAATATATTCAACTACACGCAGTTAACACAATAAAAAGGCATAACATATTCACAATTACACACAGTTTATCAAATTCAGATACCTAAATAATGAAAGATTTTCACTAGAAGATATATATCAAAAGATGCCTTAGTTTGTACAGATACGAGGCGAATTGAAGTATAGTAGTTTCCCAGGTGTGTTGATCGAGATTGTGAGTAAATTTTGTTTCAGCCCCAAATAAGACTGATAAACATATCTGTTTCGTCTTGCATTTCAAAATCAACATATTTTTGAACGTCAAGTACGTCAATAAGAGAAGAGAAAAACGCATTTCTTTCTGATATCAGCGCTTCACAATGTAAAATAATGTGGCTGTCATAGTCGAAAGCATGCCTATTACAGAGCATGCACTCTTTCGAAAGTTTACTGCGTGATGAGACTTTCACGCAGAGTTGTAAAGCAGGTCGATATTCCGGGTACAGAAAAGCTAATTGCCAAAGTACATGGTATGTTAATTTGGTATGAATTCTCTTATAACGGGACATGCTTGCGTTATTTGATATATTTGTGAGCCATGATTGTTCTTCGTATTTGCATATAGTTTTGTTAACACGATTACTCCATTTCAATTTTGGAGGGAAAGTACCGTACTGAGTATATGTACGAAGGTAGGGACCCAGATTGTATTTATCAAGTGTTGATTTAAGTTCTCCACAAATTGTCTTTGAATTGACAGGGCTTGCAATGGACGCGCAGAAAATATCTTTTGCAAAGTTATTACAGTTCAGATTGCATAAACGACCAAGAAACAAAAGTTTGCATTTATCAATATATGCAGTAATTGTCCAAAGTCCAAGGTTCGAAATAGTAGATTCTGAAGGATATCTTTTATCAAGACCCTGTACAATGCGTGCAAAATATCTTAGCGTGCCTTCCAACAGAGCGGCATGTTGACCCTTAATGTCATAGAGTAATTCACATCCATAAAGGCTGGTTTTGAGTATCATTCTGAGCCATATTTTCACGCTTGAAATTGGATGAAGATCATAACTATTTCATCCTAAAGATCTTAGGGAGTTAATATTTTGTCTTGCATTCTGACAGTACTTTTCAATTCTTGCTTTACAGGACAGATTGTATGTTAGAAGTATTCCACCATACACCGTAGAGCCAGTTGTAGTGATGTGTATATTACCAAGTTTACAATGACAGTTATACCCCTTGCGTTTTGCTTTGGTGAACACAATCATTGCACTTTTTGATGGATTATATGTTAGGCGCCACCTTGAGGCATATGTATGTACAATATCAAGGGATGTTTGTAAGCCTCTCGGTGATGCGCTAATAAGTGTAGTATCGTCGGCAAGCAAGACTGCAGGAATATCCATACCATATGCACGAAAGCCACATTGTGCTTGTCTAAGGGCTGTAATGAGGTCATTTATAAAAACAAGAAAAAACCAAGCAGAGATAACTCTGCCTTGGCAAACACCTTGTTGAACCATATATCTGTCTGATTGTTCACCTTGGTAGGAAATATAAGCATAACTATTTGTATAACAATGATGTAGTAATTTCCATGTATTACCTCTAATGCCCAGTTTTTGTAGTTTGTAAAATAATCCATCGTGCCATATCCTATCAAATGCTTTTTCATTATCTAAGAAAGCTGCACAGACTGCAGAGTCCCTTTGTATGTAATACTGAATGCCTTCGATCAAAGTAAATACTGACATAATAGCTCCATGTTCTTTTCTAAAACCAAACTGTAGCATATCAGGAAAGTCTGGGTTAAGCCTACATAGTTTGTCTTCTATACGTTTGAGCAGTATTTTTTCAAAGAGTTTACAGAGACATGATGTGAGAGTAATACCTCTATAATTTCGAGGGTCAGATTTTTCATTCTTCCCCTTATACATGTGTATATTGGTATGACCATACCAATTCTATAATCATATGGTACATATTGTAGTTTCATCATATGATTAAAAACTATACGTAAGGAATAAATAAGATGTTCTCCTGCATAGATAATATGTTCTATTATAATCTTATCCGGACCTTGGGATTTATTCCTGGTGAGGGATTTGACGGCCTCTCTTATCTCTTGACATGTAAATTCTTTTTCCAATTCCTCGTCAGGCCTCTCTTGTACTTGTTTAATTATCTGTACCTTACTAGTTATATCTTCTTAAAATACATCATCAAATCCTTCGGAATGGTAGGGTTTGGCTAAATCTGAAAAGTATTTACCCCTTAATCTGCAAATAGCTGAGGGTGTAGAACCACATTCGTCCTTATAGTTATAAGTATAGGTATCTCGGCCACCCGCCCTCGTTGTTTTCTAACAGTTTTATAAAAAGAGTTTATATCAAGTTCAGCTGACCTCTCAATCTCCCTTAGGGTATTCTTTTTGTTGGACCTTTTCGATTTTCGAAAGAGGCGCCTGAAGTGTCTCTTTTCAGTTTTATAAGAGATGCGCGAATCTGAGTTTTCGTCCCTGGGTTTACCGTTATTTAGCCATGCACGTCGAGCAACCCACATACGGTAATGTGCATCATTTAGTCCATCAGGTTTCCAGAATGGTTTAAGATAAGGTTTATATTCACTTTTAGGGATACAATTGGAACTTGCAAGTATTTATATGGTCGCTATATGTGTCAACATTTTCAGGCTGACAAGACAGATTACAGTCGTGAAAGGAGTTAAGATATGTACCAAATTCACATTGGTACATGGGTATATCATCTTGACTTGCTTTGTTCCATTTTTAAACAGGGGGGTTCATAATGAGATTATTTCGACCAAAGGCTCTCAATGACATAGATAATAAACATGGGAGATGATCTGACACCGTATAAGGGCATGTATCTATAACATGGAGATCGGTAACATGGTCTTTTATCCACGAGGGTACCAGGATATAGTCAATCATACTCTTTAAGGTGTTATCCTTGGATCTACATGTATAACGTGGGGAATGGGTTGCAAACTCACTAATGGTGTGTAGGAGGTGTCTATCAGATATAGCAGTGCTAACTAACTGATGTTGCTTCGTAGAACAGATGTTGTGAGCTCGTCTCGCAAGGGTTGAGATAATCTTGACTTGAGGTGGATAGTTGGAGGCATAGTGAATGCATTGATCTTATATTGTTTATTCACAAAAAGTGTTAGACCATAGGCCTATTACACAGAACTTTTTACAGAGAGAGGGAGAAAAAAGAACTACCACTATTTTACATATATATCCATATCTATACACATTCATACACATACACATGCATATATACAAATAAATATTTAGACTGTATGCAATGAACGAATTATGTTAGATGTTGTTTCGTAGAACAGATGTTGTGAGCTCGTCTCGCAAGGGTTGAGATAATTCCTTTCTTGACTTGAGGTGGATAGTTGGAGGCATAGTGAATGTATTGATCTGTGTGGGTACATGTAGGTGGGTAGGTTTCCGATAAACAGTGGTCTGGAGTTTGTCATTATTATCTTTCTGTACAAGTACATCAAGGAAGGAGATCTGCTGATTGGTTTCTTCCTCCAAGGTGAACTGCATTTGGGTTTTTCGGTAATCCAGGTGGCCCAATAGGGTTCTGGGGTCATTGTTGGGATGAAGGATGACAAAGGTGTCATCTACTTTGCGGAACCAGCAGAGGGGAGTTATTGGCGATGTTTCCAGGGCTTTTTCTTCAAGGTGGGTCATAAATATCTCGGTGATCAATGGTGATAGTTGGGATCCCACTGGGAGGCCGTGGGTTTGTTGATAGAAGTTATCCCTCCATGTCAAGTATGTTGAGCTGATACAGCTAAAAAAGCTAAAATATGTCTCAATGGTTGAAGTAACAAACCTTTAATGCACACTTGATGAGTTATGACGTATGATGAATACACGAAAATGACAAAGGTCAATGTCATGTGAACTCAATACATCCTGTGTCCACCATTTCCGTCGATCACCGCCTGGCATCGCCTGTTCATGCACTAAACCTAGAGTCCTGATCACAGGCTAAGTCTGTTATGCATTTGCAAACTTTTGGTTTTGGTGTGCGTTCAGAACGACGCAGTCGTACCCGGTGATCCAATTTTAGACGCCACAAGAGGGCCGTTCATAATGGTACCGTAGTAATGCAGTTTTCATTTGTGATGTAATACTAACAATAAGAAGAAGAAGAAGAAGAAAAAGGCTATTATATAGCACAAAATCCACATCACTGAGGGACAAGCTCAATGCGCGAATTCAGCATATGTACATATATACAACAGAGAGGGGGGCAGTAAGATAGCAATAATATACACATTCAGTTGTAGCATACAAATAAGTATGTTTTGAGTCCAGACTTAAACATAGTGATATTAGGTGCACTTTTGAGGCTGGAGGGAAGGGAGTTCCATAGAGAGGCACCAGCATGAGAGAAAGATCGAGCAGCAAAGTGATTGAGTGAGTGAATATTGCTTAACGCGGCTATTCGTGGCAAGAAATGTCTTTTGTGCAATCATAGATCAACCAATACAATAAAAGTGATGTTGAAAATCACTAAAATCTCAGTCATGTATCACATTCAAAGGTAAAAGACTGACTGTTCAGGCAAAGATCTCTATTTTATCATAGAGTTTGATTTCCTTTAAATACGCTAAAATCAAGTGATTAGAAACTGCGGTAAAAAGTTCAGATAAGGTCTGAACATTATCATAAAAACGTTGTCTGACAAGTACAAAATCAACACATTCCAGCAAAATGTGCTTCATAGTAAGAGGGCTATGGCAAGGTATACAAAAAGATGGATCTTCACCCTTCAATAACAATGAATGTGTATAATAACTGTGGCCAATGCTGCGCCGCTGTAAAACAACTCCATCATGACGATATAAAGCAGAATGTGCGTGGTTTGATAGCATGAAGCCTGTTCAGAGCCTTGGTATTCCAACTTTTTTGCCAATGATCATTCACATATTGTCTTATGGAAGGTTTTAGATCAGAATATGGGAAGTTTGTGTTTGAAGTTGGTTTATTTTATTAAGAGTGGCTTTTGCCGAAGAATCTGCTTTACAGTTGCCACTGATGCCAACATGACGGGGCAGTAAACAAAAAAATATATCTTTTCCAGCTACGGATAAATTGAGATGACACGTTAAAATTTCAGCTAAAAATGGATGATCCACTTTCCGGTTTTTGATTGCCTGTAGACAAGACAGACTATAAGAAAATATGTCGAGCACCAAAGGACTTTAGTCTATATTTTGGTACAGACAGGAGAAGTTGGTCATTTGACAGGATGAGTGATCTTGCCAGGGCGGTAGCATCAATAGTGAGACGATTGATCCAATATTTCTCAAATGAAAATGACACGTCTTACAGTAAAAATTTACGTGTGGTTTTCATAATCCGTGTGGTTTTCATAGTTAGGGATTAGTCAATAAAAACTCCAAGTGAAGAAAAAGGAATCAAGGATTGTCCAATTGTTAGGTGGGTTTGCTGAGATTTATGTTGTCTTGAGGGCGGAGCGATAAGGATTGCCTCTGTTGTATCATCATATAGCTTAAGCATGTTGGAAGTCATCCAGGATTTGACATTGTTTAGACAGCTTTCCATCTGCATAAAAGTGATGAGCCTCGTGATCTTCTGTTATCAAATGTTTTAGTGGTCTTGTGTACAAGATGAACAAGATCGGTCCCAGCACAGACCCTTGAGGGACACCACATGTGAGCCTTTGGCTGCAACAGTTCTGTATCACTGGTGAGGCCATACTCTGGGTTCTTGACACCATTGATGTCGCACTTGACGATGCTGTTGCATGAAAACACCTGACAAATCGTCTGGCTCCAAGACTTACGGGGCGGTCAGGTAGCCTCGTGGGTAAAGCGTTCGCTCGTAACACGAAGACACAGGTTCGATTCCCGACATGGGTGCAATGTGTGAAACCCATTTCTTGTGTCCCCCACCGTGATACTGCTGGAATATTGCCAAAAGCGGCGTAAAAACCATACTCACTCACTCACTCCCAAGACTTACGATGGAGGTTCGTCACTGTTTTGTAACATTTCTTACGCAATCCGGGTCTTTATTGTAAAAAATGTTGTGTTTCACTTTTATTGCAAATGACATAGCAGCATGACGGGCCCTACACTTTAAAAAGATCTTTAAAGTTTACAGTTTAGTTGACATGTACAATAGAACATGGATATATAATGAACTACGTTGACAGGAGAAATCAGTTCGTTATATACGTTGTTCGTTGTATACCTTTTCTATCGGAAACGTCCCCTATTTTTGGATAAAACAAAACACAATACACGTAATTACAGCCTTGACGAGTATTAACAGTTAGTACATAACATTAAATTAATAACATTCATTTCAAAACGTTTTTGGAACATCGTATATCAAATATGCATTTAGCATTTCACGAGTTACATACGGAAAGATGTGTGGTCGGGTTTATTCACGCAGGCATAGTTTTTTCTGACTGCATTCGAGCGTTTCGAAATCGTGAGCGTTGCTAGAGTCTTTCTTATATAGGCAAAGCAGAGTTTGGTTGGTTCCACGCACTCTATCATGATAATGGAATGTCGTCAGATTCGTGTTTGATAGAAAGACAGTGCTCTGCTTGCTACCTTACACAATTATTCTTTTACTGATGCTCATTCAACCAGATCCCTAATTATCTGTAACAGCCTGTGTATCCAGCTCAGTTAACCGTTCAATGTTTTGACACATCTGTAAATCATTGATGTAGCCAGAATAAGGCTGGCGAAATAGCTTCACCCCAAGTGATACTGGAAACTGATCTGTATAGAAGCCATGAACATTCTCAATGCACTGTACATCTGCACAAAGATAGCATCCAGAATTATTCCACGAATACCAATTTATATAAGGTAGATAACCATAGACAGTTTCCAATATCAGTGTAAAAAGCTTCCTGTATGTCCACGAAACACACATGTATAAAGTTTATTGATTTTCCAGTTTTGTATAACATTACGCAAAGCATACAGTTATTAAGTATATTTTTTTCAAGGTCTAAACCATCCTGTTCCTACACCAAGATATCGTTTGGTTCCAACCAGCCTTGTAATCTTCGATTTTAAAAAAGCGCTGTAGACTTTGTACAATCTCATTAAAATCAGTGAGTGAGTGAGTGAGTTTGGTTTTACGCCGCTTTTAGCAATATTCCAGCAATATCACGGCGGGGGACATCAGAAATGGGCTTCACACATTATACCCATGTCGGGATTCGAAACCGGGTCTTCGGCGTGACGAGCGAACGCTTTAACCACTAGGCTACCCGACCGCCCCTCATTAAAATCAGATGTCAGTTCTTGCTGCTGCTAAACAAAGATCTGAGGACATCCCATTACGGGTCACGTCAGAACGACCTTTCGCGAAATTAGACCGACTACTGAAATGACAATCAGAAAGCAGCTTTCTCGAGCTTTACGGCACTCGTTTCAAACAGGCGACTTCCATTTCAGACTACGCTTGAAAATGTTGACTTATTTCTCGATTAAAATTTCGTAAACTGAACAACCGAACATTCCGGAATGTCTAATATATGGTTGAGATTGTAAGGTAGTGTATCCTACATTCTCTGCAACGGCTCTTCCATTCAAATGTTTTCCCAGCGAGCGATAGACGGGGCTTTTGACGGAATCAGTCGTAAGGGCCGTAACTGTCGTTCGGAATACCCCGTGTTAACGTTTTCGAAGTTGCATGATTAGAAAACACATTCCAACTGTCACTTTCATGATCTGGTATGCGACGCTTTGATTGGTCGGATAAAAGGCCGTTCTGACGTGACCCGTATTAGGATGTCCTCGGATATTTGTTAAGCGATAGCGAGAACTAAGATCTGATTTTAATTAGTTTGGACTTTGCATGGTATAGAAATGTAAGATCTCTGTACCAAAGTGAGTCCCGTACATCATTATCAGGTACGGGTGCGGGTGTGATCAGACATTGGCTACAAGAAGATGGCGACACCGAGTTATCAAAACAGTACTGTTGACATTCTGTTGGGATATCATCAAGACATGCAGACCTTTTTTCATATGCAATATCAGTCCTCAACTTCAGCACATAAAACTCGTTTATTCAGATCTGTGAAATCTAAAACCCAAATAAACTAGCTTGTTGGTGTTGTAACTTTGTGTAGAATTCAATATCGAATACATTTCCTGAATCCTGATTTAACAGCTTATGCGATAGAACTTGGGGTCTGTCATAGTTCCACCATTTTCAGCATTCATTTCCATAGTAATCAATTTCTTTCTGTCTGATGACGCACCCAAAAGACATATTTTTCTATCGAAATCTTTGGAGGAACCATTTTCTTCAAGGCATGATGGTTTTGAAAGTATTTGATACTTTCCCTTTGCTAACTGTTTATCAAACATTATTATTCTCTCAATGAATTGACGACGGTACATATCTTATGGCGGTTTTCCCTTTAAATGAGAGCTTTTCCCTTTCATTCTTACATACACTGTTTTTAATTTGATCATTAAGGCTCACTTCTTGATTTATAAAGAAAGTTCTATTTAGAATCTGTGTTCTAGTTTTCTTTAGTTTATTGTTCATTTCATCCTTACCCAGGTCCATTAATGAAGAATATGTAACATCGACATCTTTCTCTTTTTGTAACTGATATTCAATATTAGCACTTACATTTTCACTTGTCAAATTATCTAAACATCATTGAAGAATCCACCAGTGAAGATCCAGGTTAGAATAGGTCTTCAGCAACCCATGCTTGCCCTAAGAGGTAACTTATGCTTGGTGTAAGAGGCGACTAGCGGGGTCGGGTGGTCAGACTTGGTTTGACGCATGTCATCGTATCCCAATTGCGTGGATCGATGCTCACGATTATCAGTTCCAGACTGGATTATTTACAGACCGCCGTCATATAACTGGAACATTGCTTAGGGCGGCGTTAAACAACAAACAAACAAACACACAACAAGGGTATTATTGCATACGGAGGGTGACAGTGTTCACCTTATATGATACCAGTCCATTTCCAGCAGCTACTGACTGTTTTGTACACGATTCCACACATACTTGGCTTGACAAAATGCATGTCAGCTCCCATAAATAGTTTATTCTCAAATTCCCATTGAGATCAACTTGATATATAATATGATACATGAGGTGCCCTTGAAAGTCAGTCACAAGCTGCAGACGGTCACGAGGCAATACAATGTAATCTACTACTGCACATCCCTTGGGCGAGACCAAAGTCAACAGCATTTTCACCTTCTCTGTGATTGAATGTAGAGCGATTGTAATTAACAAAAAAAGTCCAATAATAACTGACCATGTGAGTTACAACCTACAATTAGGATATCTCGCACTGGAAACATATCCACATTTTCAATGTAATCAGAAGCGTCTCCCAACGGGCATACAGGCATTCCCGTCACCCCCCAACGTGAGTTTTAACACGGCGGTCTGTAAATAATCGAGACTGGTCCATTGATCAAGTGATTGACCTAATAAGCATCGATCGACGCAATTGGAACACGATGGCATGCATCAACCAAGTCAGCGAGCCTGACCATCCGATCCCGTTAGTCGCCTCTTGATGTAACGTCTAATAAAAGCTTTGTAGTCAGTATGTGGGGTCAGAAGTGGTGTCACAGCTTTGTTGAGTGCGGCCTTTGCTGCAGCAGCATCCATTGTGTTACCGTCTGTTCCTACACAGCTTGGTAACCGAACAAAAGACGATGCATTGGCCAGTAGAAAGATTGTTGTGTAATTCAACAATTTCTAGTAAATGTGAATTTGTACACGATATTGGCTGAAGGCACAAAAGAGAATCTGAAAATATTATTAATTTCTTATGCTTGCTTATGTTTCCAGATAACTTTGAGATCAGTAAAAATGAAACTGTTAACTGGTAGTCTGAGTGATAATGTTCGGCGTTGGCTATCCTTGTATCCATCTGTAAATATTGATTTGTAAGTTTCATCTCTGGTTAAGAGCTAAGACTACAATTTTACTCGCACTTCAGTCAGTGATGCAAATATGTCTGCGATTTTATGCTCAAATATATCTTCTGAACTGTCTATTCTACTGGAAAATGGGGTAATTACTTCTTAAAATTTAGACAAAAGCTGAGCAGTCTTTTAACGTCATTGTTCCCTGTAGATCGGCTTTCTTCTTTAGCAATTTCTAGTCCATGTGTGTCTTGGTCTTTGTCTGAACAAACCGTGAATTGGTCTTCAGCAACCCATGCTTTCCGTAACAGGCGACTATGCTTGTCGTCAGAGGCGACTAACGGGATCGGGTGGTCAGGCGCGCTGACTTGGTTGATGCATGTCATCGATCCCATTTACGTGGATCGATGCTTATGACATTAATCACTGGATTGTCTGGTCCAGACTCGATTGTTTACAGACCGCCGTCATATAGTTGGACTATTGCTGAGTGCGGCGTTAGACAACAAACCAACCAACCAACTTAGTTTGAACATGCATGCGATAGTGCAGCATTTTTTACTTCACCACCAGAGCACGTGTAACATTTACATTTCTCATTCACCAGGATAGAATTATTCTCCGAGTCACCAGAATAGCCGCTTTTCCTGCGACTAGTGTCACTCTCTGATATTCTGGGTTGATTTTCTCTTTAATAACATACATTGTGTAGCCGGTTTGTGGTGCTAACCCTGAATGAGTTAGCCAAATAAGTACCACCCTGTTAAGCCCCCTATTAATCATTATATATATTTTTTCATCCATTGTCACCATCACTTCATTCTGTGTTCATTATATGTTGTCCTTGTACTATGCTTGTCGTAAGAGGCGACTAACGGGATCGGGTGGTCAGGCTCGCTGGCTTGGTTGAGGCGTGTCATCGATCCCAATTGCGTGAATCGAATATCTGGTCCAGACTCGATTATTTACAGACCGCCGTCATATAGCTGGAATATTGCTGACTGTGGCGTTAAACAAACATGCAAACAAAAGTTGAATGTTAGCCAACTGACATCAACCTTGATACCCTTTTGCAGCCTCTGTGATTTCTCCAGCTTCACCTGGACTTACCCTATCTATTTTTAGATATGTCCACCACTTCCTGTCACCGTGAAGCATCTTAACTTCTTTTAATACCTGTCTGATGCTACCTTTCTTCTGATTGGCCCACTTCTTTCAACTTCCTTTCTCACCTGCCCTCCTCATGCATTCATGAACTCTTTATGGAGGGAGGACTCTTCTTTCCAGGTGAGAAACATTTCAATATTCTTATCTATGTCCATCCTCCTTTGGAAACAAATATATTCATAGAAAGGGTATCACAGCTTTTCATTAAAGTAAAATATATTTAATTGCATTATTATTTAATTTGTTCTATCGAAATATTTGCCAGTTTACACATTTGTGTTACATTTATTGAGCACATGGTCTTCAACCATGTGCTACCCCACTTACCAATATAAATTATAGTCTTTTTTCCTTAAGTTAAATTATATTATTCTGCATGAATTCTTTTTTTTTTTTGGGGGGGGGGGGGGGGGGGGGGGCTCATCATCCAAGAACTGCCTCATGTATTAAGTAGTAGCCCAGTGGCTGGACACAACATACCACGCCCGGTATGGCAGACAATTTCTCTTTTCCCCACAGGTTGTTTGGTTGGTTGGTTTGTTGTTTAACGCCGCACTCAGCAATATTCCAGCTATATGCATCAACCAAGTCAGCGAGCCTGACCACCCGATCCCGTTAGTCGCCTTTTACGACAAGCGTTGTCACCTTTTACGGCAAGCATGGGTTGCTGAAGACCTATTCTACCCCGGAATCTTCACGGGTCATTTTATTATTTCCCAACAGGAGGCAAACCTATTTTTTAAGAGGTTTCGGGGACAAAATATATCTTGTAAAAAAAACAAATAGATGGCACATGTCGTTTTCACATCAATATCTTTGAAAGATAATAATAGTAATAATAATAATACTTGTGAAGCATGTCAAGACTCATGATGAAAACAAGGTCTCCTACAGTTTTGTTAAACGAGCCAAGCATGTGGGACATATTCCCAATGTTGATTTTGTTGATGTTTCTGTATTGCTGGACGGTACAGAAATGAGTGTCAACCAAGCGAAGTGCCGTATCAAATCGGCCCAGACACAGTTTTTAAGGGAGAGGCCATCTGAACGACCACTACATCGAGTTTATGTGCAGTGTGTTGAGAAGTTCAGCAACCCTTCGCTTGGATGAAGTCGGCTGGCAAGAAAAGTGAAACAGAAGGCTGTTTGCTGCCCAAGACCATTCACTTCCCACTCGAAACCGGCAATGTGTGGTTCTGCATCAATATGTAAATATGAAATGTAAATTATGCAATGAATTTTATGAGACTGTCCAACACATTGTCAGTGGACGCCCAGCTTTGGCACAAGCAGTATCTTAAGCGACATGACGCAGTGGCTCGATCATTATATTACCGTCTTCGTCATACCCGTGCTTTTGTCACAGAGGCCCATCCATCGTACGACCCCGAATATGTAGAAGGCGTCATGGAAAAAGATAAACACAGAATTCTTTGTAATATGACGTATACAGCCTCAGGCCAACCAAGGCCATCAAACCTGATCTTATCCTTTTTCAATAAATCCAATGAAATTCATTGAATTTACTGTCCCTTTTGACACTAATGTGATTGACAAGAGTCAGGAAATACATGGAAAATATGCAGACCTCGCTTTCGAAAAGTCAAGCTAAATCCACATTATGAGTTTAAATATAATATTGAATTTGATAAATGGTATGATTATTTCAGAAATATGTTTGGTGGTAATGGTGTTAGGGATGATACATTATCAGATCAGGAAACATGTGACAATGACATAACTGCTACAATTCTTAAATCGCAAATTACAAGAGAGGAAATTCAAAAAGCTATCTACGATTTGAAAAACAGCAAGAGTTCCGGCATAGATGGTTTAATGCCAGAGTTTTTTAAACATTCTGTTAATATTCTACTCCCATACCATGAATTACTGTTTAATAAGATTTTAGAAACGTCTTATTTCCCAAAAGAGTGGACTATCGGTGTGATTGTTCCACTACATAAATCAGGATCACTTACCGATACAAACAATTATCGAGGAATTACTCTTCGGAGTGTTTTTAGCAAAACATTTGTTTCTATTATCAGTAAAAGGCTCACTTTTTGGTCGAATTCATTAGATAAAATTTCGGAAGAACAAGCAGGTATTAGACAAGGGTACTCAACCACGGATAATATTTTCGTACTTAATGCGATTATTCACGAATACATGAGAAAAGGTGGGACATTTTATGTTATTTTTGTAGATTTCAAAAAAGCGTTTGATTCTGTAAACAGAAATATAATGTGGTCATTGTTTCTTTCAAATGGTGTGAGTAATAAAATGGGTAAATTATTATGCAATATTTATCAAAATGTAAAGTCATGTGTTAACAATCGGGGAATATACTATGATGTCTTCACATGTAACACTGATGTACGCCAAGGCTGTATTCTTAGCCCCTTCCGGTTCTTTTTTTTTCATCAATGAACTGGCTGCACAAATTAAGGACAACTGTACGGATGGTATACAGCTGCATCCAGATCTAGATATTGTTAAGATATTTCTGTTGCTTTTTGCTGATGATATAGTTCAGTTCTCTAGTACGATAAAAGGTTTACAGAATTTGATAGATCAACTGGAGCTGTACTGTTCTAATTGTAAACACCAAGTGAACACTGAGAAAACGAAAGTGTTAGTTTTTAAAAAGGGAAATAAACTATCAAGTAGGGAAAAATGGTTCTTGAACTCACAACCGTTACAAATTGTCACTTCTTATAAATATCTGGGGTAACCTTCACAGGCAGATTATCTCGGAAGTACCTCACCAGTAATGCAGCAATGCAGGCAAAAGAGATACTAATTGGAATCTTACATAGTTTAAAAACTGTCACGGTTCTTTCATATCAAACCTTTTTTTAAATATTTGATACAAATATTACTCCAATTCCTTCGTATGGAGCAGAGGTCTGGGGGCATACTGAATACAGAACTATTGAACTGGTCCATCTATATGCGTGTAAACGATTCCTTCGCGTAAAAAAAACTGTACATCGAGTGTTATGGTATATGGTGAATGTGGACGTGTACCACTTTACATATTTCAACATATTAGATTTTCAAGTATTTGTTCAAGATTCTTAAAATGCCTCTTGGTAGATTACCTAGAAAATGTTACAATATGATGTTATTGTATAAAAAACATGGAATCCGCAATTGGGTATATGATGAAAAGTCGTGATTAAATGATTGCGGCTATGGGTATGTTTGGCATAATCAATGTGTACCTAACAATCCAGATTCATTTTTGGTATCTTTACGCCGAAGACGTAAGTTCAGCACCATTTAGATGCAGCTCTCATAGACTTAGGATCGAAGTAGGCAGGCATAGAAATATAGCCAGAGAATTGAGAATATGTGAGCAATGTGGTTTAAATGTGACTGAAGATGAGTTTCATTTTCTGTTAGTTTGTCCAAATACGACCACCTTAGAAGAAAATATATTGATCTGCTTGTATCCCACTCTACAAAAATGTATAACGATCATGTCAACAACTGATAAAGATACTCTAAAAAATCTATCAATGTTCATTTATCATGCTATGTTAATAAGAATATGACCTGTTCAACGGATCTGTAACCACTCCCGAAAACAGAATTGTACTATGGGCCTGAGGCCTTTCAGTATGGAATAAAACTTATCCTTAACATGAAATGTCACGCTTGCATCCAAAGTACCAAGTTGTCCGACTCCCCATTGTTCTCGGTGCCTTCGGTTTGGTACCTCCCAATCTGTTGACTGACAGGGAGAGTTCGCGGGTTTGCTGCCAGGAATACGGCCTTTCTGTCAATCTGGGTAAAGCAGAAGGCTGCAGTGTTAGGGAGTCTTCACATTCTCCGAAAAGTAACGGGTTGGTTTGACTAGGCAGCGCTTCCTGGGTGAAGTCACTTTCGCTGTCTGGGCCGCATGTAGAGGAGGCAAGGGCCCTGAGCTGATGATGAGCCTAACCAGCCTGACTGCCAGGATCACCCAAACCCTCTTTGCTGTATTTCTTATTATACCCCCGTTTACGAAGTAAATCGGGGGTATATAGCGTTCCGTTCGTCCGTCCTTCCGTCCGCGCTTTTGTACGGCTTTTGTACGGCCCATAACTTTTTAACCATGCACCCTGAGTTCTCCAAACTTGCTATACACATTTACCACAATGAGTACTTGTGCCTTTTGCTAGTTTGAAGATTCTGATTTTTTTTATTTTTGCCGTTTCCATGAAAACATTAGAAACTTAACCTTTTAGTGTGGGGTGTTTTGTACGGCCCATAACTTTTTAACCATGCACCCTAGCTTCACCAAACTTTCTACACAGATTTACCACAATGAGTACTTGTGCCTTTTGCTAGTATGAAGATTCTGAACTTTTAATTTTTGCCGTTTACATGGAAACATTAAGAAACTTAAACTTTTAGGGTGGGTGTACCAAACTTTCTACACACATTAACCACAATGTGTACTTGTGCCTTTTGCTATTTGAAGATTCTGATTTTTTTTATTTTTGCCGTCTCCATGGAATCATGGTGAAACATAAATTTTGAGTAGAGTTTTTGTACGATCCATGTTTACAATATTATGTATCCTAGCTTCAGCAAACTTGCTACATTAACCGCTATGATTTTTTTTTTATCTTTTATAAGATTCTGAAAGTTTTCTCTTTTGCTGTTTGATGGAATTTAGAAATTTTGATGACTGGTTTTGTATTGCTAATATATTTTCAAAAATTGTTTCCACACATGTAGATCATCATAAGTATCTGTGCTTTGTGATGGTTTGAATTTATGAATTCTTTACCATATATGTTAAGGCTAGATGGAAATTATTAATTTATTGATTTTCTTATATGATATTGTTCCGTTTTTTATATGTTTTTATATCAACAATTTTTGGTCCTTTTGTTAATTCTTCTTATGTAACTCCTCAATCAAATTTTTATTCAAAGGTGTTCATGGTGATCTACTTCCTCGTAGTGAACACTGGTAACATGGGAGATTGGGGGGGGGGGGGGGGGGGGGGGGGGGATGTCAATTGTCACTGGACCTCAATCTTAGTTTTTAAAACATTGACGTTAAAATCAGTTAGAAATATGTAATATTTCATTAATTATCAAACTATTTACTATTTGTTGCTCACTATTTGAGCTTTGCTCACTTCCTTCTTGTTTTAATCAGTACATAATAATAATAACAGCGACAAAACCCTTTCCATATTCATAAGACATGTCCGCATAAGCAGCCCAATAGTTCAGTCCCATGTTGCTTTGGTAATTGAGACCGGTCGTTTACCACATAAACACCACAAATTATTAGGGATTACAAAACTCAACATTCAAAACCAAAAGCAATCCAAATTCCGGCATTTAAGACATGCTTATATCTTTATATGGTGGGTTTGATAGTGAGACAGAACTTTGAAGTCACAAATTCATCAAAAGGACAAAGTGAACTGCCCCATGTTAACAACAATTTGTAAATGTGTCCTGAGTTTCTTACAACTAGTCAAATCAAATGCATTTTAGCCTGTAACAAATGACCCATCAGGTCCAGAAGTTTCTTTTATTCCTCCTTGATATATGCAATTGGGATAAGACCTGAAAGGTGCAAGATATTCATTTCATATTGTCCAAATAAAGGAAACTTTAACAATGATGTACATGACTTAAAGGCACATACGTAAGCAGATGTATTTGCCTAGCTTAGGACTTTCTAGTTCTGGAAATAAATGGGATTGTTTTTCCTGATAGGACAATGCATTGCTTGGGATAATCTGGTAACCCATATGGTTCTGGCCCACATTCTTGCAAATGTTGTTTGATCTCTAACGAACATATGAAGGACTCAGAGGTGTCTCTAAGAGTCTTGCAAGGGAGCATAGAAATGCATAAGAACATGTTGGTCATTTAACTGCAATTTCTTCAAATCAAAGTCGATGTGTGTGGCCTTAAATGACAGAATCCGTGTTTTGGTAAGGCATGTTTCGGGTTGTTTACCAGTCTCAAGTACTGTCATGTGTGTGAAACCGGCCTTCCTCCATGTTTGTTTTTGTTTTTTCCTTTGTTTTGTTTTTTTGTTTTTTAACGCAACAGTTTGCAATGTTCCAGCCAAATGACGGAGGTCTGTATATAATCGAGTCTGGACTAGACAATCCAGTAATTGACATCATGAACATCGATCCACGCAAATTGGATCGATGACATGCATCAACCAAGTCATCGAGCTGGACCACCCGATCCCTTTAGTCGCCTCGTACGACAAGCATAGTCGCCTTTTATGACAAGCATGGGTTGCTGAAGACCCCGGATCTTCACGATATGATTTGTGTGAGGATAGTGTGGCATTTGATATATTGTTCATGATCAATTATTTTGTCTGGAACAAAAAGGGGCAAAGAAAATGCGGAGCAGGTTGGCGGTCATGCAGTTCATAATTGGGTGTCTCTGTGACTGTTCCTAGTGTTCTGGTGAGTACATTACTAATGTCGATGATGAATTGTGGAATATCTACCTAAACATGAAACTAATAGTTGAAGTAGTATTTTGTCAATCAATGGATCAAGCACAGACTGCATTCTTTGATGTACATGGTGTGTGCAGGATTACTTGATTGAAAGAAAACTTTGTTTTTATGAAATTAATTTTTATAAGCCTTGATGTGTTTGAAATCATGAATTTTATCGGTGATTGTTTACATCACAGATCACACAGGTGAACACATGTAAGAGTGAAAAGCTCTATGTACTCTTTTTTGAATGACCCATTTCAGTCATTCTTATAATTCTTTGTGTACGCTGGCTTGGTTGATGCACTCCATCGTATTGTTACGTGTCGACTTCGAAATTCAAACTATAACCCAAAGAAATTCACTGTGAAACCAACAAATAACAAAAACATGTATACATCTCACAATTTATTATAAAATTAACTAGGTTTACAAATCAATACAAGTTACTGCAAAGCAATTACAATGGCGGTACACAGTAGAGTGGCAGTACAATTTCAATGGCAGTATAAAATACAATAGCAATGGCCATAGCAAAATGTCAGTGATAATAATATTCACCAAGCAGCAACAGTGGTCAAGCTTTCAAACGAGGCCGAGGCTGGATATCCAGGGTGAAAACAATGATCTTCACACAAACTGCTAGTCTTGATGTAATGTGAGATGAGAGAGGCGTGCTCTTGCCCACTTGGTCTGAATATCTTCTAGAAGGTGCTATATATACAGTGCTGGATTATTCTAGCAGTTAACTAACTAGAGTAACTTCCACAACACTGCTTACATTAGATAGTAATATATTCCTGACAACTAATTATTGTCAAAACAGAATGCAGTGAACTGCTGAATCTCAACAGATACACAACGATACAATAACAACACTGTTTAACGATAAATTACGCTGCCATATAACAGTATCCCAAATGCGTGTATTGATGCTCATGATGTCAATCACTGGAATATTCCTGAGTGCGGCGGTAAACAACACACACAAACAACACTATAAATACATGTAGATGTATGACTTCCTATTGACTTATTGATGTTATTCCTGTAAATTTATGTGTGTGCACCACATATGTGATTCTTCTTTTCCTGTTTGGTCATCTCTTCCATGAGGCTGTATTTTACCAATGAAAATATTCATGATCTCTGCAATGATTTTGTATTCATTCTGTTGTACAATTAATTGCGCTGACTTATTAATGGAAACAAAAAACTTTTAAAGCATGAATTGCATATTTCCTGATATTAATGTAATTATTTGTTTTGACTATGTTGGTGTTTTTTATGTTAACTAACTAGCACCTGTAACACAACACGTCTAACGTCCCAGGTCACTATGTTTTGTTCCAGACGCACAGTCGCTATGCAACCGCTTTAGCCGACGTGGAAACGGTGGATGATTGATGGCACACTGTGACGATAACAATAGCTCCAGTTACAGTTATGAAAATAAAATGTAACATATTTCCGTAAATATTTACCAAAACAAACTGAGCCGGAATAAACACAAATTTACACACTGCAATATATCTTGATGCAAATAACCCATGTATCAGCCTTATCCCTGACTCGCAAAATACGAGCACATTCAGGCTATATATTAATAAGTAACAAGCATGAAATACTCATATCCCCCGTCAATATGACATGTCCGGTTGTGTGCAATGCATTTATTTAGCTCCTGTGAACTTTTTGTAAATGGCTAAATGCAGCACTAAAAAGGGTATTACTGGTGTTGTTTGGCCATCTGCAGTTTATGATAGAATATGTAACTGTACATGTATTTGTAATGAGTAAGGATGAGACATACAGTGTATGGACAAACAACTTCTTTATTACAATTAGGGTCGATTGTTTCGGTGTAGGTTCTAAAACCGTTATCAAGCAAGTGAAGTACAGAGTATGGTTGACAAGAATATATACAGGACAGGAGGCAGTGTTTATACAGTTTGGTAGGTTTAAGATCAGTTACACTGTTGTATTTGTAATGAGTTTCTGCGTAAAGTTAGTCAGTGAATGCAACTACATACACACATACACACAAGCAATGCAGAACCTACCAACAAGGACGGAAATGTATTCAATACTGTGAGATGACTTTATATGCCAAGTTTGGTGAAGAAATATGGTACGGTTTTCAAGATCTCCGGAGGAAACGAGGACTACCGCCATTTTCAGTCTAAGTCAAAGTCGTTGCCATGGAAACTCGAAAAATAATTTTTATAAAAAAAAAACGATCAAAAGGCGCCAGTTCACCACTAGACCTATCTAAGTGCCAAGTTTGGTGAAGAAATATGGTACGGTTTTGAAGATCTGCTTCGGAAACGAAATGTGACGGAAGGACGGACGGATGGCACCCATTCCTATATCCCCTTCCACTTTGTGGCGGGGAATAATAATGGGATACAAGTATATGTAATTAATTTACACCATCATAATTCACATTTTGTCTGTTGTTACATTAGCATAACCATTGAACTTATCACTGTGAATGTATGCCGTACGTTGTCAGTCTACCAATATACTTTTCAGCGTCTTTTCAGAAATTGATACTTCTTATTAAACCGTGAAGATTCCGGGATAGAATTGGTCTTCAGCAACCCATGCTTGCCGTAAAAGGCGACTATGCATGTCGTAAAAGGCGACTAACGGGATGGGGTGGTCAGGCTCGCTGACTTGGTTGATGCATGTCATGGATCCCAAATGCGTGGATCGATGCTCATGATATTAATCACTGGATTGTCTGGTCCAGACTCGATTATTTACAGACCGCCGTCATAAAGCTGGAATATTGCTGAGTGCGGCGTTAAACAACAAACCAACCAACAACCAACCCATCATCACCTCCTTGAAACAACAGGAGGCTTGGCAGGTACCTGGTCGCAGTAAGTGAGTGTTGCGTTGAGGGGTTTACTTGACATTAAGCTGCTGTCATCATTAAATTTACATATATATGTAGCAGACAAGGTCGAAGTGTGTAGCAAGGAATGCATGTGATCGAATAATAACAAAGACGTTTTCCAACCTTCCATCATTACACTTCGTAAGTTGGTACCACGGGAATAATATATTTTGATCATATTTAGACATTGAGGCCGAAACCATTTCTTTCTTTTTTTCTCAAGTTGCACTTTGACTTTTATCTGTATCATGCTTGTCGTATTTTATACCGAATGAGGTGATTTTGTACCCCCAAACAATTTTTTACACAAACTTTCCGGTGATTTTGCACCCATACCAGAAGATCTATGGCATTAGGATTAGTTTCTAAAATATGCATTAGGCCTTTGCCTCATGTTAATATACTAAAGTGACGTTACTATGGACCCGTGAAGATCCGGGGTAGAATAGGTCTCCAGCAACCCATGCTTGTCGTAAAAGGCGACTAACGGGATCGGGTGGTCAGGCTCGCTGACTTGTTGATGCATGTCATCGATCCCAATCACTGGATTGTCTGGTCCAGGCCACCGGCATATAACTGGAATATTGCTGAGTGCGGCGTTAAACAACAAACAACATTACTATGACTTTCATGTCAAAGTGTACAGTTAACTGAAGTTTAACTAATTTAACTAGCCCCCTATTACAGTGACAAGATGTCATTTTCCTATCAAGGCCAATCAATGTGTTCCTATGCATTAATTAGTAATAAGTCTATAATGATGGATCAAGCTCAATCTAGTGATGCATAGTCACATAAGAAACTTCAAATGTTTTGTATGTTATGCACATACAGTCTTGTTAACAATATAGTTGTTGCTTGCGTGTTTGTTGTTTAACGCCGCACTCATCAATAGTCCAGCTATATGACGGCGGTCTGTAAATAATACTTTATTTCAGAAATCAACTTAGTTTTAATACCACTTAGGAAAAGACTGGATATGCATTTTCATGGTACCTTACTTCATCATGCTATGTATGTCTACGTGTTCTTTGGAGATGTATTTCAGGTTACCTTATACCTTGAGTGGTAAGTGTTTTCCTTCATAATCAAATGTATATTTGTATATGTCGGGGTATATTGCAATTCAAGGGAGATAACTGTATCAACCCTGTTAGCAGTTTTCATTCCACTATCATGATACAAGGGAGACAACTCTGTCCATTACTATCCCTGCCAGTGCGTGACACGTTTTCTCAGAAACTACTGGAGTTACATGGATAAACGTTTGCATGCTTATCTAAGACATACTTCTCACGACTGAGTTTGTGCAACTCAGTACATTTTGTTTGTTTGTTTGGTTTGTTTGCAGTTTCCTGCTTCACTCAGCAATATTCAAGCTCTATGAGGCCAGTATATTAAAGGAGGAAAAAATCTGCAGAAGGTGCATCAGCACGATCAAGTTTTGGCTCTAAAACCCGTTGACATGTCTTCCTCTTATATACTGGATTTCAAAGCTCCATGAACATCCGTGCAAAGAGAGATTTTGCTGGGTCCTGCAAATTTACCACCAAATCCGTTTCGAATATTAACCATAATCCTTAATACATTCAAAGAAAGTATTTGAGACAAGTGGAAAACATCCCATGCGGATGGTCAGAAACTTTAAAGATTTGCTTGACTTTTTTCCCATGTTCAAATATATCAAAACATTTCATTTTGCAACTTTGTACGCCACTATCCCATTCGACAAACTTAAGGGAAAACTTCATTCCTAGATCCATTGCATTTTTCGAAAAAAATCTTTATTTCTGTATAAATTACCACCAATAAATAGATCTTAATTGTGCACACACACACACACACACACACACACACACACACACACCCTTTTAAAAAGGCTGTATCCGCCAATGCATTGGGCTTTTCTCACAAAACGTGGTGTCCTGAGGCATGGTTACATACCTATCTTCAGAGGTTCAGGAAAGCAAATATCATCTTTAGTATACTGTTAAGTCACAATGTTGGACTTAAATGCTTTTATGCTGGACTTTCTCACCGATGACATTGATAACTTTGGCGGAGGACATTTAGGCAAGAAGTAGGGATCCACCAAGGGCACCAACTGTGCTCCCCTCTTTTGCCGTTCTGTTTCTTTGTGCATATGAATCAGAATTCCTGCTCGGATTGCCTTAGTTAACAGAAGGTTATTATTCTATCAAGGACCCGTGAAGATCCGAGGTAGAATAGTTCTTCAGAAACCCATGCTTGCCGTAAAAGGCGACTAACGGGATCGGGTGGTCAGGCTCGCTGACTTGGTTGATGCATGTCTTCGTATCCCAACCGCGTGGATCAATGCACCTAACGTCAATCACTGGGTTGTCTGGTCCAAACTCGATTATTTACAGACCGCCGTCATATAGCTGGAATATTGCTGAATGCGGCGTTAAAGAACAAACAAACAAAATTGACCAAGAAGTGTAACTTGGGCTTCCAATAAATCGATGATCTGATATCGCTCAATATCCATCAAAAAGCCAATATCCTGCCACTGATTTACCCAACTGAACTAGATATAAAGGACACCAGTGACAGATCTATGCAAAAAGATCTCCACACGACTGTATGACAAGAGGGATGACATCAACTTTCCAATGGTCCAATAGTACAGCTTGCTCTTTCTTCAAAGAGTCAAAGAGTATGATAAGGCTCTTGCTTAGAAGTTTTAGAAGAAGGCTACGAATAAAGCTTTCAAGATGTTTTATGTTAGACAAATTTCCGCATCAGTGACAAAAATGATGTCCAATGCAATTCCATATTTTGACTTACAATATGTTCCCTTTATTGCAGGTGAACAATTGACTTCCATTTGCATGTGTTTGTGATGGGTTCCCAATTGTGAAGGTTCGAACGAAAACCGTCAGATACTTATTTCCCCGGAATATCCACGGGGATCATTTAGTTTCATGGCAATGGGGCATAGTTAAGGGGAAGTCAAATGTCATTTCATGGTCGCCGTTTGACCCTGTAAGCTGACCTCTGTGGTGGTTCCGGGTTAGAGTTGATCCTTAGCAGCCTGTGTTTGTGATACAAGGTACATAGATCTGATAGTCAAGTTCGATTAATTTCATTGCGTGTTAAATTCCCAAAACGAATGGTAACCCTACCGCCCCATCATTGAACAGAATAAATACGGCTAGATAAACTGCGACAATGAAGCATTTTGTTGCAACAAAAATGCAACATGGCATAATCGAGTCACTCGTTTGGTGTTGGAGAATATTAATAACTTGACACTTTGTGAGGTGCACCTTTTATTTGGATCGCTTGAGCAAGTTTTACACCTGTGTCAGAATAGTTGCTTCTGCATGGATCCGTCTAGTCATCTGCAACAGAGTTAATGTATTGTATAAATGACGACGAAATAACACGATGGATCCATGCTCACGATATCAATCACTGTATTGTCTGGTGCAGACTCGATTATTTACATACAGACCGCCGTCATATAGCTGGAATATTGATGAGTGCGGCGTTAAACAACAGACAAATTATTTTTCTTATTCATTACAACCAGAGACGGTGAGATACAACGTGAAGTAGACATGAGGGCAATATAAACATTATCCTGAAACTACGACAATGGTAACCTGTACACTGACCTTGACCCTTGAGAAAGCGTAACCAAAAACGTATTTGTTAGAATTGTCTTGTCTCGTGACCTTGGCCTTTTGACATACCATGGATCAAAACCACTGTTAGATATTGTCTTGCGCCACATGCAAGAGATGTTACAACTTCATGTCGCAATTACCCGAATGATGACCTTGTTTGTTGGCATAACTGCAGTTGACATGTGTTAGGATTTTTTGTTTGCTTGTTTGTTTGTTTGTTGTTAACGCTGCACCCAGCAATATTCGAGCTATATGACAGCGGTCTGTAAATAATCACGTCTGAGCCAGACAGTCCAGTGACTGACATCATGAGCATCGATCTACGCAATCGGGATACAGTGACATGCATCAACCAAGTCAGCGAGCCTGACCTCCCGATCCCGTTTACGACAAGCACAGTCGCCTTTTACTGCAAGAATGGGTTTCTGAAGACCTATTCTACCCCGGATCTTCACGGGTCTATGTCCATGGAAGAATAATATCTAATGTCAGTTATCTTTGTGACGTAGGCCTCGTAGGAAAATGAGTCAACAGTCAAATTCCAACAAAGTCTTGAAGCAGTCTCATTTCACGCGCCTGCTTACTATGCCTCAAACATAGGTTTGTGTGTTTGATTATTAACGCCGCATTTAGCAGTACTCCCATGGACTGTAAATCGTCCAGTTTGATATCTTGACAATCGATCCACGTAATTGAGATACGAGATGTAATTTATCAAGTCAGCGAGCCAAACTACCCGATCTATTTAGTCGATCTTACAACAATAAGGTTGCTTGGGACCTACGCTTTTACCTCAAATCCTGACGGGCCGAAAAGTATAAGAAATGTTATGCCTTGATGTCAATGTCCTTATCATCACGACCATCAGTTTTATCCTCATCATCGACAGATATACATATTTATACATATATGTACGTTGCATTTGTGCTGGGGTAGCACAAAACAACCACATAACATTTTTTTATCTACTAACGTTTACGTTTTTATCCCCAATAAAATCTACGCCGCCATGACCCTCGCCGTCTGTTCGTTGTCGACCCTCGCCGTCTGTTCCTTGTCGACCCTCGCCGTCTGTTCCTTGTCGACCCTGACCATCTGTTCCATGTCGACCCTCCTGACCATCTGTTCCATGTCGACGCTCCTGACCATCTGTTCCATGTCGACGCTCCTGACCATCTGTTCCATGTCGACGCTCCTGACCATCTGTTCCATGTCGACGCTCCTGACCATCTGTTCCATGTCGTCCAAGCAGTATCTGCAAAAGAAAAGGTCTGTTGTTCAACGCCGCATCCAGCAATATTCCAGTTATATGACGACGGGCAGTTATGGTCCAGTCTGTACCAGACATTCCAGTGATTGACATGATGAGCACCGATCCAATTATTTGTGATGCGATACGTTGATATGCTTTCAACCAAGTCACCGATCCTAACCGTCCGATTCGTTTAGTCGCCGCTCACGATAAGTACAGGTTGCTGGGTACTTATCGTTCTATCCAGAGTCTCGACTTGCAATTGTTTTTCATATTAAATGTACTTGTACGAACACGTACATGTTATCATAATAACCAGAACATTGTTACGATATCAGATCAGAAAGATTAACTGTGACTGATTTTGGTTGTTTGGAAATTACTCAAAGGTAACCTTTCAGTTTTCAGTTATATACATACAAAACTGTTGACAGTAGGTTTACTTTTAGACAGTTTCAAACAATGAATACACAATGCCATTTAGAAAGTGGTCAAATGTAACAAATGTGCGATACATGACTGTTCACTTGTTCATTTGCAGAATGACTTTAGAGTGATTGTTTACACTGCTCCAGACATTTCAACGGTTTTAGAAGGAACCTATAGTAAGCTATAGAATTTAGCCATAAACATAATGACCGACCATTGATTGTTGTGGAGGGGTGTTGAGTGATTGGGGTTTCTATTATAAAACGTTCATTTTTACTTTGGTTTCACAATAACACATTGTTCACCGGACTTGCTGGATTTGTATTTTAGCTCCTCCTTTCAAGGAAGGACATTGAAGCACAAGGGTTTTTTTGTACTTACGACACGGGGCTTGAGTGCAAGTGACCGTTCTCTCCTCACGTTTAATACAGTCAGGGGGCGTGCAAGTATTAACACAGGCCCGATTGCGAGCCTGCCTCTGTGTTCCACGTCCACACGTCACTGAACACGGACAAGTATTACCCCACGGGCACCAGGGGCCGATCACTGAATATGAAATCAAGACAAGAAGTTTTGGAAATCGAAAGTCTATTTGTAGCCTTCGTACAGCAAGTATTGATCGATTGCAAAGTTCGAATCATGATTTCTGAAAATGGGTTGCCCACACCATTTCTTGCTGACACTCGCGACATGACCCTTATGACCTTCATAAATCCCGTTTATATTGAGGTTGCCGATTACCCCCCGTATTGCCTTGCGTTTCTTTGCTTTGGGACTGAGGGACCGCCCGGAGAGCGGAAGGCCCGGGGTTCGATCCCCAGCCGCGTCATACCAAAAGACGTTAAAAGATGGTACTTGTTGTTGCCCTGTGTGGCGCTCGGCATTAAGGGGCTAAAACAAGGACTGGTCGGCTCAGGGTCAGTATACTGTGTCTGAGTGGGGTATTCATGTTAAACTGCGGCATGGTATCTCAGTGAGCTAGCACTATAAATCGGCATCAGTCCGGACTAGTACAAGCAGCCACACACACATACACGTGCATGCACGTCGCTATATAAGTGCAATAATCTTGGACGCAACCCCATTTCACCTCACCACCACCTTTGGGACTGAAAAACTCTTATCGCTATACTCCCTAATAAATGTCACCATCCATACGTGGACCTGACATAATGTTAATACCACACAACCTTTATAAATCCCAGTAAGATTGTGGTGGCCGATTCTGTGACTGTAAAGTGGATATCGCTATACTCCCTTATACATTTCATATCCATGCATGTAGCTGCCGGGTCGACATCTTGCCATGGTGCGCAGGTGATTTCTACTATCAGTATGCAGTACTATCTTTGCCGTAGACCATAGCGGAAAACACAAAGTCAGGTCTCTCTTCGTTGGTTATAAGTTATTAATCAATACGTGCAGCCAACGTATTTTACTTGCATAGCACAATGTAACTGTTTTACTTACAACTTCTCCTCACCTGGGCATGGACAAATCTCACACGTATTATTTCGTGTCTGGCTTGATTCAAAGTTGGCCGGGCAACAGGTCGAATCGGTACAGGTCCGGTCCCGTGACTGCATCTGTGTCCCCTGACCACAGGTCGTTGAGCAAGATCCTTCATCAGTCCATTCGGACCACAAGCTGATGGCTGCAAAGGGAATCAAGATCACAATACACATCAAGGTTTTGTATGAAAAAAAGCTACTAGGCGGTCACGGACATAGACTTTGAACATGTGCTCGGTTGATGACACACGTCCTGGCGATGACTTGAGTAAGTCTGTATTCAAATTGTATAGCTGATTTTCCAAAACAAGATATCATCATACAATCTAATGTTGGTATAAGAATGTACGCCTTTCTTGCAATGAGTTGGAAAGGGTGGTATGTCCATGTTGAGAAACAAAATAAATGTGACGTTATTTCCGCTTTGTATATTAGGAATCATCGAAAAAGGTCGCAGTCAACTGTTTCGTCACGATACGGCTGAAATATTGCCGATGTGACGTTAAATTTCACTCACTCACTCACTCACTCATATATGTACATATCCCTGATGATTGCCTCAGTGTTTTAGTTGGATTTCTAGGCAAAACATCGCAAATAGTTGCTATGTCCTCTCAGTATTGTTAAGGGTGGTATGTCATGAGGATTTGATTTTATGGAGAAACAAACTAAATGTGATGTTATATCGGCGTTGTACATTAATCATATCAATCGACATGCTGAGAAACTGTGTTTTGGTTGCTTTACATACCATACACGTTTCCCCATTTATTACTTTGTACAAAGAATTTTCCTACTCACTTGGGCATTGACAAATCTCACACGTGTTATTTTGTGTCTGGCTTAATTCCAAGTTGGCCGGACAACAGGTCGAATTGGTACAGGTCCGGTCGCGTGATTGCATCTGTGTCCCCTGACCACAGGTCGTTGAGCAAGATCCTTCATCAGTCCATTCGGACCACAAGCTGATGGCTGCAAAGGGAATCAAGATCACAATACACATCAAGGTTTTGTATGAAAAAAAGCTACTAGGCGGTCACGGACATAGACTTTGAACATGTGCTCGGTTGATGACACACGTCCTGGCGATGACTTGAGTAAGTCTATATTCAAATTGTATAGCTGATTTTCCAGATCAAGATATCATCATACAATCTAATGTTGGTATAAGAATGTACGCCTTTCTTGCAATGAGTTGGAAAGGGTGGTATGTCCATGTTGAGAAACAAAATAAATGTGACGTTATTTCCGCTTTGTATATTAGGAATCATCGAAAAAGGTCGCAGTCAACTGTTTCGTCACGATATGGCTGAAATATTGCCGATGTGACGTTAAATTTCACTCACTCACTCACTCACTCACTCATATATGTACATATCCCTGATGATTGCCTCAGTGTTTTAGTTGGATTTCTAGGCAAAACATCGCAAATAGTTGCTATGTCCTCTCAGTATTGTTAAGGGTGGTATGTCATGAGGATTTGATTTTATGGAGAAACAAACTAAATGTGATGTTATATCGGCGTTGTACATTAATCATATCAATCGACATGCTGAGAAACTGTGTTTTGGTTGCTTTACATACCATACACGTTTCCCCATTTATTACTTTGTACAAAGAATTTTCCTACTCACTTGGGCATTGACAAATCTCACACGTGTTATTTTGAGTCTGGCTTAATTCCAAGTTGGCCGGACAACAGGTCGAATTGGTACAGGTCCGGTCGCGTGATTGCATCTGTGTCCCCTGACCACAGGTCGTTGAGCAAGATCCTTCATCAGTCCATTCGGACCACAAGCTGATGGCTGCAAAGGGAATCAAGATCACAATACACATCAAGGTTTTGTATGAAAAAAAGCTACTAGGCGGTCACGGACATAGACTTTGAACATGTGCTCGGTTGATGACACACGTCCTGGCGATGACTTGAGTAAGTCTGTATTCAAATTGTATAGCTGATTTTCCAGATCAAGATATCATCATACAATCTAATGTTGGTATAAGAATGTACGCCTTTCTTGCAATGAGTTGGAAAGGGTGGTATGTCCATGTTGAGAAACAAAATAAATGTGACGTTATTTCCGCTTTGTATATTAGGAATCATCGAAAAAGGTCGCAGTCAACTGTTTCGTCACGATATGGCTGAAATATTGCCGATGTGACGTTAAATTTCACTCACTCACTCACTCACTCACTCATATATGTACATATCCCTGATGATTGCCTCAGTGTTTTAGTTGGATTTCTAGGCAAAACATCGCAAATAGTTGCTATGTCCTCTCAGTATTGTTAAGGGTGGTATGTCATGAGGATTTGATTTTATGGAGAAACAAACTAAATGTGATGTTATATCGGCGTTGTACATTAATCATATCAATCGACATGCTGAGAAACTGTGTTTTGGTTGCTTTACATACCATACACGTTTCCCCATTTATTACTTTGTACAAAGAATTTTCCTACTCACTTGGGCATTGACAAATCTCACACGTGTTATTTTGTGTCTGGCTTAATTCCAAATTGGCCGGACAACAGGTCGAATTGGTACAGGTCCGGTCGCGTGATTGCATCTGTGTCCCCTGACCACAGGTCGTTGAGCAAGATCCTTCATCAGTCCATTCGGACCACAAGCTGATGGCTGCAAAGGGAATCAAGATCACAATACACATCAAGGTTTTGTACTAAAAAAAGCTACTAGGCGGTCACGGACATAGACTTTGAACATGTGCTCGGTTGATGACACACGTCCTGGCGATGACTTGAGTAAGTCTGTATTCAAATTGTATAGCTGATTTTCCAGATCAAGATATCATCATACAATCTAATGTTGGTATAAGAATGTACGCCTTTCTTGCAATGAGTTGGAAAGGGTGGTATGTCCATGTTGAGAAACAAAATGAATGTGACGTTATTTCCGCTTTGTATATTAGGAATCATCGAAAAAGGTCGCAGTCAACTGTTTCGTCACGATATGGCTGAAATATTGCCGATGTGACGTTAAATTTCACTCACTCACTCACTCACTCACTCATATATGTACATATCCCTGATGATTGCCTCAGTGTTTTAGTTGGATTTCTAGGCAAAACATCGCAAATAGTTGCTATGTCCTCTCAGTATTGTTAAGGGTGGTATGTCATGAGGATTTGATTTTATGGAGAAACAAACTAAATGTGATGTTATATCGGCGTTGTACATTAATCATATCAATCGACATGCTGAGAAACTGTGTTTTGGTTGCTTTACATACCATACACGTTTCCCCATTTATTACTTTGTACAAATAATTTGCCTACTCACTTGGGCATTGACAAATCTCACACGTGTTATTTTGTGTCTGGCTTAATTCCAAGTTGGCCGGACAACAGGTCGAATTGGTACAGGTCCGGTCGCGTGATTGCATCTGTGTCCCCTGACCACAGGTCGTTGAGCAAGATCCTTCATCAGTCCATTCGGACCACAAGCTGATGGCTGCAAAGGGAATCAAGATCACAATACACATCAAGGTTTTGTATGAAAAAAAGCTACTAGGCGGTCACGGACATAGACTTTGAACATGTGCTCGGTTGATGACACACGTCCTGGCGATGACTTGAGTAAGTCTGTATTCAAATTGTATAGCTGATTTTCCAGATCAAGATATCATCATACAATCTAATGTTGGTATAAGAATATACGCCTTTCTTACAATGAGTTGGAAAGGGTGGTATGTCCATGTTGAGAAACAAAATAAATGTGACGTTATTTCCGCTTTGTATATTAGGAATCATCGAAAAAGGTCGCAGTCAACTGTTTCGTCACGATATGGCTGAAATATTGCCGATGTGACGTTAAATTTCACTCACTCACTCACTCACTCATATATGTACATATCCCTGATGATTGCCTCAGTGTTTTAGTTGGATTTCTAGGCAAAACATCGCAAATAGTTGCTATGTCCTCTCAGTATTGTTAAGGGTGGTATGTCATGAGGATTTGATTTTATGGAGAAACAAACTAAATGTGATGTTATATCGGCGTTGTACATTAATCATATCAATCGACATGCTGAGAAACTGTGTTTTGGTTGCTTTACATACCATACACGTTTCCCCATTTATTACTTTGTACAAAGAATTTTCCTACTCACTTGGGCATTGACAAATCTCACACGTGTTATTTTGTGTCTGGCTTAATTCCAAATTGGCCGGACAACAGGTCGAATTGGTACAGGTCCGGTCGCGTGATTGCATCTGTGTCCCCTGACCACAGGTCGTTGAGCAAGATCCTTCATCAGTCCATTCGGACCACAAGCTGATGGCTGCAAAGGGAATCAAGATCACAATACACATCAAGGTTTTGTATGAAAAAAAGCTACTAGGCGGTCACGGACATAGACTTTGAACATGTGCTCGGTTGATGACACAAGTCCTGGCGATGACTTGAGTAAGTCTGTATTCAAATTGTATAGCTGATTTTCTAGATCATTTTTTTGTTTTTGTTTGTTGTTTAACTCCGCTACTCAGCAATATTTCAGCTATATGACGGCGGTCTGTGTAAATTATTGAGTCTGGAGCATCGATCCACGCAATTGGGATACGAAGATAATGACACAAGTTCTGGCGATGGTCATACCAAAAGGCATAAAAAGATGGTTCTAGTTCTTGCTTGCCCGGCGCAGGGGCTTAAACAAGGACTGAGTGGCCCGGAGTCGCATTTCAAACGGCGGTATGGTTTGTCAGGGGGCTAGCACATTTCCCCATTAATTGCTTTGTACATAGTTTTTGTTTCTACTTACTTGGGCATAGACAAATCTCACACTCGACTGTTCTTGTCTCAACTGATGTGAAGTCATCCAGGCAATTAGCGGTACAGGTTCGGTTCCGAAACTGCATCTGTGTGCCAGGCCCACAGGTCGTTGAGCAAGTTCCATTATCAGTCCATTCGGACCAAGAAGTGATAACTGCAAAATAGATCATTTTGTAGTATATAGTATTTGAAATTAGAAAGCTAATAGGAGTCTAAAAGTTGTTGTCTGTTGATGACAAATTCTGACGATGAAATGAAGGTGGTATGTATTCCAATTTGATATGGGCGATTTAGACATGTGATCAAGTATTTTGAAAGTGGAAAGCAATAGAAATGCCATACAGATATAAACAGAATATATCCCTCACATTATCCAAGCGTAAATCTGAAAGATCTCTTTTTCCTGTGTCAGCGGGCATTTTGTTATCAGCTATTTGAAAGAAATTGGTCTATATAAATTTTAAATATGTATGTGAATAAATAAATGCTTGTTTTTAAATTTGGTGTGATGCTATTATTAACTGACATTATTGAAGTCTCTGTCAGGGGGATTAAAGCATCGTAAAATTATTGTCCCCCTGTGTGACACGTACATGTAATCCTATCATAATCGATGTAACTATCATCATCCAGTGTTTTTAAGCCAACTCATTGCTGAGTATTTTTTAATATTAGCTAGTATTGTGCATAACCACCAGAAGCTAAAGTGATGACGTAAATCCTGCAGGGGTTTCATGCAGGAAGCAGAGGTACCGTAAATCCCCATGATCGCCAGCGAGGTGGCCTAGCTTTGGTCACTGGTGGCCTATAGTCCGTGTTTTAAAACTGTATACATCATATTGTTATGCTTAAATATGTTTCATAATTATTTTCTAAATATTGTATCTTCAAATATGTTTCACAGCTTTTTTTTAAATAAAACTTAAATAACTACATTGTAAATATATTAACGCTCGTCTCGTCTCGTCGCTATATGGCTAAAATAATGCCGATACGACGTTAAATTTTAACTCACTCACTCACTCTGGCGATGGGCTGGTAACGATTGCAATCCATTTTCTATCCTAGCTTGTTTAAACAATATTGTTGATTTCACATGATTATGAAAAGGGTGATTGCGTTTATACAAAAACAATATGTTAATTTGCTTTTACTATTTAATTGATGGCTAAATTCCGTATCATTGCGTGATTGTGTTGGTTGGTTGGTTGGTTTGTTGTTTAACACCGCACTCAGCAATGTTCCAGCTATATCACGGCGGTCTGTAAATAATCGAGTCTGGACCATACAATCCAGTGATTGATATCATGAGCGCGCAATTGGGATCGACGACATGCATCAACCAAGTCAGCGAGCCTGACCACCCGATCCTGTAAGTCGCCTTTTACGACAAGCATAGTCGCCTTTTACGGCAAGCATGGGTTGCTGAAGACCTATTCTACCCCGGATCTTCACGGGTAGAAGTGATTGTGTAAATCCTGCAGAGGAACCGTGCAGGTAGTAGAATTCCCCACGGTCCCTTATATGGTGGCCTATGCTGGTGATCTATAGCCAATTCTTATATTGTATTGTTGAATTATAATGAATTCTTTTATATGTTCTCAACTGGTTTTACAATCAAGACAAGACATGATTTATTCAGTAATTAGGCCTCCAGCCCATAATGCAATTTGTTACATGTAATATACATGTTATATAGTCTGCATACATGTAGGTATGATATGTATGTAGCCATGTTTATGACACAAATCATGTTTATAAATAATTACAGTCAAATACTGATGCTAAAACAACCAAAGGTTCTTATCTTGTACTGCTAACTTTAAGCAAAAACTTTCGAAAAAATATTATAATATTTTTATCTGTTGATGACATCAATGGCAAGAATGTTAAATGATTTAAGCAATAAGTTAAATGATGTGCTAGGTATTGATTTCTGACAGTCTGATATCTTGGGCATATAACGTTAGCATGATATTCAGGATTTATCAAGGGAATTGCAGAAGATGCCGAGTCTGTTTTCATAGAAACTATTGAGATGTCCACCTGTTTTAACTGTATGTCTAAAATTATTGCGTCTAAAATTTGTAAATACATGAAGTTTCATTAAGCGGATCTGTATGTCATAAAGAAGATATAATTCAGGGGTTAACAAGGATTTATACTCTTTGTAATGTTTACATTTTGGTGATTCATTGATGGTGGAGTGTCAGTGCCTTAATCTTCGTTTGAATTTAAAAAGGAACAGATTTGAGTCACCAATATTGTGTGTTATCCAAACAATACCAACACCCTACTCAAATATAGTATTTGATGCCCATGTTATTCTTCCACTATCACTTAAGGATTTTTACATCACGTGACTTATGTGGAGGTATCTCTGTATCTAAATGAACATTTGTAGTGTCTGACACAGGAGAGCAAAGAGCAAATAAAAAATCCTGTTCCTCCTTTTTTTCCCATGGCAGTGATTTACTGATTTATGAAGATAATTTGAGGACTTAATATGCATCCTTGACAGCTACCAATGTTACCTTTAAAATAATCCGTTAATCCACCACTAGTCCGTACACAGGCAGACTTGGAATACATTGATACAATAACTTTTAAAGATTTGGAGCCGACTCCTCTCTGTAGCAGGCTGGCAAAGAGTGTTTCATGGTTAATGCTGTCAAAGGCCTTTGAGAAATCAATGGAGTGGCAGTAAAATCATCCATGTTCTGGAGGACAAATACTCCTGGGCAAAAGTCTGTAATATTATTGTAGGTCTTCAGCAACCCATGCTTGCCGTAAAAGGCGACTATGCTTGTCGTAAGAGGCGACTAAGGAGATCGGGTGGTCAGGCTCGCTGACCCGGTTGATGCATGTCATCGCATCCCAATTGCGTGGATCGATGCTCATGATGTCACTCACTGGATTGTATTGTCCAGACTCGATTGTTTACAGACTGCTGTCATATTGCTTGAATATTGCTGATTGCGGCGTTAAAAATAAAAAAATATATAAATAAATTTTGACGAACGAACAATGCTGATAGATACGTATGAAATAAGGAAATGCTCAACAAAACAATAGCAAATCAAAAACACCAGTACTTATACAAAGTCTCCCTTGTATCTGCCTGAATTAATGGAGCACAATTTGTCAAAATAGATTCAAGGAAGAAGTAAACGTTCTGGTAAAAACTGCTTCATTCAAACACATGTCAGCTCCCCGAGGCAAGAGAGTTAACTGTGACTATAAGAGTCCAGTTTCCACCCTTACCGACCTAAGCTGGAATTTCGAGGCTCGATCGTAGCGCCACCAGTGGCTATTTTAAGTTATATCCCCTCTATTTCCCTTCTATTGGCCAATCAGATTCCAACTCTCATATCACTTGCATTTGCTTCAAACAAAATGGCCGCACCAAGTCAAGACGGTCAGATCGATGATCAGGATATATATTGTAATATGACGTGTCTAACCTCGTGATGTGCACCGAACCACTTGAGCGCATTGATTAAAAACATGAAAAATTGGGAAAATCTCTGTCGAAACCTAGATGACGGTACACGTAATTGGCAAATGTCTGTAGGATTACATGTGATGGTAACTAAGGAATGATCATGCTTTTCATGTTTTCTTTCTCTTAAATACTCAGTTTATTGTTATATCAGAATGTATGTATGCCATCAGAAGATGGCAAATTCGCTTGTCACTTTAAGTTCATCTTGATGAGAGAATTTATACCTAATCTGTCTCTCCGTATACAAGAGTTGTTATTGGGCTGTCAAAATAATAGAATGGAATTGCGATTCGGACCTTTGCATTTCTATGTCAGGTACACACCAATATGAACAGAAACAAAATCAAACTTCTTGCCATGGAAACGGAAAAAATTATAAATTCTAAAGATCCCTAAATAGCAAAAGGCACCAGTTGATAACCTGGTCTTGATGTGTGCACAGTTTCATGAAAGAATAGGGAGTGAGTTAAAATTTAACGTTGCATCGGCATTATTTCAGCCATACAGCGACGAGACCAAGTTAATATAATCACAATTTGTGAAACATATTTGAGCATACTATATTTAGAAACAATTTATGAAATATATTTGTGCATAACAATATGATGTATACAGTTTTAAAACACGGACTATAGGCCACCAGTGACCAAAGCTAGGCCACCTCGCTTGCGATCCTGGGGACTTACAGTACCTCTGCTTCCTGCATGATACCCCAGCAGGATTTACGTCATCACTTTAGCTTCTGGTGGTTGTGCACAATACTAGCTAATATTAACAAGAGTCATCAGAAAGATGACATATCCCCCCGGCAGCTGTCTGTAAAGTAACCACAAGTAAATGTGCAATTCTGATTGTAATGAGTCAAGAGTTGAATGTTCTTTAAGAAGCATACATTGTTTACCAACAAAAGATCCACCATGGTCGCATCCATATGAAATGGAAAGTAAAACGTGTGTTTCTGTGGGTTTTTTATGCAAACAAATGACAAATTACAAGAAACAAGCGTATAGTCAACGAAGTCATCTATATCCCCCACCCATTTTAACATGTTGTGGTCCCAAACCAGGTAACTGACCAAACATTTCTCTTAGCCCATGTCAAAATAGCTGCAATGGAATTCTAAAATCAATATTTCTAAAACTCCTTAATATCAAATGGCACCTGTTCAGTATGTACTTTATATATGGACATGCAATGTTTGGCAAGGAAATATTTAACAGTTTATTTGTTATACTCCATAAGTGAACCCACCCTATATGGAAACTTAAATCCGGATGTGCCTGGTAGACATGCAAAGTTTTGTAAGAAAGTATTTAACAGTTTTTGAGTTACGCTCCGGAAACGAACACCACCCTTATAGAACCTTTGTCCAACTTGTTGCCATGTAAACGTAAAAAATAAAAATGTCTAGAATTCCTAAATAGCGAAAGGCACCAGTTCAGCATGAGTCTGACAGACATGCAAAGTTTTGTTAGAAAGTTTTGAATGGGTTTTGAGTTTTGCTCCGGAAACGAACTCTACCCTATAGAACCTAAGTCCAACTGGTTGCCATGGAAATGTAAAAAATAATTTATTTTAAAATTCCTAAATAGCAAAAGGCACCAGTCATGTGCCTGGTAGACATGCAAAGTTTTGTAAGAAAGTATTTAACGGTTTTTGAGTTACGCTCCGGAAACGAATTTTAGCTGCGGTGATGTGTTGTTGAATTCTGATGCCAAGTAGTGGAACCAGGTTTGATAGATTTCGAAACAGGTTTTCATACTGAGGGCGGAAAACACAATTGTATGCTGGATTGGATTTATTTGAGTGCAATTTAGTGATGTATTGCAGTGAAAGTTTAATGCGGCGCAGTTCGAGTTGAGGTTCATCGGCCTGCACATACAAACTGTCCACGGGAGAGGTCTTAAAAGCTCCAGGACAGAGCCTTAGGCCCTGATGGTGTATTGTGTCTAATTTTTCTAAATTGCTTTTGCAGGTTCCACCATAGACAATGGAAGAACAGTCTAGTTGAGTGAACCTTGACCATAACATGCAAACTGATATTAACCCACCCTATAACACACAGATACAGTGTATACATTTGTTTGTTATGAAGAGAATAATACATTTATGCCAATAGGATTCGCCCTGGGGTCCAGCCTTGCCTCTGGAAACTTAGATCCTGGATCATAACATCGATCAGATCTTTTTGCTACATTTGTATCTAGAGAAATACATGTTCATGCTGTCAGATTTACCATACACCCTTTTAAATGCTGACAGTGAAAATAACGAAATATTTGCAATATTATATACATGTACAAAGCAAATGTATAATTTGTCATGATTGGGTAAATATCCATTGGGCGACACATGCCCTATGGGCCTTTTGTTTACAGACCGCCGTCATATAGCTGGAATATGTCTGAGTGCTGCGTTAAACAACAAACAAACCAAAGAAAACACATGTACCAAATTTGGATTGAAAATATTTCAGTTTTGAAGTTATGCTCCGGAATCGAAATACGTACAGACGGTCGGATGGACAGACACACTACAGTCCGTTTGACTCCAAATGAGAACGATGAATTGCAAAATAACTCGAAATCCAGAAAAGTGTATGAAACATCAATACGGTACTTGACCATGAATACCCTGTACCCAACAAAATCTGAAATTTGTTTATTTAAGACCCATGACGGATGAAGTTCTTTAAGAAACTATCATGTAATTTTGTATAGAAATGTGTACATGACACGTAGGGGGGACAAACCGTGGAAGGCACAGCGCAAGCACGCATGCACTGCACGTTCTGTGGTAGGGGAAATGACAGAGCGTTAGAGGGGCCGTCTCATGATAATTACAGTGGCAATCTGACTCGCTCATGCCATAGATCTCGTCGTCTCGTGCCTGAACCGACTGCCACTATTATAGGTTGGACTGTTGCTGGCCGTAGTCCATCTCGTGGCCAATAACCTGGCTCTATCTCGTCAACGACTGTGGCCACACAACGCCTCCATGTTTCTACTGTTACCCGACCAAGGGATTCCTTTACGAGTTGTTCAACGTCTCGTAATTTGAACGTTGTGTTCGATCGTCCAACGTCACCCTTGACGATGCCCGATACCAACTCGATTGGATTCAGGTCGCAGTGATAAGGTGGCAGTCGTAAGACAACGTGACCCTGACCCTTGATGTAACTGTCAACTTTATACACGGGGTCAGGTTTCATAGTTTTGATGATTTCATAGAGCTGTGGTTTCGTCGCTCGAGAAGGAAAGGTAAAGTTCCTCCGTTGCAGCCAAGTAACCATGTCTTTCTGGATCCTGCACACTATGAAACGGTGCATTGTCCATGACAATGAGAGACTTGGTAGGCAAAGCAGGGACTAATTTATCTTTCACCCACTCCAGAAATACATTGCCGTTCATTTCTGTGTGGTAGTCCCTGTTGTCTTTGGCCTTGGCTCTAAAGACGAGGTCACAGCCTGGGAGAAAACCCTGACTAGCAGAACCAGCATGGAGAACTATGAGTCTTTCACCCTTTCCCATTTGTAACTTTCTACCAGACTCCTTACAGTCACCACTGGGTACCCACTGACTGCTGGCTGTGACGCATTTACCCATGTCTCATCTAAGAAGACGGGCTCATATCCTTCTTCACGTTCCTGCTTGATGGTACGAAGGTAATGATTTCGGAGACGAACAATGTAAGACCGTTTACACAACACAGCCCTGTTTTCTCCAGTTATCTTTTTGTATTTGTAACCAAATGTATGCAACAGCTGCCATAGTCTGTACTTTGTAACACGTAAATCATGTTCAGTTTCAAGGTGTTTCTTCAAGATTCTTAGGGACAGGTACTTATTTTCTGAGCGCAGTTTAACAATTGCACGTCTGACTTGATCCCTCTGAAAACTGTCTAATTTATCAACCTTGCGTGGTTTTGACATGTTCCCTACCTCCTTGGCCTGACTATTTGTATCTCGTCGACTAACAACATTTTTAAGTTTCTGAGGGGACATACCAAGAGCTTTTGAAGCTCGTTTCAAGAATTAATCAATTGCATAAGAAGGCTTTGCTCTTTCTGCTTCACTTCTAAAGAAATCATACACATTCAACATCAACTGTTTAACCTCTCCTGAGCAGCGCATCTTGTCATTGAATGAACACGGTCACTGTGTAGCACGTGCAGACCGTGCTTGCGCTGTGCCTTCCACGGTTTGTCCCCCCTACGTGTCATGTACACATTTGACTTCTGGCATCTAGATATGAAATCAAGAGTGTATGATTCTGTGTCCAAAGGTCAACTTAACCTGTCCCGTCATACATACTGTATATATAACGTTATAAATGGGAAGATTAAAGACCCGTCAGCCACCTCTTTCGACGGTCTAGTCAACAGTGACTGAAAATGGCTCAATACACGTGTGTGTGTGTGTGTGTGTGTGCTCTCCCTTTGATGTCATTTGTCAATTCCTTTTCAAATAGTTCCTGTACAGAAATAACGCAACACCGCAATTGTCATTGACGGCGTGAACAGCAGATCTCTTCAACAGAGTGCAGTGTTCTTCATTGCCAGAACTCATAACAATCACACAAGCGTTTGTTTCTTTTGAAGTATGTCCCTTACGCAATTATTATCATAAAACACTTCTTCCAATTGCGAAGTGACATTTAGTATAATCATGTAGCGTTTCAGCCCCAAAAAGTGATATTTTTGTTTCAGGTAATTTTCAAGTATATAATAGACAATAAAACCCTTTCCATAAAACATATCATTGAAATAAAAACCACGTTAAATTCATCACACGTATCTCTGTGCCTAATCTTGATAAAAGATCTCAATATAAAAAGCATCATATAAATAGTGCGAATAAAAACAGCATTTGTACAGTGAAGGTCCACACCTCGGAACCCTGTTGGACCGGAAACCATGCTTCCGGATAATCGCTGTTGAAACCGTTTAAATTCAATTCGTGTGAAAGGTGCGTTATAACGAAGTAAGGATTTGTTAATCATAAATATTGTTAATCGGGACAAGTTAACTGGGAATGATACAATCCGAAATGAAGGGGTTTCGCTGTAATTTGCATTGGCTCCTTGGTCAATGGTATATCAAGAGAGCCGTGAAGATCCGGGGTAGAATAGGTCTTCAGCAACCCATGCTTGCCGTAAAAGGCGACTATGCTTGTCGTAAAAGGCGACTAACGGGATCGGGTGGTCAGGCTCGCTGACTTGGTTGATTCATGTCATCGATCCCAATTGCATGGATCGATGCTCATGATATCCGCCGTCATATAGCTGGAATATTGCTGAGTGCGGCGTTAAACAACAAACCAACCAAACCAAGTATATCAAGATACTAACTTGGGCATCCAGGGAGGTTACAATCCACAATTCGGCTGTCGTTGAGTGTCAGTATACATCGACTGGTTCGTACTGAAATGCAAGTCCTATTCCTCGTTTCTGTCTTGTTCGCTGGACCACATGTCACACTGCAGTCACCGACCCATGGACCCCAAGGGGAATCTGAAAAACAACAAAGAGATAGGAGTTAGCCAGCAATCAGACATCTTCATTTCACCCTACAAACTTCATTTTTTGCATTAAGCAACAAACACTATTGTTTGCCATCGTAGGAACACTTGCTAGAATACAAATCACACTTGTCGATTTTCTTAAACATAATTTTGTGGTCAGGCCAGATGACTTGGTTGTTGTGTGGAGTTGTATTGCAACGGCTCATAATTTCAACGACCATTACCATTTTTGCCAAGAAAATACCTTGAATATTGCTACTGCGGCTTATAACAATAAACATTATTCTATATTTTTTACTCTTTTGTTTTTATTCATTTTTAAAGCCGCGTGTTGTTGTTTTTTTAAGAATAAAGTAGTTTTTTGTAACTGCTTCAAGACATACAATTTTAATTTCTCTGAAAAAAGAAGCTCAAAAATATATTTTGCAACTACAATACATTTTGTTTCAGGTCAGCAATCCATCTCCAGAGGGAAAGGAGTTTAAAGTCCATTTTTCACCCTTGCCGAACTTGTAGCTCGATTGTATCACCACCAGTTGCTATTACGCGTAATGTACCTTCTATGTCCCTCCTATTTACAAATTCGATTCCACCTCTCATATCATTTACATTTGATTCAAACAAAACGGTGGCGCCCACTCTACACGTTCTGAACAAGTTAATCGAAGAAAAGTTTTACATTCCGTAACATACGTAACACTTAGCAAAATAATCCACGATAGTAGCACAACACAGCAAGTCGATTACAAATATGAAAGGGTTTCGAAAACAGCTGTCGGCGACCAGAAGACGTACGATCGTAACACGTTTTTTGCATATACTGCAATCGACCCAATTCTGCTTGACAGTCGCCATGATATTTTTGAACCGGATGTTGATTTACTTACGCGAGTCTTTATTGTACTCTGCATAGAATAGTTAGAATAAAATATAATTCCAGTCTAGTTCGACAAGAGTGGAAACTGAACTTTTACAGTCAGTTAAATGACTGGCCTCGGGAAGATAGACATCCATCAAATCCATTGAACAAATATTTGGGGGGAATAATAATGGAAACAAATTTGTTTGGGGGCATATGTTTCTCAACAGTGAGGAGACAGGTGGACTATTTTATTGAAAACAAACGCGATGAGGGACGAACACGGTTAGTATTTGTTCCCCACAAAGACGACCTAAAGATCCAAATGGGCACACACTGAACTCGGCTCCTAAATACAAAGTCAGTTGTCATGCATGGATAAGCGAGTGTGCCTGCGACTTCGTATATGTGAGTGAGTGTGGTTTTACGCCGCTTTTAGCAATATTCCAGCAATATCACGGCGGGGGACACCAGAAATGGGCTTCACACATTGTACCCATGTCTTGAATCGAACCCGGGTCTTCGGCGTGACGAGCGAACGCTTTAACCGCTAGGCTACCCGACCGCCTCCTTCGTATATGTGTGACCACTGGTGAGTTAGGATACGCTCAATTTTTTGCAAAAACACCTGTCGTCATCACTATTTGATAATGATTCATAATAACGTGCTTATGATTCAGTCGCATTCGTGCAACTGATTCTGCTTTAAGAAGAGAATTCTTTATGGAAATTGTTTTGAATACGATTGGTCAATTTCAGTATTTGCTTTTTTCTGATGTTCGTATAGTGAGAATATGAGTGAGTGAGCTGACTTTAACGCCGCTTTTAACAGTATTCCAGTCATATCACGGCGTGTCAGCTTAATGTGGGAGGAAAGCCCGAAATGATGCAGGTCTCAGACGTTTACCACTTCGGTGAAACCCACGAGCACGGGTATGGTGCTGACAAACCTAGAAACATAATCGGGGCGAAGCGGAAGTCGAACCCACAATCATAGGTCTCTGGTGTGCCCAAGGGACGCAACTCTGCAAAGCGAATCGCGGCGCCTTAGACGACTGGGCCACCCGTGGCCCCGTTAGGATATGAAATGAAGGAGTCGAAATGAATATTATACACTACATTTTGTAGCTGAACGTTTTGTTTTGCTAGTTGTCAGTATGTCCGTGCATACTTTGTGACATCTAACAATCAACCATGTGCCTAGATAAAACATGCTATTTTCCTGACACGAATTTCATCAAAAAGTGAAATTGTTAATGGATTAACAGATTCTGGGAAACAATTCACCAATATGTGATCTTACATGTATTTTTAATCGTGGGATTCTGGTTTAGAATTAGTTCTAGCAACCTATGACGACTATGATAATAGATCTAGTTCTCAGGTTCGGTGACTTCGTTGATTTTCCGCCGCTGTATCCCGGCGGGGTTGCTCATAATATCAATCACTGGCTTATGTGGGCCGGACTCGGTTATTCGCGCAGGCAGTTGGGGCCATTGTCGGCACAAGTACAACAAAAATTTACCCAGGGTATCTTTTTGTATACACAGGTGTACCATTTGGTGATACTACTAACGGTTCTGGAGTCAGGTTTGTAGAGTATCAAGGTAAATAGCACACTTACAAACATCATCATCCGCGATGATTGCAGCAGTACTAGTTACGGCACCAATGCAATCACCACTAATAGTGAAACGGACCTGTTCGGAGTCTTCCTGTTCCTGCAAATAGAAAAAAGACGAACATATATATGACGCGGCAGATTCGCAAGTGAGATGTTTTGATAAATTTACGAGATTTGCTTGCACTTTTGTTATATGAAGGTGGTCTGAAAATATATTCTTTTATTTCCTGCATTACCCCAGAGAACTAACACCTTACACCAATATCTTATGATTTGGACAATATATTTCATCATAACACTGGGTCAAAAGGATTTCAATATTTATACTATCTAGCAACAGAATGTATAAGCTGTATGTCACTTCTATTTGTAACTACACATATGCCAAATTCATCACATTTGAACAAAAAATGGCGGGGAAAAAGCATGTGGAATTTTCGTCGGAATCGTACATCTGCTTTAAGTCGAGATTTATGAATAAGGTTTTGTATTTTGCCGCTTTTATTTATTAAGAATATAAGCCCTTAATTCTTTACATCGTCGTCATTTATTTGAACTTCGACAGTCGCCATTGTCTGTCCATCCACAAAAGTGACATTTCCCTCTCTTGCTGCCACTATGTCATTAGCTTGTATTGTTTCGTCGATGAGTACGTAATTGACAGTACAATTTCCCTCTGTGCCTAGTTTTCGTTCGAGATTGAACACGATTGGACCCGCGTCTTCGACAGTGTTGCCTGTTGATAGGACGACGCATACTGTGCCACCTGCAGGGATAACATAAAGATTCAGTACTGTGTCACACATTTCTTTTTAATTTTTGAATGAATAAAAACATATTCAGGTCGTGTGTAAAACCTTGTGAAAAAGATACAACATTCTCATTTTCAATCGCAGACAACTTTTTCATTTCAGAAAAAGATTGGACGCAGAGAAAATAAAACCTTCAAATACTATGTTGATTGATCATTTAGAAAGGTTATTCTTTAAAGTAACCTTAAAATAAATGAATAATATCAATTCAAGCTACTATCTTCAGCTCCAATCCACACTTGAAAAAAATAACTGTTCTTTATGTAAAGATCAATAAAGATAAATGTATTGTGAAATTAAATAATGCATCCTTTAAAACTTTTTCATGAAGACATCTCGACTTTAAGGTTGTGATTCACAATTTGCACGTGCAGCACGGCACACAATTTGGATCTGAGCATGTTTGAACATACACGTAGTTTTGTTTGCTGTTTGTTATTTAACACCACACACAGCTATTTTCCAGCTAGGACGGCGGTCCGTAAAAAATAGCAAACAAACACACCTAAATCGAGTCTGGACCAGACAATCCAGTGATAAACATCATGATCATCGATCTACGCAATTTGGACTCGATGACATGGATGAACAAAGCCTGACCACCCGATCCCGCTAGTTGCCTCTTACGATTGCTGAAGACCTATTCTAACCTGGATCTTTACGGGTATGCTACCTTGTGGGACAGCCTGATCTTGTTTGTAAAAATCAGACAAGGTCCCCCCTACACATACCTGGAGGGGCCAATCTATTAAAAGGTGTTAAAATGGTTAATGGTACTTCTACTTTTTGTAAAATCACAATCAACATAAAAAGGTGTCTCTTAACAGGAATCAGGTAACTGTTTAGGTAATGGATATTATAAGCACCTGTATCGGTGTCATGAGCTTGTCTGAAGGCGATATTTAACTCATGAAACGAAAAGATTTCATTGTAATCCTGACCATTATCAGCAATACAATTTATTTTCCGTCCATCTTGTCCTTTTAAGTTCTTAAATGTCGGCACATAATTTGATGAGGAATAATGTTTTACTTTAGTTTCTCCTAGTTTATTTGCTGTATCACATTTATCAGTTAGTAGTGTGTCACTCTCTGAACAATAGGTTTGAAACCGTTTATCCTTTGGGCCACATTCCAAACCTTGGATATTGGTGTTCGCGAATTTATTTTAGAAACATAGGTTCCCCAAGATTGTCGTTTATATTTGTTTAAATGTACGACGAGCTTTTGCAATTAAAATATTAAATTCATTATAGTGGTAGCACAGATATTTTTCCTAGCTTGTTTACAATCGGTACTAAACCATGGTTTACGTGTATGTTGATTTGCAGAGGACTTTGGTATACAGTCATCATTTCATTTTAAACGACAGTACAAACTGATTATGTCCAGCATAATTACTGAAACCATTCGTCACCACTCGCCCCCTTCAGTAACCTGCAAGAAAACTCGTCCCCAATTCGTCACCACTCGCCCCTTTCCGTAACTTGCAGGAAGACTCGTAATAAATTTTGATTTTACATACGTCTTGCATCTAAAAATATACCCAAGAAACAGTTAAATGTGTTCAATCATACTGTGTAATTCCCCACGTGTCCCGATGTGCTTTAAATTGCATCTGAAATATATATAATATATGGGAGAATAAATGTGAACCATTACGCAACGAGTTTACAATTGTTTTAGGTATGCCCGTTTGCGCTAAGACGGAACCCGGTCGCAAAAATGGCCATGATAGGGGCTGGAGCCGCTATTCGGCTTGTCCCGGAATAACACGAGTTGGTCACGAATGTACTCAAACACTCGGGTTTTACCATTGATACCTGATCATAGAGAGCTTGAAGCTCAGAGAGCTGACGACCTGACGAAGGCGAAATATGCAGAGGGCACAATAAAAGCAACGCACTACAACGTCGTACTACAACGGCTTAAAGATTGTTATCTTTTTAGTTTGACAGGGTTGCGTATAGCATCCTGCCAATGGTTGAAGATCCTCCAGTGACCCTATCACAGGGAGGAGAAAAATAATGATATGCACTGAACTGACGTAGGACATACAGGATGTCCAGGATCCAAACTTATGAAATAATTTGATATGATTGTCTGACCCCAATTAATTCAATGTTTGATTGCGTCATGTTAGCAATGAGTCATGAGCAATAAGGCAACATTGAACACAACTATGTTTGATCATTATACACACCAATCATAAATAAAATGTTATGATCGGTCGGCAGAAGAAAGGTCAGGTTTGAAAAATGACAGCTACCAAACCAAAACCGAAACGCCCCAACACACCCGAAACATTGCACATTGACCATGCAATTCCTCCTAGGCCTAGGGTCATTACTCATTTTTACCACCCAATCCCGTTGGTCGCCTCTTACGACAAGCATAGTAACCTTTTCCTACGGGCCTCCAGCACGTAGTCGACATGTCAAGCTTGCAGTCATGAGACAGGCAACCTCACAAAAGGGACTGTGGGGTCGTAAGCCGTGTCAGGAAATGGGTTTTTCCGTGTGGTGTAGTGTGGCGTGGCGTGGCGTAGCGTGGTGCGTAGTGTAGTGTGGAGTAGTGTAGCGTAGCGTACTGTAGTGAGGCGTAGCTTACTTTGTGCTTCTGTCTGATGCACGCAGCAAATTAGAAATAACGCAAAGACTGACAGGAGAGTTGAAGAGGACATCTCTGAAAAATAAAAATAAATTATCCTCGATTACATTTATAACATGTTTTCAATATATCTCTTATACACAGGCATTGTTGATGATGGATTATGTAAGAACAGCCACTGCTTCTTTCATTAATAATGCACAAATATCCGTTTCATAACACCTAAAAGGCTTACAGCTTTTTCTCCAATTCCGAAAATACCAAAAAGTTCACAGGTTCATGGACTGTCCTTGCTCTCTTGTATGGTAATCAACAGTGCATCAGTTGTATCCTTGCCAATCAATATCATCCTATTGTTAGGTAATTTTATAGATGTCGAGTGATAATACAATAACATGAACTACATGTAGCTATGCGATAAATCGTAAAGAACAATGAAGAGCGAAGCGTGGTTTATTACACAATGTATAACATTGTTCCATCATGACGTCATTTCTCCAGGTTTGATGACATGATGTTACACGATGACATCGTAAATTGGACGACGTTGTTTTTGAGAGGGAAGTGTCTAGTCAGCTGCTTCATTGGACCGATAACTGAGATGACTACCATCACCAGTGTTCTCTCCACACCATTTTGGCTCAATACCTTGTACGGTTCCTCGTATAAATGTATTTTCCTACCTCACACAAATATAGCTTTGCGTTTCTTTTTTTTTGAAGAGTACATAAAAGTATTTTAGAATTTATTTTCCCCCTGGATCCTTGGTATTGCAAAATGGTTGCTGGAGCAGTCAACATCTGGATTCCCTAGCTAACTTTTGATTACATATTGCGACTTGATCATATATGATTATACATGTAGTTGCATCGTCCTGACAACGAGTGGCCCAGACGTTTTAGGCGGTGCAAATCGTTATTGAGTTGCGTCCTTTGGACACGCCAGAAATCCTGGTCCGCCCGATTGTGCTTCCAGATCTGCCAGCATCATGTCCATGCTCGTGGGTAAGCATGGCAAGGGTCTGACACCTTCATGGTGCCTCCCTCCCACATCAAATTGACACTGACACATTAAACTGTTAATACTGTTAAAAGGTGGTCGACCCAACTTACTCAATCAGACAAAGACTACACATTCGATTTTCTTGCCCGCCCTAAAGACTGGGTTATGTATTTTTGGTTTTATTGTGATTTAAAACCTAGTAGTTACAGAAACGAAAGATACAAATCATGCGCATGAAATGTAAATGCTGTTGTTTTCCACCGTTAAGAGATACTGCAAAATTATCTTTATGTAGCTAAATTGTGTATCTAAATGTTTCTGGTAATTAAGTGCCATTATTATCCCCTGCCACGAAGTGGAAGGGGGATATAAGAATGGGTGCCTTTCGTCCGTCACGTTTCGTTTCCGAGCCAGAATTCAAAAACCATGAGAAATAACCTAACCAAACTTGGCACATAGACAGGTCAAGTAGTGAACTGGTGCCCTTTGATACGTTGGGAATTTTGAAAAAAATATTTTTCGAGTTTTCCTGGCAAAGACTTTGACTTCGACTGAAAATCACCAAACTTGGCAGAGATCTTGAAACCGTGCAATATGTTTTCGCCAAACTCAGCACATAAATATGTCTAGTGGTAAACTGGAGCCTTTTGATATTTTGGGATTATTTAAAAAATGTATATTTAGAGTTTCCCTGGCAACGACTTTGACTTCGACTGAAAATCACCAAACTTGGCACAGACCTTGAAAACCGTACAATATTTCTTCACAAAACTTGGAAAAACTGGTGCCTGTTCATAGTTTGGGATTTTTAACAATATTAGACTTTGCCTTAACTGGTGCCTTTTGGTAGTTTGGGAGCTTTTACGAATGTTTCCTTAGCAAGAGCATAACTCGGAAACCGTTTACACAATGTCATTCTTCAAAAATATCTAGGCAGGGTTGTCTGAGAACCGTTACCATTATTACCTAATAGAGATGTATACCACTTGACAAAGGAACTTGAACAAGGTATATACAATTATATACAACTGTGATCTGAGTGAAAAATTGAAAGTTGAAGATTTCTTTGATGACTGTGCAAAAAATGAATCAACTCATTCAATCCCTAACTTATTGTCTTGGAGCTACACTGGACTTGTTTACTGATCATGCCACTGATGTAGCATTCCAGATTCCAGTCTACTACTCAGATCATCGACCTGTGAAGATCCGGGGTAGAATAGGTCTTCAGCAACCCATGCTTGCCGTAAAAGGCGACTGTGCGTGTCGAAAGAGGCGACTAAAGGGATCGGGTGGTCAGGCTCGCTGACTTGGTTGATGTCAATTTGGTAGCAAAATCATCATCATCTATGTTCTTTTTTGAACAAATACTCCTGGGCCATAGTCTGTAATATTATTGTAGGCCTTCAGCAACCCATGCTTGCCGTAGCAGGTGACTATGTCTTTTGTAAGAGGCGACTAACAGGATCTGTTGGTCAGACTCGCTGACCTGGTTGATGCATGTCATTGATCGCAATTGCGTGGATAGATGTTCATGTTGTCAATCGCTGGACTGACTGTCAAACTCGATTATTTACAGACCGCCGTCACGTAGGTGGAATATTGCTGAGTGCGGCGTTAAACAACTAACCAACCAACAGATTATCAAAAGTTTCAGATTATTGCCGTGGCGTTTTAAATAGTATTCAACAGTAACAGATGCATGTACCTATACTGCAACATTCAAGTTTACAGGGTGAAAAGATATTTCATAGATAATCCAACTATTGAAACTGTAAACTACATCATAGGTGAGGTGAGGTGAAATTGGGTTTAACGTCGCGTACAAGATTATTGCACTGATATAGCGACGTGCATGTACGTGTGTGTGTTAGTGTGGCTGCTGGCACTAGTCCGGACTGATGCCGATTTATAGTGCTAGCTCACTGAGATACCATGCCGCAGTTTAACGTGAATACCTCACTCAGACACAGTATACTGACTCCGAGCCGACCAGTCCTTGTTTTAGCCCCTTAATGCCGAGCGCCACACAGGGCAACAACAAGTACCATCTTTTAACGTCTTTTGGTAAACTACATCATAAAATGAATAGGGGTTGTGTACTCCCCGCACCCCAAAGAAAATACATTGCACCAATATGTACCACCACTTTCACGTATGACGTCGACATCACGACAGGTAGCCTATTTTCACAATATATCAGTGGTGGGATGTGTATTTTTGTGCCCACACATCTCCCATTTTGTACGACTTATTTTGGCATATTGAGTCATTATTAGCACCTTCATTTACTCTATTATTACCAAATGCCTCATTCTGACAAGAGCAAAAGCAAATCATAGCATGTGATTATACATATTTTGAGTATGTGCATCTACCCTTTTTGTTGGCACGATGCAAATAGACCAGCTGTATTGAGAAAGAGTCGTAATAAATATTGCCTTTTGGCATACTAGCCTTGTCTCATTTGTTGTAAATATAACCAAGTTCATAACATGCCTTTCACTTCCATGCATGTCTTGCAGAAGCTCCGTGTAGTATATTCAAGCTACATTTTCTCCCGTTTCATTTGCCAAGCATTATAGTTTTATACCTTGCCCCAGTAGCATCATAAGTATGCATTTCTCAGGCATAACATATCGTGGGGAACTTTTGATGCTCTGCATCAACGTTTTTTGTCTGTATGTTATGGCCGGATCGGATGGTCAGGCTCGCTGACTTGGTTGATGTATGTCATAGTTTCCCAATTGCGTAGATCGATGCTCATGAAGTCAATCACTGAACTGTCTGTTCCAGTCTCGATTATGGTGTGTTTGTTTGCTGTTCAAAGCTGCAACCAGCATTAGTTATGCTATATGGCAGTCTTAAAAAGATCGAATCTAAACAAGACAATTCAGTGATCAGCATCATTATTTTGGAGTGAGTGAGTATGATTGTACGCCGCTCATAGCAATACTCCAGCAATATCACGGCGGGGGACACCAGAAATGGGCTTGACACAATGTACAAATGTCGGGAATCGAACCCTGGTCTTCGGCATGACAGGTGAACGCTTTAACCACAAGGCTACCCGACCGCCCTCATTATTTTGGAAGCAATCAACCAAGACACCGAGTCTGAGGACCCGATCCTACAGTCGCCACTTGTGACAGATATGAAATCTGTGCTTGTTCCTTTTCAATGAAGTATTACTGAATCACATATTGTTGATATATTCTTTATGATGCTCTTTTAAACTAGACCTGCCCTATACAATATAAGAAACGGTGTTAATGCATTCATTGACTTATTACTGCTTGAAACATCTACAGTGATATCTCTAAGCTGATAAACGAAAATACCTGATAAAACACAAAACCTGTACGTTATAGAATTATGACAAAAAGATGCAATGATAAAGTAGGATGTTCTTTATCGAAATATTTGCAATGTTTTCGGCGACTACTGGAAGTGGACAAACAAGCCTTTAGGTAAAAATAGGTGGCTTTGAGGATGTTCCAGAATTATTTTGCTACCAAATTAAAAGGAAACGGCTTAATTATCGATTATGAACATCTGCACTTGTTAGTTATTGATTGATCCGCGAAGTCACGGTTTATCAAAATGTTAATTTTGCTGTATTATTTTTAAATTCGTCTGTACGCAACAGAACGAAGAGCGAAGATTTTCGGGATATTTTCAGAAATTCGGATAACGAGGGGGGTGAGCGAAACACCATGGCTACAGAATTTTGTCGACTAATCGGGGCGTAGATACTTTTGCGGAAAATTTGAGTGAGAATGGTGCCTTCTCATTTTTTTTCAGCAATATATTAAGTGTTTGATTTACTTTCCCTGAACAGGTATGCGGCTCAATTAAGACACTGGCTTTCATTTCTATCTTGTTTGTGATGGGTTAGTAAAAGAAGTCATCTTATGAATCCTACTGGTCAAGTGGCCCACTACCATGACTGGTTCAAAGCTATCTTGTCCGGGGACGGGTTAATTTAAATACAAATGGGTTTTTTTCATTAAAATGACAAGGCCTAAGACTTCCTTCAAGGCATGGTAAATTATACAATTAAGACCCCAATGACAAATCTTTTTTTCAGGATGGGAAGAGGCACTGTACCCAAACAGGGACGTATCTGTTGACGCGAGTATGATTGCATACAAAGGACGAACAGGGTTCCTACAATATATGCCAAATAAACCACATAAGGGGGCGACCAAGTCACTGGAATTGGCACGACTGGGTACAAGTGGAACTGGCAAGTCATCGTTGTGCCAACAACTGTATGGGAAGGTTCATCATGTGTACGTGGACATTTATTCATTTTTCTACCTCTTTCCCAGGAATTATCTGACAACCAGACTGGTGGAACACCGAGAGCCTGCTGACTGCAGCCTGTCAAGGATGCCCTACCCAAGGCTGGTGATAGAAGGTGATAAAAGACAAGTAAATCTTGAGATCAGTTATTCACAGTGCTTCTTGGTGTTTTTAAAAGAGAAAGATCTCCAGGTCTTCGCCAAACTGCTTCAGGGAGAAAAATATATGCGACAAAAGCCTTTCTATCACAGAGCCAAAAGCGGTCAGGTTGTACAGTCAGCACATGGCAGACGTGGACATGGCAGACAAGCAGTTGCAGTAGCACATGGTGCTCCACAGGTACTTTAAGTGGTGGTGAAAAGAATTGTTGTACGTCTCGAAACTTTGTGTCAATAATGCGCTGGTTATCTCAGCAAACCAAGGTAAGAGGGTCAAAGTCACGGAGGGATATGAGTGACTCGGCAGAGTAAGACTTGGACATCCTGCAGCCAACCTGGACTCACAGCTACGCCATTACTCTGACAAGACCCAGGAATAAGTCCCAAAACGTACGATGCCTTGCAATGGTTGTGTAGTTGGTTCCAACAGAACCGCGAGAAGGCATCAGGCCACCTTACATGTGCCCTCTTCCATGTTTTGAACGAGACCATGTATTGGTAAATTATAGAAATACTTGCCACCTTGACTGTCATGATCAAAAGCCGATATATCGTGTTAAGAAGTCCTATTCATTATGTTACTGTTACGGTTTACTGTTGATAATTTTGTTGTTATTGTTCGAGTGTACAGTGCAACTATTGTATTTTGCATTTCTCATGAACCGACAAGACCGCCACCGTGGTAGAGCGTCCGCCCGGAGAGCGGAAGGTCCGGGGTTCGATCCCCGGCCGCGTCATACCAAAAGACGTTAAAAGATGGTATTGTTGTTACCCTGTCTGGCGCTCGGCATTAAGGGGCTAAAACAAGGACTGGTCGGCTCGGAGTCAGTGATACTGTGTCTGAGTAGGGTATTCATGTTAAACTGCGGCATGGTATCTCAGTGAGCTAGCACTATAAATCGGCATCAGTCCGGACTAGTACAAGCAGCCACACAAACACACACACGTACATGCACGTCGCTATATAAGTACAATAATCTTGGACGCGACGTTAAACCCAATTTCACTTCACCTCACCTCACATGAACCGACACGTTAGAATAAACTTAAGAGTGCGGCGTTAAACAAGAAACAAACAAACAAATAGAATATACCTAATATTCTCATTTCAGCACTTAACATGACGGAACTATCGTTTGTGTCTATTATTTTCCATAAATTGTTCATTATTCACTATCGCATTGTTGTCTGTCAATACAAAAAGCACAAATTTACGCTAGGTTATTTTTAACATATCGGCGATGTGATTATTGAAATCAGTTCACAAAATAACGATTTAGACATATAACTGGTATGAAACGCCTTCTACTTTCAATCACGTAATTCAGGTAAGTTGAAAAAAAAATACAAATTGTATTGTCGGTTTGGCCTCAACCCGTGTAGGTTTAAAAATATCAGGATAAATATTTTATAATAATGTGAAATTTTCTACCACGTATGTATGGTATGTGATACATATTGGTTCAGTTGTCCCATGTTTGATGAAGACTCAAATCCACACTCGAGCATCCACTCTCTTTACAGCACCTTATGTTCAAATTAACCCAGTAGGCCGGGTGTAGGAAGTGTGAATACAATTCAGCAGGCTAAAGTTTAAGATTCGATCTTCCTCGAAGTCAAGCCAAGTCAAGTCAAAGAAGTTTATGTACTAAAGGCAACCGGCCCATATACAAGAAAGAGTTACGCATGTAGACACAATCATATATGTTACACATTGGGATATACACGTTGTTTGATTAATTCATTTCTTTTGGCTAATGCATGCTTAATATAAAGAGAAAGATTTAATGTATTTGATTCGTTCTTTGTCGTCAGCATAACTACAAAGGCGTTTATCGGTGACATTGCTATTAAATAATCTTTTATACATATCTTTCGGAGATCATTGTAAAATGGACAGACAAACACAAAATGAATTTCATTTTCTATCTCTAGATAACACAATGGACAAATTCTTTTCATTTTTTCAATGGACAGTTTTCTTCCTTCATTTACAAATAGGTCTAGCAAACCAAGTCGATATTTAATTAACTGTTTTCTTAAGTTTTCCGTAGTGAGTACTGATAAATATATTTCTGGTTGAAGTAAAGTCTTGAAAGTTTTGTAATATTCATAACGTGAACTATCCTCTAAAGTGGAGTGCCATTCTTGGTAGAACATATTTATAGACCGATTCCGAAATTCATTAAGAAACATATTTACATTTCCAACTGACTGACATATCCATATAAAACCAAAACCATGCGAAAATAAAAGATTAAATAAAAGTGTTAAATGAATGAGTATGGTTTTACGCCTCTTTTCGCAATGTCCAACAATTCCCCCCCAGTGGATGCCGAGCTTGGCTTCACATGTTGTAGATATGTAGGGAATCACGCTGGGCTTATGACCAAAGTTTCAAAAGTCCCCGCCCTGCATCCCTGACACTATGAGCCATGATATAACAGAAATACTGTTCAAAGTGGCATAACAGGCAACTTACACACAGAACCATTGATGTCAATCTCAATGAGAAAGCTTACCTGCTCTGAAGAGTCACCTTGCAGTCCAACGCTTCTGGATATGTCTTCAGAAGAGGACCATCTTTATAGCAAATGTCGTTACGCTTGGATGGGTAAGGGCGGGTCGGCAATGCAGCTGTCTATTGATCATATTAATGCGTTTAAGCTTCGTGAGGGTGTGTCTAATAATATCTTAATCCAATTGCGTAATAACAACTAAGCTGGTTTGTGGACGTGAAAGTTTGCCATGATCCCACCTTCACTGAAAGTGCAAAACTTGGTACAGGGAGTGGACTGGCTCACCTCAGAGAAACTCGCCCCAAACACGTGCTGAAACTTAGGGTAAGAATTGTCACGAGTTATATATGGACACGAACCTGTGGAAAATCTAGACTTGTTTCATTTACGGTCATGGCATTTCTGTATGCGGTGGGCAGGAAACTAAAACAGCAAAGCTACCCTAAAGGCTCACGATACCCCTGCATAAGGATTTGGTTTGGTTTGTTGTTTTACGCCGCACTCAGCAATATTCCAGCTATATGACGTCGGTCTGTAAATAATCGAGTATGGACCAGACAATCCAGTGATTAATATCATGAGCATCGATCCATGCAATTGGGATCGATGAAATGGATCAACCAAGTTAGCGAGCCTGACCACCCGATCCCGTTAGTCGCCTTTTACCACAAGCATAGTCGCCTTTTACGGCAAGCATGAGTTGCTGAAGAACTATTCTACCCCGGAATCTTCACGGGTCGACGCAATTGGGATCGATGACATGCATCAACCAAGTCAGCGAGCCTGACCACCTGATCCCGTTAGTCGCCTTTTACGACAAGCATAGTCGCCTTTTACGGCAAGCATTGGTTCCTGAAGACCTATTCTACCCCGGATCTTGACGGGTTCCTGCATAAGGAGAAATTCCACGTTACAGTAATAGTTCTTCGTCGCAGTCAGTGGATTATTTCCTGTAAGAGTGGCATGGACCAATAGCAAGTCTAATACAATAAGTGAGTTTGATTTTACGCCGCTTTTAACACCAGAAATGAGCTTCACACATTATACTTATGTCGGGAATAGGCGTGGCGAGGGAACGCTTTAACCACGAGGCTACCCGACCGCCCCCTTATACAATGGAATAACAGGGTTCTACAGAACAATTTTAACAAATTACAATTTACTAATTCAAAGAACTTCTCCCCTGAAGATGATAAAGGTACTTGTGGATCTTTATCTTGATTGGGCAAGTCATCATTCACAACCTTCTTTCTCTCAATACAAATCTTTAAGCTTTTGAAGTCCGTCTGACCCTGAATATTGTCTTAGTGTTTTATTGTTGACAGAATCCTTCTATCCATGTTAAGCTTCAAACACCAACAGAAACGGGAAAGTACTTACGATTTTATCTTGTTTGTTTGCTTGTTTGTTGTTTCACGCCGCACTCAACAATATTCCAGCTATATGACGGCGGTCTGTAAATAATAGTCTGGACCAGACAATCCAGTGATTGACATCATGAGCATCGATCCACGCAATTGGGATCGATGACATTCATCAACCAAGTCAGCGAGCCTGACAACCCGATCCCGTTAGTCGACTCTTACGACAAGCATAGTCCCCTTTTACGGCAAGCATGGACTGCTGAAGACCTATTTGCGAAAAGGTAAGCGTACCCTGCTCAATCGGTGACATCAGTCATAAACACATGCAAAGGCAAGTAAATTATTCACGTGACAAAAACTCGGGAACACATGTCACAAGTCAAAATAGGGGACTGCATCGGACATCATTTTTGTCACTGATTAGGAAATATATATCTACCATAAAACCTTTTGAAAGCTTTCCTGTGACCTTGAATGTTGTAAACCTGATCAACCAACATTTGAGCAAGAGTCGTGTGACGCTTTTTGAAATCTTTAAATAAAGAGCATGCTAGATTGTGCTTTAAAAGTTGTGAAGAGATAGAAACCAAAGGCTGGACCTGCTGGGAGTTCTGATAAATAATAGTGTTTTAGAAAGGTTTGAAGGTATCGAATTGTGACAACTGATTAGCAATGGACAATGTGTAGAAGTACAAATATTTAGGTATGTATTTTCCTCCCGAACTGTACTCTCTGGAGCCTGAGACACTTCTGTGCAAGCTCAAAATGTCAAACAATTTCTTAGTAAATTAAATTTAAAGATTTGCCGATTGGATCGGTCCGATTTAAATTATTTGAACAACCGATATTGTTTTATGGTGCAGAACTGTGAGCCATGAATAAATTGATAATGTAATTATTACACGCACATTTTCGTTAAATGCAGGTTACAAATGTGGCCGTTTCCATTATTAATAATTGGTCGCAGTAGAGTTTCTGGATAACATTTGCCAGACAGCCATAAACAAGATACTCTGGAAGGTGAAAAGATTTATTGAGATAATTACGGGGACGTAAACGGTGTATCTTCTGGAAGCAATCAATTATTTCAAAACGGTTTTGGGCACGTCAACGAGAATCAAAATATGTACATTATTCTGTGTCAAATGTATTATTGAAGCTGAGACACATCGTATGTCAATCTTAACATAAGAGGAGCAAGATTTTCTGAGACCCTTGATATAAAAAATACAGCCTGTTTTTTTTATATATTGTGAACATAATGAAGATCAATACCATCTATGCTATATGTCTTGAATGTATTAAAGAAATGATTTTTTGCCTCAATACCTTGTCAGTATAACATTTCGTGAAACGTTTAATATTCTCCGTACTAAACAGATGCTGTGGATATGTCATTTAAGCTCTGGTGTGCCATATACAAATATCTAATATGAGGGCTTAGAAGCTCTTATAAAACTGGAATGAAGTACTTTACTGTAAACTCGTTCTCATAAAGTGAAAAGTAACGATGCAACCGATTTCTTTAACTGTCGTGTTGGGTTACGACAAGGATGTATCTTGAGCCCGATACTGTTCTCAATTTGTATTTGTGAATTGTATTATGAAACTATATCTGACGGTAATCATGGTTTTCAAATGTTCCCAAATGTAATAGAAATTTTGATGCATCTTTTTGCCCATGGTGTCATTTTAGTATCAGATTTTGTTGTTGGACTACAGAAACAACTTAACGTTTTAGATTGTTCAACCAAAGAGTGGAAATGAAATGAAAGATGTTTTTTCGATGGTAAATGTGTTAATGTTCTGTGTCATTATACATTTCTTAAAGTGTTTCGGACCTAATATGACGTGCAAAGAAAGCCTTCATTAATTATATGTCTGTTTTGCAGAAAGTGGAAGCTTTTGCATTGAATATATTTGTTTAATTACTTGATGCCCAAATCCAACGCATCCTGTTAAATGGATCAGAAGTATGGGGATTTCAGCGATACGATTGTCTCGAAAAAATACATCTTTTAGCCTGAAGAAAATTCTTTTCCGTTCGCCCATCAACACCCGATTGTATGGTCTATTGCGAGTGGGCAAAGTTACAATTGCATCACATATAAGAAACCTTTTGTTAAATCATGGCTACGGCTTTGTATGGTTAAACAAAACATTTGCTGATGTTAAACTCTTTGTGAAACAATTTCGTGAACAATCTAGAAAACAGCTTTTACCAAGAATGGAATTCTACTCAACAAAACAGTTCAAGGTATGACTTGTATAGAACGTTTAAGAGCCTTTTTCAAACAGAAACAAACTTATCTATATTATCTCATGATAAATGCAGGAAGAAAAATGTCCACCGAAAAATCAAAGAGGTTATGCCAATTACGTCATTCAGTTATAGAAAATTAAAATCACTTTACTTTTGTATGTCCTTATTATTGTGACCAAAGAGACAAGTTTATACCAGAACCAGATGATGTTGTCTTGTCAAAACTGGCTATATATGTTAAAAATACAATTTCACTCAGAAACGAATTGTTAAACATAAGTATATATGTATAACTTCTTTAAGTGGCATTTAGAAGTTGGTGTGATGAAGTAAGACAAGTTCTATGGATGAACAACTTCTTTATTACTTGCTTGATAAAGGTGTTAGGATCTACATTGAAACGTCGCACTAATTGTAATAAAGAATTTGTCTTACTTCAACTTATATGTAACTCCTTTGTTTAGGGGCCGGGGGCAAATGCAATAAATACTTTTGACTCTTGACACTTTGACTACAGTATTTTCTCAATGTTAAGCTTGCGCTACAACTGTGGTTACTAGTGTTGTGTAGATGTTTGTATTGGTTTGTTGGTTGGTTGGTTGGTTTGTTGTTTAACGCCGCTCTCAGCAATATTCCAGCTACATGACGGCGGTCTGTAAACAAGAGGCCTATAGGCCTGTATCGCTCACCTGGATACTTACGCAATCATGACGAAATATGCATTTGTATGTACATGTATATAATACTGCAAATATTTCTAAATTTTGACTGTCAGCAGTTAAAATGGGTTGATGGCAAATCTGACAGCATGAACGTGTATTTCTCTACATACAAATGTAGCATAAAGATCTGAACCGTTTCCATGTTATAATCAAGGATAAATCATATCAAAGGTATTACTCTCTTCATAACAAACAAATGTAAACAATGTATCTGTTTATTTTAGTGTGGGGATTATATCGGTTTGCATGTTATGGTCAAGGTTCAAATTCCTTTGGGAGTGCCGGACAGATGAACAGAAGGGCCAGTCCTGGTAGCATATGTGCATTCCTCTCATTGTAGTCTCAATTGTACATATGGTTATGGACCCGTGAAGATCCGGGGTAGAAGAGGTCTTCAGCAACCCATGCTTGCCATAAAAGGCGACCATGCTTGTCGTAAGAGGCGACTAACGGGATCGGGTGGTCAGGCTCGCTGACTTGGTTGATGCATGTCATCGTATCCCAATTGCATGGCGTTAAAAAACAAACCAACCAACAAACCGTGACCCGTGAAGATCCGGGGTAGAAGAGGTCTTCGGCAACTCATGCTTGCCGTAAAAAGCGACTATGCATGTCGTTAAAGGCGACTAACGGGATCGGGTGGTCAGGCTCGCTGACTTGGTTGATGCATGTCATGGATCCCAATTGCGTGGTTCGGTGTTCGTAATGTCAATCACTGGATTGTCTGGTCCAGACTCGATTATTTACAGACCGCCGTCAAATAGCAGGAATATTGCCGAATGCGGCGTTAAACCAAAAAAAAATTAAAAATTAAAAAACATCCCATCAGGAATCCGGGTTACAGTAGGTCTCCAGCGAACGACGACGAAAAGGATCGGGAGGTCAGACTCGGTTGATTCTGTGTCATCCTTCCCCTACGGCGTAGATCGTTGCTCATTATTTCGCTCACTGGATTTTCTAGTCCATACTCGATCATATACGGGCAGCCATTATGTAGAAGGCATGTCGCAGTGCGGTATACTTGATCATATACGGGCAGCCATTATGTAGAAGGCATGTCGCAGTGCGGTATACTTGATCATATACGGGCAGCCATTATGTAGAAGGCATATCGCAGTGCGGTATACTTGATCATATACGGCAGCCATTATGTAGAAGGCATGTCGCAGTGCGGTATACTTGATCATATACGGGCAGCCATTATGTAGAAGGCATGTCACAGTGCGGTATACTTGATCATATACGGGCAGCCATTATGTAGAAGGCATGTCACAGTGCGGTATACTTGATCATATACGGGCAGCCATTATGTAGAAGGCATGTCGCAGTGCGGTATACTTGATCATATACGGGCAGCCATTATGGAGAAGGCATGTCACAGTGCGGTATACTTGATCATATACGGCAGCCATTATGTAGAAGGCATGTCGCAGTGCGGTATACTTGATCATATACGGGCAGCCATTATGTAGAAGGCATGTCGCAGTGCGGTATATTTGATCATATACGGGCAGCCATTATGTAGAAGGCATGTCGCAGTGCGGTATACTTGATCATATACGGGCAGCCATTATGTAGAAGGCATGTCGCAGTGCGGTATACTTGATCATATACGGGCAGCCATTATGTAGAAGGCATGTCGCAGTGCGGTATACTTGATCATATACGGGCAGCCATTATGTAGAAGGCATGTCGCAGTGCGGTATACTCGATCATATACGGGCAGCCATTATGTAGAAGGCATGTCGCAGTGCGGTATACTCGATCATATACGGGCAGCCATTATGTAGAAGGCATGTCGCAGTGCGGTATACTTGATCATATACGGGCAGCCATTATGTAGAAGGCATGTCGCAGTGCGGTATACTTGATCATATACGGGCAGCCATTATGTAGAAGGCATGTCGCAGTGCGGTATACTTGATCATATACGGGCAGCCATTATGTAGAAGGCATGTCGCAGTGCGGTATACTTGATCATATACGGGCAGCCATTATGTAGAAGGCATGTCGCAGTGCGGTATACTCGATCAAATACGGGCAGCCATTATGTAGAAGGCATGTCGCAGTGCGGTATATTTGATCATATACGGGCAGCCATTATGTAGAAGGCATGTCACAGTGCGGTATACTTGATCATATACGGGCAGCCATTATGTAGAAGGCATGTCGCAATGCGGTATCCTTGATCATATACCGGCAGCCATTATGTAGAAGGCATGTCACAGTGCGGTATACTTGATCATATACGGGCAGCCATTATGTAGAAGGCATGTCACAGTGCGGTATACTTGATCATATACGGGCAGCCATTATGTAGAGGGCATGTCGCAGTGCGGTATACTTGATCATATACGGGCAGCCATTATGTAGAAGGCATGTCGCAGTGCGGTATACTTGATCATATACGGGCAGCCATTATGTAGAAGGCATGTCGCAGTGCGGTATACTTGATCATATACGGGCAGCCATTATGTAGAAGGCATGTCGCAGTGCGGTATTCTTGATCATATACGGGCAGCCATTTTGTAGAAGGCATGTCGCAGTGCGGTATACTTGATCATATACGGGCAGCCATTATGTAGAAGGCATGTCGCAGTGCGGTATACTTGATCATATACGGGCAGCCATTATGTAGAAGGCATGTCGCAGTGCGGTATACTTGATCATATACGGGCAGCCATTATGTAGAAGGCATGTCGCAGTGCGGTATACTCGATCAAATACGGGCAGCCATTATGTAGAAGGCATGTCGCAGTGCGGTATATTTGATCATATACGGGCAGCCATTATGTAGAAGGCATGTCACAGTGCGGTATACTTGATCATATACGGGCAGCCATTATGTAGAAGGCATGTCGCAATGCGGTATCCTTGATCATATACCGGCAGCCATTATGTAGAAGGCATGTCACAGTGCGGTATACTTGATCATATACGGGCAGCCATTATGTAGAAGGCATGTCACAGTGCGGTATACTTGATCATATACGGGCAGCCATTATGTAGAGGGCATGTCGCAGTGCGGTATACTTGATCATATACGGGCAGCCATTATGTAGAAGGCATGTCGCAGTGCGGTATACTTGATCATATACGGGCAGCCATTATGTAGAAGGCATGTCGCAGTGCGGTATACTTGATCATATACGGGCAGCCATTATGTAGAAGGCATGTCGCAGTGCGGTATTCTTGATCATATACGGGCAGCCATTTTGTAGAAGGCATGTCGCAGTGCGGTATACTTGATCATATACGGGCAGCCATTATGTAGAAGGCATGTCGCAGTGCGGTATACTTGATCATATACGGGCAGCCATTATGTAGAAGGCATGTCGCAGTGCGGTGTTAAAATAACCAAACATCAAAACATATTGCCTGACACAAAAGGGTTCGTGAGTACAAGTCGTTTGTTTGTTTTATTTCAGTCACACCCTTGGTTGTGAGAAGCGGGGATTATCTTGTCAACACACATCATATCAGGATTAATGTCGATAAGTTGGGTAATATTTTAATTGTCTGAGCGAAAGCCACCTGGGTTAAGGGTTTATCATCAGCATTGATAAACTAATACCATTATTCCATGTTGTAAATCAATTTGTTTTGTTTGTTTGTTGTTTAACGCCGCACTCAGCAATATGCCAGCTATATGACGGCGGTTTGTAAATAATTGAGCCTTGACCAGACAATCCAGTGATTGACATCATGAACATCAATCTACGCAATTTGGATACGATGACATGCATCAACAGGGTCAGCGAATCTGACCACCGGATCCCGTTAGTCGCCCCTCACGACAGACATGGGCTGCTGAAGACCAATTCTAACCCGGATCTTCACGGGCCTTGTAAATCAATATACAAAGGGGATATAGGTAGCCTACTATTACTATTAATTCGTTTTTCACCCCGAAACTATATTATAATATATTGATGTATGGATGTTGTTTATCACGTGAAGATCCGGGGTAGAGTAGGTCTTCAGCAACCCATGCTTGTCCACCGTGAAGATCCGGGACAGAATAGGTCTTCAGCAACCCATGCTTGTCCCCCGAGAATATCCGGGGTAGAATAGGTCTTCAGCAACCTTTGCTTGCCGTAAAAGGCGACTATGCTTGTCGTAAGAGGCGACTCACGGGATCGGGTGGTCAGGCTCGCTGACTTGGTTGATGCATGTCATCGATCCCAATTGCGTGGATCGATGCTCATGATATTAATCACTGGATTGTCTGGTCCAGACTCGATTATTTACAGACCGCCGTCATATAGCTGGAATATTGTTGAGTTTTTTTTAATTATAACTTTGAAGTAAATATTCAATATGCACGAATATTCCAGCAACGTGACGGCGATCTGTATATTGTCGAGTCTGGACCATGTGCAGTTAATTTCATATGAGCTGCACCCCACATTTGCGTCAGGTGAGGAATTATCTCGTCATGTAGGATTAAATTATGATATCTAAATCACATTAACGTATTAATGACTTAATGAACAGTATTGATATGTTGAACAGCTTTCAAACTATAGCCAAACCCAACATATCATCCCACATGCACATTAATGTGCATTAATCAACAGGCTTCCATGTACGCGACATATGCAGTGAGTCAACATGTGTACCTTCTGACCTTGGGTGTGGATTCCCTGTCAGAATAAATCACCAGTGTAACGTGGTTAGTATGAGAGCCGACAAAAATTAGGGTCTTGGTATCACGTGTGATAGTGTGTCGTGGTACATGTACCCGTCCTCGGACACAGTGGGATTCTGGGTTAGAATCAGTTCCTTAATGGACTAAAGTCAGGTGGTCAGGTGGTCAGGTTTGGTGGTATCATTCACTGGATAGTGTGGTCCTGACTCGATTATTTACAGGTTGCCGTCATATGTCTAGAATATTGGTGCAATGTGAATAAACAATATAAAAAATAAACACACTCTATCTCTAATGACCTACACATGAAGGTGTGTTGCCTTATCCATAGCAACCTACACATGCAGGCATGTGGCCTGATTTATAGCAACCTACACATGCAGGCATGTGGCCTGATTTATAGCAACATACACATGCATATGTGTGGTCTAATCGATAGCATCCTACACATGCAGGTGTGTAACCTAATCTATAGCAATCTACACATGCAGGTGTGTAGCCGAATCTATAGCAAACTACACATGCAGGTGTGTGGCTTTATCCATAGCAACCTACACATGCAGGTGTGCAGCCTAATCTATAGCAACGTACACATGCAGGTGTGTAGCCTAATCTATAGCAACATACACATGTAGGCATGTGGCCTAATCTATAGCAACCTACACAATGCCATGCAGGTGTGTAGCCTGATCTTTTAGCAACCTACACATGCAGGTGTGTAGCCTAATCTATAGCAACCTACACATGCCGGTGTGTGGCCTAATATATAGCAACCGGCACCTGCAGGTGTGTGGCTAAATCTCTAGCAACCTTCACGCGCAGGTGTGCAGCCTAATCAAAAGCAACCTACACGCAGGTGAGCAGTCTAATCTATAGCTAGCTACACATGCAGGTGTGCAGCCTAATCTATAGCAACGTATACATGCAAGTGGCATCCTGGCCAAGCATCCTGGCCAAGTCGACCTCATGTGATTCAATGCATGCCGTCTTTTGGGAGTCCCGAGTCAAGACGACCTTAGGTGATGCAATGCATGCCGTCTTTTGGGAGTCCCGAGTCAAGACGACCTTAGGTGATGCAATGCATGCTATCTTAAAAGCATCCCGGGCCAAGTCGACATTAGGTGATGCAATGCATGCTTTCTTGAAGGCATCCGGGACCAATTCGACATTAGGTGATGCAATGCATGCCGCCTTAAAAGAGACCCGCGCCAAGTCGGCCTCAGATGATTCGATGCTGTCTATGAATTAGGAGATAAACATACTGTGTTTTCAATGTAGAGCTAGGTTACCTGTAGATTTAACCCCGCTAAATTGAATTTTGAACCGAACGCGAACCGATGGTTTCACTGCTATCACACCAGAGACTCTGTAGTCATATACGAGCATCTTTGCTACTACATGTCGTGTTTCATTTGAGAGGTCTAATCCTACTGTTTATAAATATGAAAGTTTTGTTTATCACATTACTAAAATAATGCATTTTTTACTTAATTAAGTTAGTTTTTAATAACAATATAAGCTAACACATTCATAACGTCCAGATTAGGCACATGGAAGCGAAATTCTGGCGATTTTCGGGGATATCTAGATTTTATAATGGAGCTATCAACTAACTTATTTAATCGGAAAATGATGATAAAAACATTTTAAGTACGATCTACCTCCGTTTTAGAAGCTTTGTATAAATAACACGTGCGAAGATTCGTTCGATGTTTCTTATCTTTAGAAAGCTCTGAATATCAATGATATTACAGGGACCTCGCCAGGAGTATACTGCTTACTTGGAGTATATTGGACAGAAAATACTCTTATGGCGCTTTTGTCGTAATCTAATACAAGGATCGGGATTGGTCAAATTCAAGCACATGACCTAAGGCAGCCAGTCAAATTACAGCTGTGGATACCGTCCTCGTGTATGATACATTTCAGATTTAGACGAAAGTCTTTGGTCAGATTCTGTCATTTTAAAGATGGAATCGCCACCTGTGTTTAACATATGGGACTTCGTGGACATATCGTGCCAGGTTACGACCCGTGACAAAGATTTCTCATGCATATGTTTTGGCATTAAACAACGTGTCCGGGCCTAAAACTCGAGGCGGCAAATGCCGAGATGTCATTTGAAAAACATTACACAATCGGATGAAAAGATGGAAATAGTAAACTGATGTAAGTTTCAAAATAATGAGAAATGTTTTGTTAAATTTAATTATTACTTTATTTAATGTATTACTTAAACTACTACTTAAAACTATATATTGCTCTTTGACGTGTTCGATGTGGACCCATTGTCCCAGATTATTTTTCTTTCACTAACATTGCGGTAAAGTGTTCATAATGAAAACTGTTTCGATCAAATAAAATAAATTGAAATGAAATATGTAATTTCTGACTTTGTGAAAAGTGACAGATTTGACAAACGAATGATATGACTGGCAGGTTCTTGAAACTATGTATGATTCTGACGTGGCTACAGTGTGGCCGGTTCACCGGTCTGACGTGTTGAAAGAGTTAACGAGCGGAGTACTTTGAAGCTGGTCCTTGCTGTACCAGGCAGTCTCAGTGTTATGATCCAATTACCATGTTTACAGCTTAAAATAAACTGCAATCCGTAAAGACCATCTCAAATTTAAAACAGTCAGCCCGAGAACAAATCTGTCGGCCTCGGGCCTACAGACCGTCGTCTGTTTCGAACACTGGATCATAGGATTGTTCGGACAATTAAAAAATCATGATTATAAGAACTGTATGGTTTTACAGCTTCAATATTGTAAATGTGTGTACAACAAACCAACACTGTGTCCATTCCGGATCAGGACAGGTCACCAGCTATGCTAGTCGTAAGAGAAGACTGCGAGCATTGGGGTGTGACCTCGGTGATTCACGTACCTTTTTACCCCGACGGCGTTGACGTTGCTCTAGATTCAGTCACGGGACTCGATGGTTTACAGACCATCGTCATACAGCTGAATGCATATACAACATCCTGCTGAATAGTTTTTGACAGCAAAACACGAACTTCGATAGTAAGATAGAGCCTTTATTAACTTCTAGTATGCAAACATAGACTCTAAGTAACCATATATTTAACCTTAAAAATCCACCACAACAACAGCGCAGTACAGGAAGGTTTATTAGAAATAAAATGCCGGGCAAAAAAATATACACCAATGTTTGATAGCGGCTAAAAATGAATCCACCAAGAAATGATTATTCGATAGTGATGTATCTGATTCTGAAATCAAAGTTGTGTTTTGAACCTTACGTCCGCGGTGTTTCAGCGTATGTTTTCAGCCTTGTAACGTTTTGATAACGTTTTTTTATTTCTTGGTCGGATACAATATTCAAGTGCATAATTGTTTGGGGAAAAGAAAATCATTTTTAAATATAATAAAAGATTAAAATTTTCAAAGTTTTTATCGGTGAAATATTTTTATCTGTGCGTCGTGACTTCTGGATCTATTAACAGTTAAATCAACACAAGCATTGACTTTAAGAGTTTGAATAAAGAAATATCGGAAACGCATCAGCGGACTTAACGTCAGAATGTTGCTTCGGTAAAGTTGCGTCTAGCCATCTGGAACAGATAAGAATGGATGTGTCCCGTTAATACAGTTAAGACCCGTGAATCCGGACGGTATTGTTGACATACAATCGTCCAGATAATCAAATATCGGGATTAACGAATGAGATTGCTTCAGTTCTGCCTTGTAGTTGCAAAATGGATGAAAAAAATAGTCCCGGTGTGACAGAGGTAACGGTTATCAAATCAAAACTAATAAAACAAGGTCAACCTTGTACGACACACGTGTGACGTACGGATTTAGTATCTTACCACCTGTATCTTCACCACGTGGGTCATCGTCAGCGGATATGCATAGAACGCACGTGCTCAAAGGAGTCAGTCAGTTGTGTTTAACGCCGCTTTTAACAGTATTCCAGTTATATCACGGCGTGTCAGCTTAATGTGGGAGGAAAACCCCAAGTGATGCAGGTCTCAGACGTTTACCACTTCGGTGAAACCCACGAGCACGGGTATGGTGCTGACAAACCTAGAAACATAATCGGGGTGAACCACTTCGGTGAAACCCACGAGCACGGGTATGGTGCTGACAAACCTAGAAACATAATCGGGGTGAACCGGGATTCGAACCCACAATCATAGGTTTCTGGCGTGCCGAAGGGACGCAACTGTGCACAGCGAATCGCGGCGCCTTAGACGACTGGGCCATCCGTGTCCCTGTGTTCAAAGGAACTCTAATACATAGAGGTTAGGAACCTTGTACTTAATACACCAGGAGTCCGGATTAGACTATGCTGGTTGCAAGGGGCGACTTAATGGATCGTCGTCGGATCGGGTGATATGGTTGATTGTGTGTTATGGCGCCCCAACGGCGTGGATCGTTGCTCATACTATCAATCACTAGATTGCCTGGTCCAGACTCGATTTACAGATCGCCGTCATATGAGTGGAATATTGCTGAGTGGCGCGTTAAACAACATACAAAAGATTTTAGAATATAAACAGAATTACTTACAATATCTGTAACGACGGCAGTGAGAGTTTGTGAAGCATCTTTTGTAAAATCGCTGCAGACTTCCTCCCGAACAATGTCCACGCGGGCAACTGCGTCTCCGCAAATATATCTGTCTGCAGTTAGACATGCATAATCCTCCGTTTGACCAGCTGCTCCATCCAGACCACCCCGAACCTGAAGACGGACTCGAGCCGGATCCCGTCCATCTAGTCCATGAGGAATGATGTCTGCCAAACCTCCCATGCCATCCCCTACCCGTCCATCTGTTGTATTTCGACCACCCAGAAGCTGCAAATCGACAAATACAAATGCCAGGGGACAGCATTAAGTGTATGAGTGAATGAGTATGGTTTGGTTTTATGACTCTTTTAGCAATATTCTAGCAATAACACGGCGGGGAACACCAGTAATGGGCTTCACACATTGTACCCATGGGGTAATCGAACCCAGGCGTGTCGAGTGAACACTTTAACCACTAGGCTACCCCACCGCCCCTTTTAAATTTAAGAGACATGAGTGGCTGAAATAGCCTAAAAAGTGTGTGAGAGACACAATACTGGTGGCTCGGTGACTTGGTTGGATGTGTGTCATCGTACCCTGGGGATGATAGATATATTGCTTAACGTCGCACTCAGCAATATTACAGCTATATGACGATAGTCTGTAAAATATCGAGTGTGGACCAGGCAATTCAGTGATTGATATCTTTTGGTGAGTGAGTAAGTGAGTTGGGTTTAACGCCGCTTTTAACAGTATTCCAGTTATATCACGGCGTGTCAGCTTCATGTGGAAGGAAAGCCCGAAGTGATGCAGGTCTCAGACGTTTACCACTTCGTTGAAACCCACGAGCACGGGCATGGTGCTGACAAACAAAGAAACATAATCGGGGTTAACCGGGATTCGAACCCACAATCATAGGTTTCTGGCGTTCCCAAGGGACGCAACTTTGCACAGTGAATAGAGGCGCCTTAGACGACTGGGCCACCCGTGCCCCCGATATCATTTGGGATACGCTGACATGCATCAACCAAGTCAGCGAGCCTGACAATCCGATCCCGTCAGTCGCCTCTTGCGACAAGCATGAGTTCCTGGATTCCTATAATCTGTGACCGCCGGGTATCGAACCCCGGACCTTCCCGCTCTCCGGGCGGACGCTCTACCACTAGACCACGGAGGCTAGTATAACGCGACGTTAAACTCAATTTCACCTCACCTCACCTCTGGTAACAGAATATAGGAGGTGAGGTGAGGTGAGGTGAGGTGAAATTGAGTTTAACGTCGCGTCCAAGATTATTGCACTTATATAGCGACGTGCATGCACGTGTGTGTGTTCGTGTGGCTGCTTGTACTAGTCCGGACTGATGCCGATTTATAGTGCTAGCTCACTGAGATACCATGCCGCAGTTTAACATGAATACCCCACTCAGACACAGTATACTAGCCTCCGTGGTCTAGTGGTAGAGCGTCCGCCCGGAGAGCGGGAAGGTCCGCGGTTCGATACCCGGCCGCGTCATACCAAAAGACGTTAAAAGATGGTACTTGTTGTTACCCTGTCTGGCGCTCGGCATTAAGGGGCTTAAACAAGGACTGGTCGGCTCGGAGTCAGTATACTGTGTCTGAGTGGGGTATTCATGTTAAACTGCGGCATGGTATCTCAGTGAGCTAGCACTATAAATCGGCATCAGTCCGGACTAGTACAAGCAGCCACACGAACACACACACGTGCATGCACGTCGCTATATAAGTGCAATAATCTTGGACGCGACGTTAAACCCCATTTCACCTCACCTCACCTCACCTCACCTCCTATATTCTGTTACCAGAGGTGAGGTGAGGTGAAATTGAGTTTAACGTCGCGTCCAAGATTATTGCACTTATATAGCGACGTGCATGCACGTGTATGTGTGTGTGTGGCTGCTTGTACTAGTCCGGACTGATGCCGATTTATAGTGCTAGCTCACTGAGATACCATGCCGCAGTTTAACTTCTGTTACCAGAAATCCCCCCGGGCTTTTGTCTCCGATAAACGAACTTACTGGAACATGGAGCCATGGTGCAATTCACTTTTCTCATCTCGTATTTGACAAAATTGGCTGGGCAGTTGGCATAACAGTAGCGTGACCGGACCTGCGTCTTAACACCATTTCCACAATGGACAGAGCAGCCACCATACGTCGTCCAGCTGCACCACTGGCTGGTTTCTGCAAGGATTTCATTTTAGGAATCGACCATTTGATATAAGGGGTGGGGCCTGGGATTGAATCGAATAAAAAATATTTTCCCTTAAAATTCTTGAAAATATGATCATGTTTCAGACTGTTGAAAAGCAGTTAAATTGCCTGCCACAAAAAATTATAATTGTAGAAATATGTGTTTAAAGTTTGAAATAAGAATCTGGTTCTGTAGCCGTAGCTTGAACCCTATCTATTGAACAGGTTAAAATGCATCGCAAAAACATAAGAAAATGGTAACAAAATCGTAACAAATCAAACCGTTGATAGCTGCAATGATGTAGTTGGATATAAAGTCTATGACAGAGAACCATCAGCTAGAAAGGAATTAATAGAGAAAGAACGTTTCACATTTATCATCAGAATGTCTCAGGACATTTCATATTTTTCATCGGATTGGTTCGTTGATTAGTTAATGAATCAGCAGAGAGGTAAGATACTTTTCATTTGTAGGATCCGGAGTGAGTCACAAAATCAATAGAGATATGCCCAATCTGCCACGTTGGCTTCGGTATTTTTCCGTTTACGACACACATGAGATCATGGTCAAATCTAACTTTTAACGAATCAAGTTGAGGTATTATTACATGTGACAAGGAAAGGTCAGACTTGAACACCAATTAAAGATACGTTCAGCATTAGCTGGGGTGCGCGTTTTTGGCAGTGACAGAGGCAGATCGAGACCACTCCGTTTGTCCAGTCTATGGTGAGTCTAGCCTGTTTTGTTTAGAAGTTGTATTGTGAAAATGGACTGGGGAGTTATTAAACATATGTTGGTATAACCTATGAGTTGTGATTATTCCTGGTGAGTGCAAGGGTCGCTACGTGAATGCTGATAGAGACAGTTCGGATTAAGAGTCGATAAACCAATCACTCCTTGACTAAGATGACCCGATTATGACCAAGCAAGTTGCTAAGTCATGGCTTACCTTGACTATGGAACGACAATGAAATTGGTAAAATACCTAAAATCCGCTATTTCCGAACATATCCTCAATAACCGAGGCAATAACATCATGTGGGAAGTCACCTAAGTCATTTCTACCAACAACAACTGGCGACAAAGAAAACTACAATAAGCCATTGACATCAAGGTGCTCCAGCCAGCCATGAACCGTGACCAGGGAACCGATCTGCCCTGTGGTTGGGACTTTTTGCTTTAAATATTGTCTGTGCTCTCATTTGTCCATTGCCATTTCCATTCTATTATCTACCAGTACTAATTATCCTGGCCTCCAGTTTGTCCATTGTCCATTACCTATTACCAATCAGTCCACTGTCCATTAACTTTACTAATCAGAGATAATTTAAGTCCTGGCTCCCATTTGTCTATTGCTATCACCTATCAGCACCAATTAACTGTTGGCTTGCCTTGTTAAGTTTATATGTTCTGTGCTTCTTTATATTCACCTGATAAAGGAGTAAGTATATACCCGGAAACTAACAAGTTCTGCGTGGGACTTTTGGTCATGTTCTTTTCTGGACAGAAGTCTAAACGTGAGCTGGGTGAGATCTTTCCCTGGATCTTGAACAAGTATCACCTCTTATTAAAATAACAAACACTGATGGCAATGAAGATATTTTATGGATGTCAACTTCTTTATTATGAGGATGAATGGATGAGTATGGTTTTACGCCGCTTTTAGCAATATTCCAGCAATATTACGGCGGGGGACACCAGAAGTGGGCTCCACACACTGTACCCATGTCGGGAATCGAACCCGGGTCTTTGGCGTGACGAGCGAACGTTTTAACCACTAGGCTACCGACCGCCCCTTATTATGAGGAACACAATTATTCACCTGATGAAGTAGTAAGCATATACTTCGAAACGTTATAAAGAAGCTGACATCCATGAATTCTCTTCCTTTTGTGTATCACTTCTTACTGCCTTTCAAAGATTTCATTCATGGGAAGGTCCAAAGGACCAATCAATCGAACACAATTTTGCCAACTGTCTTGCTAACATGTCGCAACCCTGAGATTGTTTTGTTTCCTGAGTATGTATTTGTGTTCCTTTTTGTTACGTTTGATCTGTTGATACCGAACTAAACATTGAAAAACACCAAAAGGATGTTAACCAATTATATTCGGTCGGTTGGGATGATCCCATCATCAATCATCAATCCATTCCCAGCACAAGTCGTGACAGATGAACATCAGTATAGATTGGACGCAGTTTTGGTACATGCTATGTAATAAAGTGTCTATGTAATCTCCTTAAGAAAATTAGTTATGATCACAAAATATTTTTACCCTCCGTATTCTTAAGAAAGGTTAGTATGTTTTGAAGCAGTGACAGAAAATAATGTTCTGACTTTTACCAATCTTCAAGTAACAAGTTGAAAATACTTACATACTTCAAGTTAATGCTAGATCTAGAATTATGAGGTATATCAGCCAATGATTTATTTGTTTGTTTGTTATTTACTAAGGCGTCACGTGAAAACTCCGGATTAGAATTGTCATACGCACACGCACGCGCACGCACACACACACACACACACACACACACACACACTTACTGGGACATAGACCATTGTTGCAGTCGACAGTTCTCGTCTCCGTTCCCATAAAATTGGCCGGACAATTAGCGGAACAGGTCCGGTTACGAACTTGCGACTGAATCCCAAGCCCACATGTCACTGAGCAAGAACCATCATCAGCCCATGCGGTCCATTCGGTGATAACTGAAAAGGAGATCAAGACCTAGTCACACTACCATGAAGAATTTGAAAATGGAAAAGTACAGAGAGTCATACAGATAGTACTGGAATACGTCCTGAGATGCTGACAAGAGTTCTGACGATTCTTTCTCGGTTGGGATGATGCCACCATCAATCATTAATCGGTTCCCAACACAAGTCGCGACAGATGGACATCAGTATGGATAAGACGCAGTTCTTGTACATGCTATGTAATAAAATAACTTTTGATCCCAAAACGTTTCTACCCTCCTTTTTCGAAAGAAAGGTTGGTATGTTTTTGAAGCAGTGTCAGATAATGATATTCTGACTTTTACCAATCTCCAAAGTAATAAGTTGAAAATACTGACATACTTCAAGTTTATGATAGATCTAGAATCATGAGGTATATCAGCCAATGATTTGTTTGTTTGTTTGTTTGTTACCAACACCTCCCTTGGGGATTCCGGATTAGAACTGCCACACACCCCTCCTACCCTACCCCCACCACATCCCTCCGCAAACCTTTTCTTTTCGTAAGAGGCAATTTAACGTCTCGTGTGGTCAAGCTCCGCGACGTGGTAGACTGCGTGTCCATGTAACCCGACGGTGTGGATCGTTGTTCACAATATCAATCACTAGATTGTCTGGTCCAGATTCGTTTATTTACAGGCCGCCATTATATACATGGAATATTATTGAGTGCGACGTTAAACGACAAGCAAATGTGAACGCACGCACGCGCACCACACACACACGCACACATTACACACATACATACAAGCACGTACACACACACAACATACCACATACACACACGCACGCACGCACGCATACATCACAGACACGCATCACGCACCTATCGCACGCATGCACGCACGCACGCACGCACGCACGCACACATACACTTACCAGGACATGGACCATTGTTGCAGTCGACAGTTCTCGTTTCCATTCCCATAAAATTGGCCGGGCAATTAGCGGAACAGGTCCGGTTACGAACTTGCGACTGAATCCCAGGCCCACATGTCACTGAGCAAGAACCATCATCAGCCCATGCGGTCCATTCGGTGATAACTGCAAAGGAGATCAAGACCTAGTCACACTACCATGAAGAATTTGAAAATGGAAAAGTACGGAGTCACAAAGATAGTACTGGAATACGTCCTGAGATGCTGACAAGAGTTCTGACGATTCTTTCTCGGTTGGGATGATGCCACCATCAATCATTAATCGGTTCCCAACACAAGTCGCGACAGATGGACATCAGTATGGATAAGACGCAGTTCTTGTACATGCTATGTAATAAAATAACTTTTGATCCCAAAACGTTTCTACCCTCCTTTTTCGAAAGAAAGGTTGGTATGTTTTTGAAGCAGTGTCAGATAGTGATATTCTGACTTTTACCAATCTCCAAAGTAATAAGTTGAAAATGCTGACATACTTCAAGTTTATGATAGATCTAGAATCATGAGGTATATCAGCCAATGATTTGTTTGTTTGTTTGTTTGTTACCAACACCTCCCTTGGGGATTCCGGATTAGAACTGCCACACACCCCTCCTACCCTACCCCCACCACATCCCTCCGCAAACCTTTTCTTTTCGTAAGAGGCAATTTAACGTCTCGTGTGGTCAAGCTCCGCGACGTGGTTGACTGCGTGTCCATGTAACCCGACGGTGTGGATCGTTGTTCACAATATCAATCACTAGATTGTCTGGTCCAGATTCGTTTATTTACAGGCCGCCATTATATACATGGAATATTATTGAGTGCGACGTTAAACGACAAGCAAATGTGAACGCACGCGCACGCACCACACACACACGCACACATTACACACATACATACAAGCACGTACACACACACACAACATACCACATACACACACGCACGCACGCACGCATACATCACAGACACGCATCACGCACCTATCGCACGCATGCACGCACGCACGCACGCACGCACGCACACATACACTTACCAGGACATGGACCATTGTTGCAGTCGACAGTTCTCGTCTCCGTTCCCATAAAATTGGCCGGACAATTAGCGGAACAGGTCCGGTTACGAACTTGCGACTGAATCCCAAGCCCACATGTCACTGAGCAAGAACCATCATCAGCCCATGCGGTCCATTCGGTGATAACTGAAAAGGAGATCAAGACCTAGTCACACTACCATGAAGAATTTGAAAATGGAAAAGTACAGAGAGTCATAAAGATAGTACTGGAATACGTCCTGAGATGCTGACAAGAGTTCTGACGATTCTTTCTTCTTTTTTCCTTTGTGGTATAACGCCGCACTATTAGCAATATTCCAGCTATATGACGACGGTTTGTAAATACTCAAATTTGTACCAGTGATTGATATCATGAGCATCGATCCTCGAATTTTGGTAAGATAACATGCATCATCCAAATCAGCGAGCCTGACCACCAGATCTTGTTAGTCACCTCTCATGACATACATAGTCGCCTTTTACAACAATGGGTTGATGAAGACCTATCCGTCACGGGTGAGTTCTGACGATTGATTGGGAGGGTTAATGTGAGTCCGTATCCCAGTACTGCAATATCCCCAGCCTGTCATTATGGTTGTTGTGGGAGGAATTTCATATGTCTTAAATATAAATAAACACGCTCCCACACATGGAAACATCTACAGACCTTATTCGTTATTTCACTTTTGATCATGACTCACTGGCTAAATATTATTTTGGTCTCTTGAAAACGTTTTGTTTTCATATCAAACTGTGTAATAAAACTGTTTCAGATATACGAGTGAAAATTGGCATTTCTGATTGAATCTTGCAATTCTACAATAGAAGACATAGGATAGGAGAAATAGGTCAATAGATGTCGTTGATGATTTAGAATATTATGTAACACTGCTAAATTTCCTTTAGTCCAGTCATAACAGGAAAACCCTGTTTTATCCCGACATAGGCCTATTCATATAGTATGTTTTGCATATACATGTTTCTACACCAAGGCATTTCATAGGGTCACGTGGTTTTCTAAACATACGGGTCGGTTTTAGATGCGAACGCGGAACTCATTTGTATAATAACGTCAACACCGTCGATTACTGTATATTTTGTACTTTTCTCAGTATCTTTAAAAAAACACGTTTCCAAGCCCTTTTTAAAAAAAAAAAATTTCCGAGAAAATACTATCTACTTAGGGCATTGTGTGAGAGCTATGTTGATACTGTGTGACATTTCACTGTCTATATATACTCCCGCTTTAACATACATCGTTCTTTAACTAAACAAATGCAAGTGCATATCGCTAATATACGTAAACATACATAATAACCTAAGAGTGAGTGAGTGAGATCAATTTAGTTCAAGTCACGTCGGCAATATTTCAGCCATAATGTGACATGAGCAAGTTATGAAATATTAATAATCTAAGGAAATCAGCTTCTTCCGAAAACCGGAAAAGGGTTTTCTGTTGAATGAATGAATGATGTTTATTCTCGTAAATCACGACAGTGATGCAGAGATGTAATTTGATACAGGAATTAGATACAATAGGAGAAAACATGTCAGTGGAACATTTCCATACATGATCTTATATAACTTGCCAGTTTTAAAAGAATTGGCTTATAAGTAATGGACATCAAATGAGATAATTTTACGGCAGAAGGATACATACAGTAGTATTGAGGCAAAAACTTGTTTCTAATTTCTGAGAGTTTTGGACATTCTAATAAAAAGTGCATTTCATCACATATCAAATTTTTACACAATGTACATTTTCTTTCCTCTCTCACAATATTATACCATCTTCCTGTTTCAATGGGTAATCTATGGTTTGCTGTTCTAAAACGAGCAGGAGAGATGCGTAAGGTGATTGTTAGTTCTAGTAAATAAGGTTCTAGGGATGGTAACTCTTTAAACATGTTATAATAGTAACCTTTAGATGAATTTTCCTTTGATTCTCGCCATCTTTGCCGAAAATTTTCAATGAGAACATGTTTCACATTTTGTTTCAACCATGCGGCACTAATAAAGGTTTGGAACAACCAAATGTAATTAAAGCCTATATTTTGAAGAATGCATTTTACTTCTTTTAATAGTGGGAAATGGTAATCTGGATTTGCAATGGACATTTGAAACATAAGTTTATATACTATACTAGAAAGGCTAGTTTGTGATGATGTTGGGGTAGTATAAACCACCAAATAAGGTGTTTGGAATGAGATGATGAAGTGTTACCCCTCCTTGGGTAAATTTAATGCCGTTGTCGAGATAAACGGGTTATTTCCGACCAGATTGAACTATTTTCCCAGTTGGGAATTACATGTCTTAATTGATATGTCGAGACTCTACACGAGTGCCTAGGTACATGACGTTCCATTCATTTGTATATAACTTTAATTTGGACTACATACCTGGACATGGCCCTTCGTTACAGTCGATATTTCTCGCCTCCATTCCCATAAAATTGCCCGGGCAAATACCGGAACAGGTCCGGTTACGAACTTGCGACTGAATCCCAGGCCCACATGTCGCTGAGCAAGAACCATCATCAGCCCATGTGGTCCATTCGGTGATAACTGCAAAGGAGATTAAAACCTAGTCACACTACCATGTAGAATTTGAAAATGGAAAAGTACAGAGAGTCATGCTGAAACTAGTTTTGATCCCAAAAGATGGGAAATAGAAGAGATAAAATTTTAACAATTCCGCTTCTCCAACACCAAAGAAATTCAAGTCTTCAAGATCAGTGAAGAAAGTTATGGCCACTTTATTCTGGGATGAAAAGGGTGTGATCCTTGATGTTTACTTAGAATGACAAAAGACGATTACCAGTGCCTACTATGATCGCCTGAGAGATCCTTTCATGCAAGACTGCAGACTGCTGGAGTTCTCCTTTTTCATGACAATGCCTCTTCACACCTTTTGACTTGCAAAGGCTGCTGTGCGACAATGTGGATTCGAAGAGCTTTCTCACTCTCCCTACTTGCCAGACCTGGCACCTTGTGATTTCTACCTATTTCCTAAACTGAAACAACACCTTCGTGGAAAGCACTGTGACGACAACGATGACCTCGAAGCTGCCGTGAAGGGTTTTTCAGGGTAGCTTCAGAAAACTTCTTGTTGAAACATAAAATTAAAACCACTTTCACAATTGTTGCTTTTGTTTGTTAAGCTTAGAACAGTTTGACCAGCCCTCGTACCTAAGTGGGTTCTACGCATGCGCGAAGTTGGCATGCTGGGTTATGCGTTCGCATCCAAGATGGCAACACTTCCGATTGCGGGAGGCGTGTGCATCCAAGATGGCGGCCATTCCGGTTCCGAGAGGGCGGGCGCATCCAAGATGGCGGCGGCGGCGTGTGAGGGGTTCTTTTGGTGTTGGTTGGTTTGTGTGGCCCTGAAAAGGTCCGTTTGGGAAAAAAGCACGGGAACGGGAACGGGATCTGGACCTTCATCCTAGGAAGGGGGGAAGCTTCCTTATTCAGCACTCATTGCGTGATGTGTTTTCAGATGAATAGTTTCTTCTATCATTATAGATCAGGGTTTGCTGACACTTGGAAAATAAGAAGTCATTACGCTCGACTGCTGTTAGTCTCTATAGATGATATACATTGAGAACCATGAGTATTATGAAACCCTTTAGACAATTCTTTATTAAATATTTTCTTCTGTATGTTTGTACAAAACTATGAAATTGTGAATAATTTCTCAGTCCATTAGCAACATCCTCTGTTTTCAATTTCCTGCACTGTAAAAATGTGTTTAGATCCTAAACACAATCCTAAACACTGTCCTTGTCCCATAATTTTGACATGTTTAGTATTGTGTTCAACAGCTAAACGCGTTAAGGTTCTGAAAATATCCTGTATGAGAGAAATACTATTCGTCATACAACATCACATATGAACACAACACTTTTAACAGCTCGGCAGGATACGAACTTGCAACCTCTTGATTTGTAATCTTTCATTCTACAACCTTTGGTTCCGGAGACATTTGTCGCCACAAAGGTCAATTTCCTAGTCACCATTAGCTTGGTTTATTTGTACATGTATATGTAAGTTAATATTGTACCAAGTTCATTGTCAGTCCTGATGATGTATGTGTTGTGCAAGTGCTTAAGATTTGCACATCTAATTTCAATATATATACTCACACGCAAAAGAAACGCAAGTCGAGTATGCAGTATACATGTTATTCTTTTTCAACAGTAAAGACAAGAAGTACTTATAGGGCAAGATTGACAAAAATTTGACTGAAGATTAAAAGGCAGATGACATAAAAAAAAAATCAAAGTTTACACAGTTTCGGGTCAATACCCAAAATGTCAGTCAATACCTGGTGTGACCACCATTAGCATTGATCACTGCCACACATCTCCTGTACATTGAGTGGATCAGACGATTTGTGAAGGCCCTAGGGATCCTCCTGCACACATCCAGAGCAGCTGTGCGTAGTTCATCGGGAGTTGTAGGGACTTGGCGCACATTGTTAAGCTCATCCCACAAGTGTTCGATGGGGTTCAGATCAGGGCTGAGGGCTGGCCACGGTAGAACACGGGAGTTGTGTTGTTGCAGAAAGGCCATGGTAGCTCTTGCAACATGGGGACGAGCGTTGTCCTGCTGGAAAATGTGTTGTTGATGTTGTGCAAAAAATGGAACAACGTGGGGTCTGATCACTTGGTCGATATACCGCTGAGCAGTGACGCCCAGTCCCCGACCTTGACCAACATTCAGAAAGCACATGGGTCCAAGTCTCGCATTAAGTCCAATCCCTGCCCATATCATGACGCTAGGTCCACCCCATGGATCCCTTTCCACAACGTTTCTGTCAGCGAAACGATCACCTCGACGCCGCCAAATTTTGACTCTTCCGTCTGCATGGGAGACACAAAAGCGACTTTCATCAGAGAAGATGACACGCCTCCACTCACGATGACGCCAATTGTGATGACCCTGTGTCCACTGAAGTCGTGCTTGTCGATGCCGTGGTTGGAGAACAGGACGACGTGCTGGTCGGCAACATCTGAGGTTGTTGGTATGGAGACGTCGGATCACAGTGACCCGGCTAATGTGTCGATTAAGTGTTTCTATGGTCTGTCGAGCACTTTCACTTGCAGTTAGGAACGGATGTCGCTGGTGTTGACGGGTAATCTGCCGATCTTGTCGAGGTGTGGTGACCCTAGGACGACCGCTCCGAGGAAGGTCACCTGTGGTCTGTGTAGCATTGTATCGATGCAGGAGACGGTAAATTGTGGTTATGTTAACGTTGAAATGACGGGCAGCATCTTGGACAGACTCTCCAGCTTCCAAACGTCCGATAGCCTGGTTTCTCTGAATTTGAGTAAGGCGTGGCATTGTTGACCAAGGAGTGGTAGGTCCAAGAATCTGACTCAGTGTTATACCAACTACAGTTCGTGACAGTTCGTGCATTTTCGATTTCGCGAGAAATGGGTGCATGATACCCATATATTCATTGAAATGGTGAGTTTTGGCGACTCGTTTTTTATGTTGCGTTTTTAATCGGGGCTTCCAAAATGCAACCAAACATATTGATAACACCATCAGGCGTCACTCCATGCTAAAACTGGTATAAATTTATAACTTTGATAAAAGCCACTAGCATGGGTATGGTGCTGACAAACCTGGAATCCCCATTAGGGCAAACCGAATCGAGTCGGATAAACCAGTGAATGGCTTCAGGGGCAACGCTCTACACCGTCCGGGAACGATGAGAACAATCAACGAGGTCACCACCCGATGCATTAGTCGCATCTTACAACCAGCACATGTTGCTGGGTACATACTATACCTGACTCCCTCCCCATGGGAGCAAAACATATTAGAAATACTAATAGAAATTGCACTAATAATGATTTATGCTTTCCTAGTCATACAACCAAGATTATTACCTATTCTATTTTTTTTAGTTTAATGAATAATAATAATAATCATAATCATAATCATACGGGCTTGATGATGTACGACACTACGTGGTGGGCCTGGGTAGGTAGGGTGTATTCCCCTGAACTAAACGCATATCACCCAGTTACCCCCCGAAACTGGTTCAAAAGTGCGTAACAGAAACCCAAGACGAAATTCATCTCCGCAGCCCAGTCAGCCTCCCTCCGGTATACAAATCACCCAACACTGGAAATGCGACTTGCCCCAGGGGGAGGCACAGAACCCGTCCAGGATATCTTGGACACAGCAACTTAAGTCCACACTTCTTGAGTGTGCGAAAGCAACAGGATCGCCAGAATACCAGAAGTAAATGGCAAGTTGCTGAAGAAGCATTGGGACAAAGGCATGCCAATGTATGCATACCTGACAGAGAACAAAACATCCGTGACCAGCTCCTGGGACTAAAATTACATGTGTGCCGTGAACCTGGTTGCAAATAAACGTTCGCATTATTCACCCTAAATTACCCGATGCAGTTGTCACTGATGACCCACACATGGGCTCACAAAATGAAATTCCTGATGGTGGCCTCGAAGATTTTGTGTTTTTTCCCGATTCCGACCGCTCTTCCGTCAATGATCGTTCTGATGATCCCTTGTATATTTTGTTCATGTCATTCTATAATCAAATCTGTGATTTACCGATTGAGAAACGGAGGACATTTAAACAATTTCATTTCCACAGAATCAACTTGATAAATTAAATGACATTATTTCTGTCACTATTAATGCGGATTGTTCTTTGCATAGCATTAACTGTTGCGTGTATGCTGCTGCTCGAACATTGGGGAATCTCCTCACAGTCGCCAAAGACAATGGATCACAAAAAGTAAATAAACAAAATAATCAAAAGAAAATCCGGTTCCATGTAAAACCAAATGAAACAAGGAAAGCAATATCCTGGATAGAACTTTGTTTTGCATTTTTTGGTCAAAACGACAAAAGAAACTTTTTAAAAATTAATACCAGACAACAATTCTTGATTCTCTGAAGGCAAAGTTAAAGGTATGGACAGAAAGAAAGGGAAAGTGTGATGAGAAAAATATTTCATTAAACAATATAAACTAATCAAAAACATTTGAAAAACCAGTGGCAATGATGAGAAAAGACCCACCATGAACTCCAGTGAAAGGTTTTGGAAACAGTTGTGGTCTGTACCCTGCAACTGCTACCTCGAGGAACCATGGGCAGAGGAGTACAATACCTCACGAATAGATTTTGAAGTCACTGGAATGCTTTGAACTCCCCGAGCGGCTACTTGTTTTACTCAAGTCTTTGATGAATTGCTGGTCAACTCAACTTGAGATATATTCGCAGGGCAGGTGGTGACTTCGGAACCCATTTCTATTGAAGAGGAATATTTCTGGGCGATTCTGTTACTCCTTTGCTTTTCTGTTTGTCATTAAATCTTTAAGTTTTTGGTTAGCAAAGAGGAAGGTTATCATCCTTGATATCCTCAGCACACATCCCCAACACCTCTTACTCACCTCCTTTATATGGATGACCTTGAACTTATTGCCAAGGGGGATCCAAACTAAAAAAACAGATTCTTCTTATCGAGTCTTTTTCTTATGATATCTGCATGTCTTTTGGACTCGACAAATGCAACATTCATCATCTGAAACGTGGCAAGGTAGAAGAGGGAGGATCAGTCAGTTTACTTGGGGGAGGAATTATTGACCATCTCGTGGAAGGTCAGGCCTATACGTACTTGGGAATGCAGGTTAGGGACAAACTCCTGAATGCCCATATCAAGGACATACTTCGGGCAGAGTACAAATGTAGACTTAAGAAAATCTGGAGTTCAGAGATGAACTGTCGCAATAAGGTTGAAGCCACAAATACTTAGGGTATTGACACCCTCACACGAAGAATAATGTCAGACAATTGATCCCACCACCCTCGTTCTTCCCTCAATCGCATATATTTACCAATTTTACTTGGAGGGCGTGGTTTGATTAACGTGGAGGCTCTTCATGATAGAATTGCATTGTGCACTTTTGCACACATTTATTTGTCTGTTGATCGTTTTGTGAAGCATGTCAAGACTCATGATGAAAACAAGGCATTCCACAGTTTTCTTAAACAAGCCAAGGATGTGGGACAAAATCTCAATGTCAAAGTTGACTTTGTTGATGGTTCTTTACTGCTGGACGGGAAAGAACTTTGTGTCAATTTAGCGAAGTGCCATATCAAAACGACCCAGACTCAATTTTCGGGGAGAGGCTTTCTGAACGACCACTGCCTCAAGATTGTGTGCAGTGTATTCAGAACATCAGCAACCCTGCCTTCGCTTTGATGAAGTTTGATAAATCCAATGAAATCATTTATATTATTGAATTTTCTATCCCTTTTTACACTAATGTGATTGACAAGATTCAGGAAAAACACTCCAAATATGCAGACATTCCAAATATGTCACGCTTGCATCCCAAGTACCAAGTTGTCCGACTCCCCATTGTTCTCGGTGCCTTAGGTTTGGTACCTCCCAATCTGTTGACTGACATTGAGAGAGTACCCGGGTTTGCTACCAGGAATACAGCCCTTCTGACAATCTGGGTAATGCAGAAGGCTTCAGTGTTGGGGAGTCTTCACATTCTTCGAAAAGTTCTGGGTGGGGTTGACTAGGCAGTGCTTCCTGGGAGAAGTCCCATTCGCCGTCTGGGCTGCGTGTAGAGGTGACAAGGGCCTTGAGCTGATGATGAACCAGCCTGACGGTGCCAGGATCACCCAAACCATCTTTGCTGCATTTTCAACTTTAATCTGTAAATAACATACGTCAGTTCAAATCGGAGATAAATGTGTGTGTACTTACCTTCAACCCTTGCCCCAAAGCTCACAACCACCACCACTTGTACTACTACCACCATCCATAAGCAATTATTTTTCAAAACCTATTTTAAGATGTCTTATTTCTGACATATACACTTCTCTGCCTCTTCCTTTGGCCCACGGGGGCACGGGTGGCCCAGTCGTCTAAGGCGCCGCGATTCGCTGTGCAGAGTTGCGTCCCTTGGGCACGCCAGAAACCTATGATTGTGGGTTCGAATCCCGGTTCGCCCCGATTATGTTTCTAGGTTTGTCAGCACCATACCCGTGCTCGTGGGTTTCACCGAAGTGGTAAACGTCTGAGACCTGCATCACTTCGGGCTTTCCTCCCACATTAAGCTGACACGCCGCGATATAACTGGAATACTGTTAAAAAACGGGGTTAAACCAAACTCACTCACTCACTCCTTTGGCCCACGCCTACGCCCATGCCCATGCCCACGCCCACTCACCCGTGCAATCCCCGAGGTTACATGGATTGGTTCGGGTGTCCGTCAGTGGCTGGACGCATAAGTTTGTGAATGGTGACACACATGTCCTGTCTCTTGTGTCGGTCTTGGTGCCTGGATCACACGTGGTAGTGCACGTTCCGTCTACCCACTGAGACCATGGCGAATCTGACAAGTAACAAGATTTCAAATGAGTTTGAAGCATATTTATTCATGATAACATCCTAATTTAAGGATATTAAACATGTGTAACAAAGAAAAGGAAGTTTGGAACCGAAGCTTTTATATATTTTAGTTTTATTTGAAGGAAGAATTAGATGGATAAACGTTTTTGAATGTATTACTTGAGATGAATTTGTTTCATATTTCTGATTATTGTTTGAAACACAGCATATCACTTTAAGCCACTTGAATTTGTAAATCTTGGATTCGAACCCAAGATCTGGTGATGCAGGCACGATTAAGGAACGGGACTGTCCCGAATTGCCCCAGGCGACTAGAGTATCCGTTCTCCCATTATGAGAATGAAGACGGTGCGACTCTTGCTCAAAAGTTGTTTGATCAGGGTTAAGACATTCAGTGACTCACTATAGCTCTAAAAAAGTTTTTGGATAGACAAAATTTGACGCATCAGTGAACAAAATAATGTCCGATGCAATTCCCGTTTTAACGTGTACCACATGTCCCCGTGTTGTTTTTTTCTGTGAACAATTGACTTGCCTCTGCGTGTGTTTGTGACGGTGCGAACGTTGGGGCAGGATACGTTCATTTGTTCGCGTACACCTGGTGGCATCGCCTTTTGATGGTGATTCATAAACATATACACCCGTATGATATAGTGCATCTTCCCGAATCAAGGGAGTTAACTGACTATAAAAGTCCAGTTTCCACCCTTGCCGAACTAGGCTAGTATTATGGAGTTACAATTTGGATGGACTAACGAGTCTATGCATAGTCCAATCAAAATCGCGCAACGAAATCGAAATCCGGTTCGTAAACTGTCGTGCAAATTTCGATCGGTTGCAGGATTTGCAAAGCATGTGCACCGCCAACTCGTTGTCAACAGATATTTTCCAAATCTTTTCATGTTTTTAATCAAGGTGCTCACCTGATTTGATGCATTTCGCGATGTAAGACCAGTTTCATCACAATATAGATCTTGATTGTCGATCAGATCGTCTTGACTGGGAGCCACTGTTTTGTTTGAAGCAAATGCAAGTGATGCGAGTAGTGGGATCTGATTGGTCCACGGGAGAGGCATAGAAGGGACAAAACTCGTAATTGCCACTGTGGCGCTACGATAGAGCCCAGGAATTCCAGCCTAGTTCGGCAAGGGTGGAAACTGGACTTTTAAAGTCAGTTAACTCTCTTGCCTCGAGAAGATGGATATAGTGAAGTCGTGCAGTGGACCTATGTAATTCTTATGCTTATGGGTTGGGTTTTGTTGCTTCTAATAAAATAAAGTTCTGCGCAAACGCAACAAACAGTGATGGAATGGTAAATGTCGTTACGGTATTCCCACTCGCATTTATCATCAGCAAGTGCACTTTCGGTAAAATTAAGTATGCGTAATAGGAGGCAAGTGATTAAGTAAGATATTGGAATACGGGTTTTATTTGCCTTATTTGTTATGGGTTTGAGATATTACATGGGGGGATGGGCCATGGGGATGAGTATCGTTGTTAAGACCAAACTTTTAAAATAAACTTAATTTGTGTCTCACATAATGATCTGCGTACATACGAAGTACATAAATAATAATAAAAATATTTTTTAAAACATTCCTAACTGGCACAAATTATTGCACAAAACATGTTTATTGTATTCGCATAATAGCGGTGAAAAATATATGAATGGGTCACTTACAATCACTGATGAGACAATGTGATTGTGAAAAGGGTTAGCATGTACTGCCCTCACAATTTGCATAACAAGCAAGTGAAACAAGTGTTTGTTTAAAGTTACGACTGTAAAGCATCTGATGATATAGAGTGCGCACCCCCACCCCCCCACCCCCCACCCCCCCCCCACCGTCTACTCTCTCTCTCTCTCTCTCTCTCTCTCTCTCTCTCTCTCTCTCTCTCACTCTCACACACACACACATACACACCACACGCTTTCCCCCCTCCTCTGGAACCACCAGGAGGATACATTGGGGAACCACGGTTTATGAAATGCCAGTTGTCATGGAAACGAGTACTTACAAACATCATCATCTTGGATGCTGATCAGCACGTTGCTGTCGGGACCAACGTTCGCCCCGCTCAGTATAAAGCGGAACTGTTCTGTTGGTTCCATCAGCTGCAAGAGGAATTGATCCACTTTAGCGTATGACAAATCGCAGAGCAAGGACACCCTAAAATTTAGCCCTCTATCTTTAGTGCTCTTTGAATGAGGAAGTGAATTAGTTTAACGCCAGTCAGAAATATGCAAGCTATATCATACGGTCCTTTGCGAATTTCTGCTTATTATGGAAAGGGTGTGTTGCTTCTTATGTTTTAGTAGCAGAAGGTGTGTTTTGTTTGTAGTTTTACCCCGCACTCAGCAATATTCCAGCTATATGACGGCGGTCTGTAAATAAACAAGTCTGGACCAGACAATCCAGGGACTGACCACCCGAACCTGTGATTGTCTTCTTATGTAGCAGGGCGTGGAGTCCTCCCACAGATGACATCCTTACCTTGTCAGCTTGCTGACGGGGTTAACCTCTTTGGTCATGTGGACAAGGCATCCGACCTCTGATCAAAAGATCCGTGGTTCGAATCCCATCACGGGACTCGGAAATGTTTTTGCCGCTATAAAAAAAATTCCGAGTCCCGTGATGGGATTCGAACCACGGACCTTCTGATCAGAGGTCGGACGCCTTGTCCACATGAGCAAAGAGGTTAACCCCGTCAGCAAGCTGACAAGGTAAGGGTGACATCCGCTACACTTACAACAAGCATGGGTTGCTGAGGCCTATTCTAACCCGGATCTTCACGGGTGAGAATTATTGCGACCGTCCGGCGAAACATATGGTGGTTTATTTATCCATATTACTATAAAATTGTTATCATATCATGTGTCGGTGGTAGATATTTAACCAAACATATTTGTCATATGCAGATATTTCTAAACGATACATGGAAGTTCAAGACCTGTTAAGATGCAGAAGGGACGTTGCTGAACACTTTTCAAGCTGTATATTACCAGAGTCCCTGAGGTTTAACATGAATTCATACAATTTATGTAAGCAAGCCGAGCCTTCCCAAATATATGTCTCTGTTGTCGTGTGTAGATAAGTCACAGTGTGAGTTGGGTTGGTTATACGCTGCTGAAGTTCGGTATGAAGATCTCACCGAATCATCCGTTATAGGAATGTCAAGGGACGCGGTTGTCTCCCCATCGTTCATAGTGATTGTACCAGTGGGGCTCCCTCCATAGTCGGCAGTTGTTGCTGACAGAGAACTTATGGTGTAGGTGGCTGTAATGGTGCCGGAAGTTCCTTGTTTACGAGTGAAGGTCAAGGTGAGTGGACTCTCGTTTTCTAATATCAGCGGCACAGGGTCAACACATATGATACCGCCTAAAAAGACGTAAAATGCAAATATACGAAAAAGGCCATTTATGTATTGGAAAGGTTGCAAAGTTCTTGAAATCGTTGTTAAATGGTAGATCTAGTGGTCAAAAAAGTTTTTTTTATCTTACCTTAACAAACTGCTCTTAGTTTCATAGGAATGAGAATGAACTATTTCAATGACATCATTAGTGTGTTCCGAACATAAATTTCAGAGGTGAGGCTAAGTGTGTTTGAAATGGCTGAAATTATAAAATTTTAGTGACATGGTTTTTTAAAATATTGCAATATAAAACGTCGACAGAGATGTTTTCTGATGAGATCTAGATACACACAGTTACAAACATTGGGTGAACAGTCATCTTAGGTCACAAAATGAAACAAAAAATTTCGAACCTGTTAAAAAGAATACCACTTGAAAACATGTTAGTTAACATGCTTCTCTGTACGTGCTCAGCTGTGTCCTGTGTCCAAAACTTTAGTGAATGCAGCGATTCACCTTGGTCTTTCTATGTTGCAGGAGTGAGTGGGTGAGTGTGGTTTTACGCGGCTTTAGCAATATTCCATCAACATCACAGCGGGGACACTGTGCTTCACACATTGTACCCATGTGAGGACTCGAATCCACGGCTTCGGCGAGACGAATGGCCGCTTCGGCGTGACGAATGGCCGCTTCGGCGTGACGAATGGACGCTTGGCCTATCTCCCAAAATTTCAGTAATACATGATGGGGCCAATTAACATTGGTGTACCAGACTGGTGGCATGTGGCATGCTCAACTTGATTTCCAAAATATCTACTGATATCATATCATTGCACATGATAAGTCCATTATAGATAGGCATCAATGTTTGACTGAAGCAGGGGGCACGGGTGGCCCAGTCGTCTAAGGCGCCGCTATTCACTGTGCAAAGTTGCGTCCCTTGGGCACGCCAGAAACCTATGATTGTGGGTTCGAATCCTGGTTCGCCCCAATTATGTTTCTAGGTTTGTCAGCACCATACCCGTGCTCGTGGGTTTCACCGAAGTGGTAAACGTCTGAGACCTGCATCGCTTCCGGCTTTCCTCCCACATTAAGCTGACACGCCGTGATATAACTGGAATACTGTTAAAAGCGGCGTTAAACCCAACTCACACACTCACTCACTTGACTGAAGCAAATTCAACCATTTCTACCCTGAGAGTATTTCTTACGACGATAGAAATGTCAGTTATATGTAGCATGCAACCTGGATCTTTAATAAATTTAATGATTCAAACAGTTAGTCATTTTGCTTTACTTTTTTCTACTTTTATCATTGCACATGATCTTAATCCTTAAGCCTATTATAGATAGGCATCAATGTTTGACCGAAGCAAAATCAACCATTTATACCCCTTAATGCCTTTAGAGTATTTCTTACGACGATAGAAATGTCAGTTATATGTGGCATGCAACCTGGATAAATTGAATGATTCAAACAGTCATTTTCGCGTCCCATATAAAGTATTTGCGTCTGTGTGGGTACAGGCAAACGGTTGCCCATCGGTTAAAACCTGGTTCGGAATTATTCATCATTAAAAATGGCTTGCAAAGATTTCCTCAGACTTGTGTCACACTATTTCCATTACGCTGCGTCAGTTTGGAACTGGCTCTCACCTTAAGTTGGCGCGTGGTGAGTTCGTAGCGTTACGGCAAAGTTTGTCATGGGTTGATGCTCACGTGGTCGACAACAAATTCCCGGTTGGATCACACTGTTCATAAACTTCCGATGACGTCATTCTCTTGTTCTCCAATCAGGTTAGGGGCAGTGGGGTAGCCTCGTGGTTAAATCGTTCCCTCGTCACGCTGAAGACCCGGGTTCGATTCCCCAATGTACAATGTGTGAAGCCCATTTTTGGTGTCCCCCGACGTGACATTGCAGGAATTTTTCAAAAAGCGTCGTAAAAACCATACTCACTCCCAATCAGATTTAATTTTATAGGAGGTGTAAAATCTCTTGGATTTTATATAATATCCCAGATATTGCAATTGAAAACAAGTTACATTAGGAATGTTTTTGCAATGATGTAAAATCAGATGTTTTCTTTATTTTTCCGTGGCTGCCTTCGTATCAGTAACTGAGTGAGTGAAACAAAAGACACATAGAGACTGATGATAAATCTCAGTGATTTTAAAAATCTCTTTTGCTCAAATGCATGTACGCCAGCACGAGATATTTTACGTCCGTTTCCTTAGACTCATGGAAAGTACGTTTGAAACATAAAATTGCATTGATAAATGTTTGTTTTGTTTTTCTGTTTATAACGTATAAGTTATGACACTTCCTCTCAGGCTTTGATAAGAGTTAAAATCCTCGGATTTAGTTTTTCAATCTCATTGAAAAAATGATTGTGTTTTATCCTACACACGCTTCCCGCCTCTCTGGACAGGGGCTTGAAGAGACGTCGCTCACTGAAGTCAAATGGGAAGACACCGGATAATACACTCACTTTGTGCCACAGCTCTGTGTAGGATTAATGACAGCAGCGCAAAGCCCGACAGGAGGGTTGAAACTGACATATCTGAAAATGAAACTGGTTATATCAGTATAAACCACAAATGCATACAGTGCTTTGCGCGCAAACCATCTTTACAAACTCACATTCTAACAACCGCACATTAACAATGACACCCATACTCACAACCTCATTTTCACAATGACACCAATCCTCACAACCTCACATTCATAATGATGCCAATCCACACAACCTAACATTCACAATGACACCCATCCTCACAAGCTCACATTCACAATGACATCCATCCACACAACCTCACATTCACAATGACATCCATCCACACAACCTCAGATTCACAATGACGCCCACCCTTACAACCTCACATTCATAATGACGCCCACCCTCGCAACCGCACATTCACAATGACGCCCATCCTCACAACCTCACATTCACAATGACATCCATCCACACAACCTCACATTCACAATGACATCCATCCACACAACCTCACATTCACAATGACATCCATCCACACAACCTCACATTAACAATGACGCCAATCCTCAAAACCTCACATTCACAATGACGCCCATCCACACAACCTCACATTCACAATGACATCCATCCACACAACCTCATATTCACAATGACATCCATCCACACAACCTCATATTCACAATGACGCCCACCCTCACAACCGCACATTCACAATGACGTCCATCCACACAACCTCACATTAAAAATGACATCCATCCACACAACCTCACATTCACAATGACATCCATCCACACAACCTCACATTAACAATGACGCCAATCCTCACAACCTCACATTCATAATGACGCCCACCCTCACAACCGCACATTCACAATGACATCCATCCACACAACTTCACATTCACAATGACGCCCACCCTCACAACCGCACATTCACAATGACATCCATCCTCACAACCTCACATTCATAATGACGCCCACCCTCACAACCTCACATTCACAATGACGCCCACCCTCACAACCGCACATTCACAATGACGCCCATCCACACAACCACACACTCACAATGACGCCCATCCACACAACCGCACATTCACAATGACATCCATCCCCACAACCTCACATTAACAATGACACCAATCCTCACAACCTCACATTCATAATGACACCAATCCACACAACCTCACATTCACAATGACGCCCATCCTCACAACCGCACATTCACAATGACATCCATCCACACAACCTCACATTCACAATGACACCAATCCTCACAACCTCACATTCATAATGACACCAATCCACACAACCTCACATTCACAATGACGCCCATCCTCACAACCTCACATTCACAATGACATCCACCCTCACAACCTCACATTTACAATGACATCCATCCACACAACCTCACATTAACAATGACACCAATCCTCACAACCTCACATTCATAATGACGCCCATCCACACAACCTAACATTCACAATGACAACCATCCTCACAAGCTCACATTCACAATGACGCCCACCCTTACAAGCCCACATTCACAATGACATCCATCCACACAACCTCACATTCACAATGACATCCATCCACACAACCTCATATTCACAATGACATCCATCCACACAACCTCACATTCACAATGACATCCATCCACACAACCTCACATTCACAATGACATCCATCCACACAACCTCATATTCACAATGACATCCATCCACACAACCTCACATTCACAATGACGCCCATCCACACAACCTCACATTCACAATGACATCCATCCACACAACCGCACATTCACAATGACGCCCATCCACACAACCTACATTCACAATGACGCCCATCCTCACAACCTCACATTCACAATGACGCCCATCCACACAACCACACATTCACAATGACGCCCATCCACTCAACCTCACATTCACAATGACGCCCATCCTCACAACCTCACATTCACAATGACGCCCATCCACACAACCACACATTCACAATGACACCCATCCACTCAACCTCACATTCACAATGACGCCCATCCACACAACCTCACATTCACAATGACATCCATCCACACAACCTCACATTCACAATGACATCCATCCACACAACCTCACAATCACAATGACATCCATCCACACAATCTCACATTCACAATGACGCCCATCCACACAACCTCACATTCACAATGACGCCCATCCACACAATCTCACATTCACAATGACATCCATCCACACAACCGCACATTCACAATGACGCCCATCCACACAACCTACATTCACAATGACGCCCATCCTCACAACCTCACATTCACAATGACGCCCATCCACACAACCTCACATTCACAATGACGCCCATCCACACAACCTCACATTCACAATGACACCCATCCACTCAACCTCACAATCACAATGACATCCATCCACACAATCTCACATTCACAATGACGCCCATCCTCACAACCTCACATTCACAATGACGCCCATCCTCACAACCGCACATTCACAATGACGCCCACCCTCACAACCGCACATTCACAATGACACCCATCCACACAACCTCACATTCACAATGACGCCCATCCACACAATCTCACATTCACAATGACGCCCACCCTCACAACCACACATTCACAATGACACCCATCCACACAACCTCACATTAACAATGACACCAATCCACCCAATCTCACATTCAGAATGAGAACCATCCACACAACCTCACATTCACAATGACGCCCATCCACACAACCTCACATTCACAATGACGCCCATCCTCACAAGCTCACATTCACAATGACATCCATCCACACAACCTCACATTCACAATGACATCCATCCACACAACCTCACATTCACAATGACGCCCACCCTCACAACGCACATTCACAATGACGCCAACCCACACAACCGCACATTCACAATGACATCCATCCACACAACCTCACATTCACAATGACATCCATCCACACAACCTCACATTCACAATGACATCCATCCACACAACCTCACATTCACAATGACGCCCACCCACACAACCTACATTCACAATGACGCCCATCCTCACAAGCTCACATTCACAATGACGCCCATCCACACAACCTCACATTCACAATGACGCCCATCCACACAACCTCACATTCACAATGACGCCCATCCACTCAACCTCACATTCACAATGACATCCATCCACACAACCTCACATTCACAATGACGCCCACCCACACAACCTACATTCACAATGACATCCATCCACACAACCGCACATTCACAATGACGCCCACCCACACAACCTACATTCACAATGACATCCATCCACACAATCTCACATTCACAATGACACCCATCAACACAATCTCAAATTCACAATGAAGCCCATCCACACAATCTCACATTCACAATGACACCCATCCACACAACCTCACATTCACAATGACATCCATCCACACAATCTCACATTCACAATGGCCCCCATCCACACAATCTCAAATTCACAATGAAGCCCATCCACACAATCTCACATTCACAATGAGAACCATCCACACATTCAGAATGACACCCATCAACACAACCTCACATTCAGAATGACACCCATCAACACAACCTCACATTCACAATGACGCCCATCCACACAACTTCACATTCACAATGACGCATATTCTCACAACCTCACATTCACAATGACGCCCATCCTCACAACCTCACATTCACAATGACACCCATCCTCACAACCTCAAATTTACAATATCGCTCTTCCTCTCAAATTCACTTTTAAAAATAAAAAAACAGCGACTATTCAACTTCATATCCATACAACTTCCTTAAGACTTACCCTACATCAATGAAATCTAACATCCATAAAACCTCACAACTTATTATCAGATTTACGACGGCGCACATCGAGTTGCGTCCCTTGGTCATGTAAGGATCCACTTGACGAAGTTCCCAATTCCCGTTTCGCTCCTTAGTCTTTTCAGCCCAGTGTGAGTTTTATTATGCAGCCACGCCGTGATATAAATCCAATTAATTCAACCAAATTAACTAAATATCACTTCATAGATGCTTTGTAAAATGATGAACGTGTAATTCGTTTTTCATTGCCAAATTGTCATTTGACCAATACAAATAAAGAAAGAAACACATTTTTTTCTGATGCTAAACCACTATAGAACTAAAACGTAAATATAATTCTCTTCGAATTGAAATGAATTTCTATGAATAAAGTAAATTCAATCTCAAAGTTTGTGATCGTCTTTAATCTCCTTTTAAATAATGTTTCATTTGTTTCCACGTTAATGCAAAGTCCTTTCAACATATTCAAACTGTACATTACTCTATCAACAATGGGGTTTTTGGTGAGTAAAAATGCATACTTGAGGTGAGGTAAGGTGAAATTGGGTTTAACGTCGCGTCCAAGATTATTGCACTTATATAGCGAGGTGCATGCACGTGTGTGTGTGGCTGCTTTTACTAGTCCGGACTGATGCCGATTTATAGCTAGCTTACTGAGATACCACTCAGACACAGTATACTGACTCCGAGCCGACCAGTCCTTGTTTTAGCCCCTTAATGCCGAGCGCCAGACAGGGTAACAACAAGTACTTTGGATATGACGCGGCCGGGGATCGAACTCCGGACCTTCCGCTCTCCGAGCGGACGCTCTACCACAAGACCACGGAGGCGATCGCATACTTGAGGATGCCTGTGTACAGCACATAGTCAACAGTTATATTCAACATAATTATTCTGCTTTACAGCATATCAAAGTATTTCTGCACCTGCTGGATACCACTTAACCAAAATACATATTCCAAAATGGACCTGACTAGTCTCAGACTAGTATTTGAAAACATTATCAGCAACAAAACGGTTGTTCATGGATATCAACATTGTATCGGTGTGTGGGTAAAATTCAAGTTGTATCATCAAGTCTCTATATGTACCGAACTAACAGATCAATGTGACCCATGCTTAATCATATACTTCTTTTTTTATTTGATATAACCTGTTCGACTTTATATATACCCATTCAAACAAGTTCTAGGAACAAGTATGGGAAAACGAACATATTGTACCATTCTACATTCACGTAGCTGTATTTCTGAAATAAACACACAACTCAATGTTGTAGATAACATATAAACACCGGACATTCCATGCCTCCAAATCTAATATGATTTTGACTGGTCAACATTTTTGGTTGTGTTTGGGAGACTGGTCCTAAAAACAGTTTTTGGTTCAAATTTAGCTAATGTCAAAGTCCGATGTCAGGATAAGGAGAGCATCGCCAAAACGCAACAATGCATATGGTGTCTCTGAATATGCTGCACACAAGGGTATGAATGGTGACACTGCTGAATCAACTCATTGCATTGGTTTCAACTGAGGATAGCCACGAATACACATGTCTGTGCAAAGACAATTAGAACCCTCTCTGCTGGTATCAACTCCTGGCGTCAAGCTGTAACACTACCTCAACTTGCCACGTCACATCTGCATGTCTTGTATGGTGTCGAGCTCATCTTCACTAGAATAGGCAGCAGTGGTCGCAAGTTCTGTTCACGGTTCACGTTTCTGCACACAGACATGATGGTCGTGAGCGAGTGTTTCGCCGCATTGGGGAACGGGTTCACAGTCAGGGAACGGGGCCGGTTTGGGGTTTACTCAGTGGTGGTATGGGGAACCCCACTTCATCATGGCAATGGGATTCTGACAGGTATTCGGATTAGGGACGAGATTCGTCGGCCACGTGTTCTCCCTGCTTTGACTGCCATTGTCCCTGGTGCCACACTCCAGGATGATAATGCGCAGCCTCACATGGCACGTGTGGTTCTGACTTCATCAACCGAAATGGGATCACCAGAATGCAATGGCCTGCCTATTCCCCAGATCTGGCACCGATCGAACGCCTGTCGGGCGTCCTGGGACGACCTGTCGGAGTGCATGCAGGCTGAGTGGCAAGCAGTAACTTTTAGGGCTCTTGTCAGTGAGATAGTGGTGCAGAGACAGTGTCTATTCCAGGGTGACCATACACGATATTGGCACCCTTGCTCTTCTTGTGACACTACTGGTTTTTAAAGGCGATACCTGGGTTACTTTGTGCAGAGATGTGACTACCCGACCTCCATACTTGATCACTATTGGATAAATTCTATAAAATTCTGACGATTGTATTTTGTCTCTTTGTTTCTCATACCAAAAACATGGGTGCTCCCATGTTTGATTTCCTCTGATTTCTATTTTTTTCTTAATTTGCTCCATTCGGGTGTATATTTTGAAAGTTCTACAATTTTTACCTTGCTGTTTTTGGAAATCATATCTAATATTACATTCTATATCCTTAGGGTTATTATCTAACTCTTTGCATGTATTTTGCTTGGGCTTTTTTTATGTACAAAGATGAAACAAAGATATTTAGTCGAAATTATTTTCTTTTTTCCACTTTTTTATTTGGTTTCTATGTTCATATCTCTCCATACATCAACTAATTCATAAGATTCTCTATTCCATTTTCTAAAAGTGGGTTTCTTGCTTTGATGTTGATATTATTGTAGTTTTCAAGATCCAAAAAAGGTTCAAAATTAAACTCCATTTCACGGGCGGCCATAAGAAACTTATTATAGAAAATAGAATTATCAGAGGTTTCTCCATAAATATTCACAAATGTTAATTTATTTCCATCCATATTGATGTTTGTAGGTATATAATTTTCATCTTCATCTATCTCGGTTTTATGTATAAATAAATATATGGTATGAATGAATGGTATCGATTCTCTTCTAGTAGAGTAGCAATATTCCAGCTATATGACGGTAGTCTGTAAATAATCGAGTCTGGACCAGACAAAACAGTGACTAATATCATGAACATCGATCTACCCATTTGGGATACAATGACATGCATCAACCAAATCAGCTAGCTTGACTACCGGATCCCGTCAGTCGCCTCTTACGACAAGCATGGGTTGCTGAAGACCAATTCTAAGACAGATCACCACTGGGAACTCTGAAAATGAGTGTAATGAAACCGATATGTATATCTATATTCTTACCTGCACGGGCCAGTCACCTTGCGGTCAGGCTATCTAGATATGAACAAAGGACAGCCCCGACAGCCCAGCCCACTATATATGAACGATGTTACAGTTGGTTGATTCAGGGCAGAGAGACATCTGAGTCACATATTGATGGTTTTAATGGGACTAATCACCACGTGGGTGAGAGTTATTATCAGTATTAACATTTAATCTTGAAGAAATAAATCGTCCTACTGTCACACTATCGAAAACATTTATTGAAACAGCTGTGAAGATCAAGCAAATATTTTCTGGTTTGATTGTTTCTAAATAAACTGCCGGGCCAAAAGAAATTACACTTTGAACTCGGATTTGACCGAAGAATTACAAACGTTACTTGGCTGAAAACAGTCGGCGGTTGTGGGAATCTCATTGCTATCATGCATGTAATATCGGCTATGATACCCGTATCAAATACACCACCATCGAATAACCATTTCTTGTTTGTTTCATTCTCAGCCGTCATCAAAACAACATGGGTGTATACTTTCTTTTGTCCGGCAGTTTACATGTATAGTGAATTCTAGTCGGTATGTTCCGAGTCAAGTCGCCCGGATTAAAAGGTTTTCGGATTAATGATTCATGCGAACGGAGAATTGTCCATTTGAATCTATTGTTTTGTTTGTTTGTTAATTGTTTACCCCGCACTCAGCAATACCCAGGTTATCAGGCCTGTAAATATTCAAGCCTGGACCAGACAGACCAGTGATTGATATCATGAGCATCGCCCCACTTCGTCGGATCACGATGACACGCAATTAACCACGTCTCCTAGCAATTCTGCGTCCCTTGTCTGAATCCTATGATTATGGGTCCGAATCCGAAATTTGACCTCATCATTATGAACCATGGTTTGTCTGCCATCCCCAACCCCCTTCCCGCGGTGCCCTAGGCACTTTTATTGCATTAAATATAATGTGAAAATATTTTGTTCCACTTTTGAAAAGAACGTTCACACGAATCTGATAATTCGTTCGCTTCTGATGATGGGGATCCTTCTGCACCTCACATCAGTCTCGATATCTTGCTGTGTCTGCTCTGGTGGTGCTCCTCTTAAACTGAATCCGTTGGCCATAGCAAAGACCATTGAAGGTTCAGTCGGAGAAGTAAATGCATTACCAGGCTACGGTCTGATTCTCTACGGTTCGAATGCAGAAAACATATTCAGTCTAAGATTCTCCTTTCATCCAAATCACCAGCTTATGTTACTGTTGAGATTTCTCCTCACAGGACACTGAATGGTATTAAAGCACTGTCCGTGATATCGGACAACGTCTTTCAGACATGACTGAGACTGACATTGTGACAGAGCTGCTCTCCCAAGGAGTTACTATCATCAAACGTTTCACAGCCAAAACAAATACTGAAGTCACCAAACAAACACATATCTATTTACATCTTTCTTGCGTCAAGAATCACTGAAAGCTTACTGTTGCAACTTAAAGGTGGATACTACCCGTGAAGATTCCGGGGTAGAATAGGTCTTCAGCAACCCATACTTGCCGTAAAAAGCGACTATGCTTGTCGTAAAAGGCGACTAACGGGATCGGGTGGTCAGGCTCGCTGACTTGGTTGATACGTGTCATCGATCCCAATTGCGTGGATCAATGTTCATGATGTCAATCACTGGATTGTCTGGTCCAGACTCGATTATTTTACAGACCGCCGTCATATAGCTGGAATATTGCTGTGTGCGGCGTTAAACAACAAACAAACAAAACAAACAAACAAATTAAAGGTGGATACATTTATCCCTAATCCCTTGAAATACTACACTTGCAGAACGTATGGCTGAAAGTCATGCCATAATCCAGGTACATGTCATCGATGTGCTTGAACAAGACTGTAATCTCTGTGACAAACCTCCTGCCTGTGTCAACTGCTCTGGCAACCATTCCTCTTCTTCCAAAGAATGTTTTACTTGATACTGCAATCCAAAATTCGCGAGTATATGAACGTAACATCTCTTTTTTGAAGCAAAGAAGGTTATTCCTGCCAGGAACAGCCGGGTCCATCTTATTCTAATGTTTTTTCTGCTGCTGTGCAGGTATCCAAGCCTGAACATATTTCATGTTATTTTATTGGTTGCCAGACCGACTGGGATTTGACCTCTCTTCCTCCCCTTGTATCTGCTGCAGTCCAGGTTGGGACCCTACAAGAGACCTCTAGGTCACAAATCATCTCTACATCATAAACAATCATTCAAACACAGACATCTTGTGATATGAATCCATCCTTATCTCCTATCCGTGAAGATCCGGGTTAGAATTGGTCTTCAGCATCCCATACTTGTTTAAAGAGGCGACTATGCTGACGGAATCGGGTGGTCGGACTTGCCAATTGTGTAGATCGATGCCCATGATGTCAATCGCTTGATTGTCTGATCCAGACTCGATTAGTTACACACCGCCGTCATATAGCTGGAATATTGCTGAGTGTGACATTAAACAACAAACATTATCATCTCAGGAACAATCATCAACTAAATCAGCTGAACAATCTAAATCAGAAAAAAATGTGAAACTCAAACCAAGAGAATCATCCAAAACGTGTCAATGTAGAGCCTCAAAAGCGACAGGTATCCAGATCAAAATGTTTAATACGTTTGCATCCCTTGAGGACATGGATGCATATGTCCGACAACAGCCATCATAGGGCACATAGCTTGTCACCCTCAAGGGAGGTGATTTGTAAATCTCCCGTCAACTCCTCCGAAGAGATAGCTTCTTCACATATAGTACAATGGAATTGCAGAGGACTGAAGACTTCTTTTAAGGAATTACAGCAGGCTAATCTTCAAGCTCATGACGATCAACTCCACACACCCTATGAATGATTTAAATGGCCACAACCCATTCTTTGGTGAACAAGCACTAATACGAAGGCTGAAATAATTGAGGATTTCACAATGACCTGTGTACATTTAAGGATGAATCAAGCAATTATCTGCACCCTGCAACTAGCATCTACTCCTCCTCAGATTTGTATCTTACGTACTTTAACCTACTCAACGAATCATAATGGTCGGTCCACAATGACCTTTGTCGAAGTTACCATTTCCCAACTATCCTTTCAGCAGTAAATCCATCTGATACCATCGCCTTCAACAAGATGGAATTTTACAAGGGCAAACTGGTCGTTGTTTTAAACTCTATGCACAGCTAAACTAACACCGTATGTTTCAGTAATGTTGCTGATCCTATTCAGGTTTTTCTAACGTTTTAAATGAAATTGCCGATGGTTGTATACCCATGTCCTTTACAAATCGACATTTTTCAGAAATTTAGAGAACAAGAAGAAGAAACGAAACTTCATTTTAATGCGGATAATTGTGAGGATTATAATTAAATATTTCATTTATTGAGTTGCATACCGTCCTTGGGTTGGCTCATCATACTACTAAAGGTGCTGATAATATTCATTATCAGTTACTAAAACTTTACCTGATTCATGCATAGAAACACTGCTAAATATATTTGATCATATCTGGACAACAGGAAGTTTGTCTTGGCGAAATGTTGTTATCATTCACCAAAATCTGGCCGGGATCAAGATCTTCATGAGATGGGATTGAGAGGTTGTTTACTCTTAAATTTAATATCATTTTTTAACAGATAGAAATGTCAAGGTACTTGTGGTGTCCACCTTGTCTGATTTTTACTATCAAGGTCAGGTTGTCCCACAAGGTAACATATTATAAGCTAAGTTGTTTAGTATAAAATTAATAATCAATTTAAGGTGTAAAATTACTCTTTCCATAGGTCATTATTTGTTGATGTATAATGTCGAGGTATAAATATGTACACGACGTAGAGATAGTTGCAGCTTTGTCCAAAAAATCAATGACAGGTCACAGCGTAATTTTTCTAAATAAAAAAATAATTGTATCCATTTTCTATCGAAAATATAAACCACATAGTGACCCAGAATAACATCTACTGAGCAGTCCAATTAAAGTTGTAAATGAAGCAAAATTCTATGGGGGGGTATTTTCATCACCATCTTACCTTTCTACCGCATATCAAATATCTGAATGCTAAATGTCTGAAGCTTAAGGCACTGAATGTATTACAAGTTGTTTCTGATCCCACGTAGAATAGGTCTTCAGCAACCCATGCTTGCCGTGAAGATCCGGGGTAGAATAGGTCTTCAGCAACCCATACTTGCCGTAAAAGGTGACTATGCTTGTCGGAAAAGGCGACTAACGGGATCGGGTGGTCAGGCTCGCTGACTTGGTTGATGCATGTCATCGAGCTCAATTGCGTGGATCGATGCTCATGATATCAATCCCTGGATTGTCTGGTCTAGACTCGATTATTTACAGACCGCCGTCATATAGCTGGAATATTGCTTAGTGCGGCGTTAAACAACAAACCAAACTAAACCTTCCTTCACTTGCATAGATCCCTTATCCAACTGTGGCTCCATCATTTACGGTAGAGCCTACAAAAGAAACCTTGAACTGCCAGATTCTGTCCACTATCAAGGTCTAAGAGTTTGTCTTGGATCTTTCAGAACATCTCCTATTGACAGTCCTATTGTGTTCTGAGGCTGACGAGCCATCTTTTAAACATCGTATAAAAATATCTTTACAATACATCACAAAAATCCAACCCTGTATGCAGTTGTGTGTTTAATCCCCTTTATGGGCATCTTTGCAATAATAAATCATCTCTTATTCCAGCTCTAGGAATATGATTAAACCTTTCGTTTCTGCTGCTAATATTGAACTTATCTCCTTTGTGCCTGCTTTCTTTTACTTCTTGGCAAATGGTAAAGCCACAGAGGGACCTTTACTTATTTAAACAAGAAAATATGAAACAATAAACTACAATATCAACAAGAATATAATCAGTTAAGAAGCACAAACCACATACCAAAGTTAATCAATATTTGCAGATGGATCCAAGGATGGTGATGCTGTTGCCACCGCCACTTCAGTTGGATCCAGAACTTCACTAACTAGACACCGGATGACTTGTATTTTACAGCAGGACCAAAGGCCATTTTAACAGCTAAAGAATATATGAAACAGTCTAAACATAAGTCATTATTTTTTCAGACTCTCTATCATGTCTTGTCTTGTCGGTAGGATAAGATGGCAATGTGGTTGTTAACCTTCTAGCGCCTCACAGGCAGCTTGGGTTGTATACTCCTCAGGGAGCTGAGAATGAATATCGAGTGCTCACTGATCCACTGACCGGGGTTATAATAGTGAAGCGCTATGAGCATCCACTTGGTGAATGGAATCTGGCGCAATATAAATGCATTTATTATTATGTCTTCAGGCTGTTAAATATAATTCGTGTCAACATCCAGGATTTTTTTACATCATTGAACTACATAGTAATCTTGTTACTGGCCAATACGACACCGTTTTGTGCTGATTACCCTGTTGGAATCGTTGGTAGCACAATGGCAGACGCCGCAGCTAAATCAGCACTCGACAAATCTATGATACCACTTCCGATCCCATACAGTTACATGTAATGTTAACTTGTGATTAGATGTACATCAGAGATATAATGCAAAAGAAAAGGGATACCCATGTAGGTATAGATATGTAACATGAAATCAAACCAACTATCGGTTCGGTTGTTAGTCCAGGTTATAATGCGACGATGTCGTGTTGGCCATTCACGTAAAACACATGAGTATGTATTGAGAGGTGAGTAACCTCTTTTTTGTATCCCTTGTGATGGGGGAATCATGCTTGACCATGATGATTTTGCCATCACGAGGGATGTTATTTCAAAGTTTCATCCATAAAGGGGATTTTTAATTATATTAGTTCTCATTTAATTTTTTAATTTTTTTAAAGAAACAGAATTGATTGAAAAGAAATGACGTACATAGTTGGTTTTTTTATAAATTGGTAGCTTGTGATTATTGATTGAGATTGTTAGTGTCTGTGCCCGTTTTTATTGTGTATTGTTATGTTTAGTAATATCTTTTTATGGTTTCGGTCTCTGGATTCTCTGGTGCTGGGCGTTGAGATGTTTTGCTATTACCTTTCAGTGCTAATTGCCCTCTGCCTCCCGTTTGCCTATTACCAAACAGTGTTAAGTCCTGGCTTCCATTTGTCCATTGCGTTCCCCTTTCAGCGCCAATTAACTGTTCAGTGTTGACTTCCATTTGTCCATTGCGTTCCCCTTTCAGCGCCAATTAACTGTTGAGTGTTGACTTCCATTTGTCCATTGCGTACACCTATCAGCGCCAATTAACTGTTGAGTGTTGACTTCCATTTGTCCATTGCGTTCACCTATCAGCGCCAATTAACTGTTGAGTGTTGACTTCCATTTGTCCATTGCCTTCACCTATCAGCGCCAATTAACTGTTGAGTGTTGACTTCCATTTGTCCATTGCGTTCCCCTTTCAGCGCCAATTAACTGTTGAGTGTTGACTTCCATTTGTCCATTGCGTTCACCTATCAGCGCCAATTAACTGTTGAGTGTTGACTTCCATTTGTCCATTGCGTTCCCCTTTCAGCGCCAATTAACTGTTGAGTGTTGACTTCCATTTGTCCATTGCGTTCACCTATTAGCGCCAATTAACTGTTGAGTGTTGACTTCCATTTGTCCATTGCGTTCCCCTTTCAGCGCCAATTAACTGTTGAGTGTTGACTTCCATTTGTCCATTGCGTACACCTATCAGCGCCAATTAACTGTTGAGTGTTGACTTCCATTTGTCCATTGCGTTCACCTATCAGCGCCAATTAACTGTTGAGTGTTGACTTCCATTTGTCCATTGCGGCCACCTATCAGCGCCAATTAATTGTTGAGTGTTGACTTCCATTTGTCCATTGCGTTCACCTATCAGCGCCAATTAACTGTTGAGTGTTGACTTCCATTTGTCCATTGCGGCCACCTATCCACGCCAATTAACTGTTGGCTTCCCTTGTGAAGTTTCCAGCTTTGTTATGTTATTACTTATGTTGTTCTTACAGGTACATATATATATATCTATATATCTATATCTATATCTATCTATATCTATATCTATATATATATATATATATATATATATATATATATATATATATATATATATATATATATATATATATATATATATATATATATATATATATATTATGTTCTCTGCTTCATAGCATTCATTCACCTGATGAAAGAGTAAGTATATACTCGGAAACGTTGTGTTCCTCTTTTAAAGAAGCTGATGTCCATAATTCTCCTTCTTGATCATTGGGGCGGTCGGGTAGCCTAGTGGTTAAAGCGTTCGCCCGTCACGCCGAAGACCCGGGTTCGATTCCTGACATGGGTACAATGTGTGAAGCCCATTTCTGGTGTCCCCCGCCGTGATATTGCTGGAATATTGCTAAAAGCGGCGTAAAACCATACTCACTCACTCACTCTTGATCATTGAGGTTTCGATGTATAATTGAGTGATAATTTCAGCCATATCATGGCGTTGTGACACCAGATATGGGCTTTAAACATTGTACCCATGTGGGGCATCGAACCCGGACGAAGAAGGCTTTAACAATAAGGCTTCTCTACTGCCCTCATCGAAGGATAAACGTATGGACACCATACGTATTTTTAAACTGTTTTATATATATGAATGGAGTATATTTCACATAACTTAATGAATTGTATGAAATTACAGTAAATGAATCGGTTGTTAAAACCTGCTCTCTATATATCTAGTCCCCTATTCTATAGGATGAATGCCTATCAAGATTCAGAACATTTGCGATACAAAAGGGGTGGGGGGATGTCTGGTAAAATCAGGCACGTCAATTTGACATGACGTGTTGGCTGTTAGCACAATACAGTCATCGTGCTTTTCAAAGTGATAAGGACTGCTTCCGTGGTCTAGTGGATAGAGTGTCTGCGCAGGGAGCGGGAGGCCGGTGGTTTCATGCCCGACCGCGTCATACCAAAAGAGATGCTGCTTGTTGTTACCCTGCCTGGTGCTCGGCCTTAATGGATATACCAAAAGACTGTGTCTGAGTGGGATATTCATCTTAAACTGTGGCATGGTATCTGAGTTGGCTAACACTATAAAACCGGCATTACTCCGAACTAGTACACACTAGTGTCGCTGATTTCTTGTCAATCTTGACATGTGGTAGCAATTCAATAATTTGCATTCCAAGTCAAATCTAAACTGACCAACTACTACTACTACTACTACTACTACTAGTACTACTACTACTACTACTACTACTACTACTACTACTACTACTACTACTACTACTACTGCTGCTGCTGCTGCTGCTGCTGCAGCTGCAACTACTACTACTACTACTACTCCTACTTCTTCTACTTCTACTACTACTAATACTACTAATACTACTACTACTACTACTTCTACTTCTACTTCTACTTCTACTACTACTAATACTACTACTATCACGATGCCAATCTCTGGTACTACTACTACAACTACTATCACTCACTCACTCACTCACTCACTGTTTTCAGGATAGTAACCTTTTGATTAGAAATTCTTTGGTCAAATCTAATTTTGAACAATATAGCAGTTTCGCATGCATGTGAATACTCTGGGTTAATATGCCCCAAGTACAGATTACAATTCCTGTATCCGGTATACAAGCTGTCGACAGCTTGTTAAACAAAGCGTCATGGAGATTTAGTCATTGACAACATTATCGACAGGCTTTACAGATTTATTGGAATGTCGTCTTATCTAGATTGAGCTGACACTTATACTTAAGCTGTTGAATCTGGTGGCTGTTTTGTTCATCAATGATATTTTTTGCTTTTACCAAATTATTAAAGACCTATCCACGTATGACAAACATATGTGGTGACCGCCATAACCAGTTAAACACAGATTACACACATGGGGCATAGGATACATTGTCAAGGTTCAGGTTCAACATGGGAGTGAATACTAGTAGTTATTGGGGCGGAGCTGGGACTTTTTTGAAAAAAAACATTCCATGAAAAGGCTTGAATCAACATGTATGCCTCAGACTTCAGAAAAAAAAAAATTGGCTACCACTAAAACGCATTGTTGCAAGATACGTTTTAAAAGAAAATATTAAGGCTCATGGTTTTAATATACTGAAAAGAAACGTCAATTTTGTCAATGTTTCTAAAACTTAACATTACCTTGTCCGGAAAAAAGTGAAATTTGATGATAACAAAACAAAGCAGATGACAATAAAACCGATCGCCCAAACGCATCACGGCAACGACCATGGTAACCCGATGCACGTGAGTTCCGTGCAAAGTGAAATGCACATGCGTTCCCCCATGTCTTGCCCTATAAAAATCCACACAGATCGGATAACATTCATTCGTTATTGAATTGCTACCACAAGATTGACATGAAATCGGCGACACCAAGCCCTTGGACGATTGCAAGCTGGACAAACCGCCCGGCAAGTAGCCAATGCATTTCACTACAGATGACCGACCCCGTAGTGGAAGACCAAGGGTCACCACCCGACGTCAGGATCGTCAGATTGTGCGACAGCATCTTCAAGATCGCTTTGTTACTGCTGCGGAAACTGCTCGACAGACCATGGGGACACCCCAGCGACACATCAGTGCTGACACTGTGCGTCGACGATTGACGAGCAGACACTTCCACTGTCACAGGCCACACTGAGGACCCATTATGACACCACGTCATCGCCGGGATCGTCTTCAGTGTGCAACACAGCACCAGCATTGGCGCCACCAGCTGTGGAGAAGTGTCCTCTTCTCAGACGAGAGCCGTTTCTGTATCTCAACAGCAGATGGCAGAGGGAGAGTCTGGCGACGCCGTGGGAAACGTTATTCGGATGCTTGTGTTGTTGAGAGAGACTCGTGGGGCGGTCCGAGCATCATGGTGTGGGGTGGAATTGATCTTGCACAGATGGTCGGCCCTGTGGTCTTCCAGAACATCGGTCCAGGGAGAGGCAATGGTGTCACAGCAGCTGTACATTGATCAAGTCTTGAGACCACACGCCATACCTCATTTGGCACGTCGCCGCAACCACGAGTTTCAGCATGATAATGTCCGTGCCCAGACTGCAAGAGCAACAAGAGACTTGCTCCAGCAGAATGGCATCAGAACCATGCAGTGACCTGCCCTCTGTCCCGATGTAAATCCCATTGAGCACCTGTGGAACGAGATTCAAAGACGGCTGAATGACGTCCGACCAAGGCCGACAACTGCAGCTAAACTGCGTCAGGCGTTCCTCAGAGTGTGGGCTCAAGTGCCTATGGCCTTCACCAACCGCCTCATCCATTCCACGTATCGACGTTGCACGGCAGTCATCAATGCACATGGCGGATACACGAGATACTTACTTGTGATGCCATGTTTTTAGAGACTAGTGTTGTGTTTCACTTTAGGAACATTGGACACTTTAATTTCAACCTTCATGATCAGTTTTGCCAAGTTACGTTTTTTTATATGTCTCAAAGTAAGTTGACAGTGTTTGGACAAATAAGGTTTCTCATATATCTATCCATGGTGACGTTTCTTTTGCGGTTCAGTATATATATATATCATTCAAACGTCTCAGCTTAATCCTGATATTAGCTGTAGTGCCAAGACAATCAATCGGCTGATTCAGGTCCATTATATCAAACCAAATGCTCCGTTCTACACCGGCCAGGTCTGTTCACATGAATCGAGTTGCGAGTAAATCGGTTTAATCCAGTACGGATGTGAGTGTAATTATAGTGAGAAATAGTGTACTGATCTTTCACATATTTGAGGCCCCCGTGTACTGACAATGGTACCTACATCAGAAGAATGTATAACTGGACCAGTACTTTTCATTTGCATTGTAGATACGACGCCAGTGGTGTCAAGTACGCAGATTATGGCCTAAACAAAGATGGAGAAGTGTTATATTCAGCGAGTCACGCTTTATGCTGCGTCGAGTCAATAGGAAAACCAGGGTGAACCGTCGCCATGGACGTTTTGCCGCCAACTACTGGGACGTCAGACAGTACTTGACGCTAATGGTGGACACTGACGAAGTCTCACGACCTTGACCTTTGTCATTTTTCGTGTAATGTCTTGTATCCACTTAGTCTAACTTGTCCTATTTTAATTATGTCATCACTCGTCAAATTTTCAGACGTGCACTACGTATTGTGTCAGTTCCGACACCAAAATTATGGTAATGCGTTTCTTTTTATTAAGAGTGTAGTATAAAGTAGGGAGTCCGCTGCCATTTCACTGTCCATCATTGTTGATCCCAACCGATAAATCACTGGTTATGAATTAGAAATGGAAATATATGTTTGTGTCAGAAAAAGGTTTGAAGCAATCTTAACAATAGCTTATTTACCGATTGAATTCTTGTTCATTCAAAAGGATGTTAATTTAGAGAAAATCAAATAAGAGAAAATGGATCAAAGTTTATCTCAGCGACAAGTTTATTATCATGTGTATGTTATGTAAATGCGATTTTATGTGGACAAAAATAAACATTAGGTAAATAGTGCAGATACTACTGTAAAATCGTACTTATTCGTAATGCACATTTCCCTGGCTTATTTCCCAACCACTCTTATAATTACACTTCTCCTTAAAAAAAGAAGAAGATAATTTAACTGTATACGTTTAACGACAGGCAGATGATTTAGCTTTAGATATTAACTTAAGTAATCTATTATTTAACAAATAATCGGATAATCAACACACCTATTATAGAGACGCTGTTCGAATGAATAACTTGACAGGGTGATGCCAGAGCTACATTGAAGCTTGTAGGAATCTTATAATGAATAGATATTGTTTCGTGGGAATTGCATGACGAGCACCAAGTGGAGCGTGTGTGAAATCAACAATGTTAGAATTTTGAGTTTGTGAATGTTCTCATTCCTGCTTGCTACGGGCTCAGTCACACATTCAGGATTTTTACTGCCGTCCTTGATAGGACCATTCCCGATTAAAATTTGTCAAAAGTCTGTTCAAGATCCTGTGATTCGTGGCGGGAAATTCACAAACAATCAGATATTGTTCAGGAAGCGTCCCGATTCAGCCGTTTCCAGTCGAATATCGTCACGATTCTCCCGTTCTCCATCCGAATCTGCTCCAATTTTTATCTTCCGCATGGTAAAAAAAACGATCGAATCTGTCCCGACAGCGTCCCGATTCTCCCGAATGCGATCCGACAGAGATCAGACAGTGACCGGACAGTGAACCGACAAAGACGGTTCGCATTCGGCAAGATCTGGACGCAATCTGGACTCAATCAACAAGAAACGGCAATGAACAATTCATGCCCGTTCATCACGACAGCGTCCCGATCCACAGAACACCGTCCAGACAACACAGGGCATAAGCAGAATCTGTGACGACATAGTCACGATTGTAATCAGACTAGACAAAATCGGCTGAGTTTCCCGAATGTTACGGGATGCACCATACTGTCGGGGGTGCTTGGTCGACCTCTCTGGACCTTTCCCGATCCGTAGGACTCTGTTACGAACGTATCCGACTGCGTTCAGACATTGATAGGACATTCCAGATCATTGAGGATAGTAATCCGACTTTTCGTGTCATAGCTCTGTCTGATCTCAAACGGGAGCCATAATCGGCCCTGTGTGAACCTGGCCTAACATGTGAAAACGTTGCGTGTTAATATAGGAAATATGAGTGAATGTGATATATATGAGTGTGTACTAAATCTGAAATGTGTTACTTTCTTCGTTTCTAATAAATATATGGTGGATTGCAAATTACTGTTTTGTTTTTACTTATTGATTATTTAAAAAAATGTATCTAAATGGTGCAAATTTCTCCAACGACATTTGGTGCTTACGAAGACTTGAACGTGCAACATACATGCAGACCCACACGACCTGTCCATGAGGCAGGGAAATTAGAGTGACGTCCCTTGAATGGCAGAGTTATCAGTGACAGCGCATTCTATTGACGAGAAAATTACATCGATGGAATTTTCTCAAACTGAAAATGAGCAGTTCAAAGGAAGATTTAAGGCAAATAATCTCTAGTTTATCTAGCGCGTCGTCAAGCAAGGTTTACAATGCTCTCGTTCATGTAAGAACGAAGGCGATAAAATCGCAAACCGTTCTGAAGAAAATTCTGTCACAAGGATTGATTCCACAAATCCTCAAAATCCTGGACAATGCTGACACGACAGAGAAGAAACCGAAGATTGCCGATATTGCCCTTAGTATCCTTGGTAACCTTTGCATGGAACCAGACACCAGAAACGATGTGAGAAAATATGTCGTGTTATGACGTGTATTTTTTTTCTATCTTTTTTTTTTTATTCATAAGACCCAGCCTGTGGATACAATGATAGACTGGACCGCAAGGAATTGAAAATAGAATAGAATCAAGTTCAATTTCAACCCCAAGTTCTTCCTATCGAATGTATGTCTCATTATAATTATTATGGACTGGTCATGACAAAAGATATGGGGGTCACAGGATTGTAATTTCAAATCCACATGTGGTTCTGGAATCCTTGCTGGTGGGATTCTATCTTGATACAAATCGGAAAAGTGTCCTTGTCATTGCGCTTTAGGGCTGGGACGGGTCCAAATTTACTACCCAGGTACCCATCACACTATTACCCGACCCTACCCGGGTACCCGTTGTAGATATTTAGAGATAGGTACAAACTGTCCGATTTGGAAAGGTTTTACCATAACCCTGGCAAAATGTATATAGATACATGTGTAAAACGATCCGCTTATGCATACACTGAAGTTTAATGCATGAAGTTTTATCTTTATTCAAACATATAAAATTAAGAAGGAATGGGTGCATTGTCAGAAAGAAATGGGAATATTAGTGACTTATAGTGTAACCATAGAGTTTTAGACAATTTTTGTCATTAAACAATATATATCACGTGACTAGTCACGGGTCCAGGTAGTCCTGTGGGTACCCGGGTCCTACTCAGGACCCACCCAACCCAAGTTACCCGTCCCAGCCCTATTGCACATCATTAAGTAAACAGTCGTTAATTAGTTTGGTCATGGTAAAATGTGATGATAACTGAACCAAAAAAAACAAGTTATCCCATCATAATCATGACTACCCTGTTTGGTATCGCCCCGTTAAGATCCGGGGTAGAATATAGGTCTTCAGCAACCCATGCTTGGCGTTCAGGGCAACTATGTTTGTCGTTAGAGGCGACTAACGGGATTGTGTGGTCAGGCTTGCTGACGTGGTTAATGCATGTCATCGACCCCAATTGCGTGGACCAATGCCCATGATGTCAATCACTGGATCGTCTGGTCCAGAGTTGATTATTTACAGACTGCCGTCATATAGCTGGAATATTGCTGAGTGTGGCGTTAAACAACAAACAAACAAACTGTCTGGTATCATTAGATGAGGCAACTCTAAATGGTCACCGTATTGTGAATTTTGGACACACACTCACAGACGTTAATTCATAAAATGTTCCTCCGTCTTAACCACCACGAACTAACACCTATGTTTACACTGAATTGCAGCATATGCATACGATAGAATCAATACTAAAACCCCACAACTGACGAACAGAACACTTATTGCCAAGTCAAACTAGTTATCAACTGTTTTGATTATGCTCAGCTGGATAGTTAGCATGTGGGCAAAGATATATATAGATCTATATACGTCTTTGTGATGCGGAACAGGAAAGAAAAGAGACAACGGGGGTACAGTGGCCCTCCAATTACTAATTTCAAGGGTCCTTACAGGAAATTAGTTTGTTTGTTGTTTAACGCCGCACTCAGCAATATTCCAGCTATATGACGGCGGTCTGTAAAATAACCGAGTCTGGACCAGACAATCCAGTGATTGACATCATGAGCATCAATCCACGCAATTGGGATCGATGACATGTATCAACCAAGTCAGCGAGCCTGACCACCCAATCCCGTTAGTCGATTTTTACGGCAAGAATGGGTTGCTGAAGACCTATTCTACCCTGGATCTTCACGGGTTTACAGGAAATATGAGGGTCCTGTACGGTAATGAAATGGTGTAGTGTACTGTACAGTAAGATTTGATAATTACTTTAATTACAGGAACATTATATGTCTTGTCAAGAATTTGGTACGATAAATATTATTGGGACACATTATATATTTTTTTCTGCGTCCATTCTCTACCATGTGACAATTACTTTTATGCCATTCAACTAACAATAAGGGCCATGGAGATCATGATAATCATATATTTCACGATTTGTCAAAATGAGCAATTTTTCTGATACAGGTTGTAAATTGTCATAAGATGATACAAGGGTGGTCATACTACTTTGATGATATGCAAGAACATCATATGTCATCATTTGCATATGCAAATATATCAATAGATATCGTACACATTAATCATGTTGATAGTTTCCAGATAAATAAAAAACTGGAAATAGAGAGTTAGAGTGTCCTATAGATGACCTGTTTGTAAGACATGAATGGTATTGTTTATCTTTTGTTTCAGGTCATTACAAGGAATGGAGTTGAAGCTTTGGGTGAGTTAGTCTTGCATGTCTAATATCAAGTGACATACTATTGAGTCAGTAGACATCAGTGTAAGATCAGTACCATCTTTTTAAAAGTTGCATGTAGGCTGGTCAGCGATAGAAACTAACAGTTTGAATCCACTAGTCCTTATAATGATAGTGGTCTAGTGGTAGAGCATCCGCCGAGAGAGCGGAAGGTCTGGTGTTCAATCCCTGGCTGATTCATACCAAAAGACGTTAAAAGATGGTACTTGTTGTGACCCTGTCTGGCACTCGGCATTAAGGGGCAAAAACAAGGAATGGTCGGCTCGGAGTCAGTATACTGTGTTTGAGTGGGGTATTCATATTAAACTGCGACATGGTATCTCAGTGTGCTAGCACTATAAATCTGCATCATTCTGGACTAGTACAAGCAGCCACACACACACACATGCACCTCGCTAAATAAGTGCAATAATCTTGGACACGACGTTAAACCCAATTTCACCCCGCCTTATAATGACAACATATAGCAAAACCCTTAAAAGGGCAAATTTCTACTGGTCCGTATAATACCTTAACTTTTGGGCAAGGACTACAGGACTAATGTCAATGTCTAAAGCTGGGGGTGGAATGAGATGAGTTTTGAATAGTATTTCAGTTATGCCAAAATGTCAGCTTATCAGCGGTAGAAACAAACATTTTTGGTCCACTAGTCCTTATAATGATAATATATAGCAAAATCCTTAAAAATGGCAAATATCTACTAGTCCTTATGATACCTTATCTATTGGGCAGTTTGGCAAGGACTATAAGACTAGTGTCAATTTCTAACGCTGCTTATTGTCAGAAGCCTGAGTTGGCAATCTGTGTCTGTGTAGGTACGTAAACACACCCATCAACCAAGTCAAGTCTAAACATCCAATCCATTTAGTCGCCTCTTAAGACCAGCATATGTTGCTGGGGACCTATAGTCTTCCCTACGTCTATACAGATTAATTAACAAGTGACCCTAAAGTTCATTTTTTGTATGTTATTAACAATCTACAATTTTGATCAATTTAGTGCTTTAAAATGCTATGTTATTTGGCATCGCACTTAAAATATTAGCGTTCATTCTCAATATGTCAGTGTACAGGTAAAACCCCACTCGGTAAAAAACCCTGTCCGGTGAAAAATACATATTGTGTTCCAGCCCGCCATCTACTGGAATCGTCAGTAGAGAGCATACAGAACCGAAGTTGTCGAGGTCTGGCTAATTTGGCCCTCACTCCGTCAGCCTGTTCCCAGATCATCAGCTTAGAAACATTACCCCGGGTTGTCAAGCTGCTCGATGAGACCAAGTCTAAAGAATGCAAGCTCACATACTGTCGAGCATTCCGGTAAGGCGTTTTTATTTACTTGTTTTCGAGGACTCACTGACACAAAATGTGGCAGATTTTGGATAAAATTCATTCTTTAGAAGTTTTTTTCTTGACATCAATAGAGGAAGGGAAATAGCCATGATTCCCAAACAAATTTTCTTTCATTTTTTTTTTAGCTCCCCTGACTGAAAGTCAATTGAGTTCATGTCATGGCCTGTTTGTCTGTCATCCGCTGTGCTTCGTGAACATCTGCTCCTCAGAAAACATTGGACCAATGAAGCTGAAACTTGCTCATGATATCAATCACTGGATTGTCTGGTCCAGACTCGATTATTTACAGACCGCTGTCATACAGCTGGAATATTGCTGAGTGCGGCGTTAAACAACAAACCAACCAACCCATGTACTTGTCTTTCACCTAAGTGGTGAGCTTACTCATTTTTCAAGGAATAATGTCAGGTGTGTCATTTGTTTTATTCAGGGTTCAGTGACCTGGGTTTCAAGGTTATTGACCCTTGAAGAAAACAAATAACACTCCTTTTCTGAGCAAATTGATTCCATTGTCAATCTGAAGGAGAATAGTCTCATGTATGATGTGATCAATCCAGTGATTGATATTGTGAGCAACAATCCACACTGTTGGGTAACTATGACCTGCCACCAAACACCATACTGTTTGAAGAATATTAACCCACACTTGCTGTGAGATATACATATGGCTGCTGTCTCCGAGTCATTCCTATGTGATGTTTCAGGCTTCTAGGACGGGTTCGTGATAACCAGAGGAGAGTTGTGGAATCAGGTGCTGTGCTGCAAGTCGCTAAGCTGCTGAAGCATGACGATGCAGAGATTGCTAAATGTGCACTGAGGACGTTGTCTGAGCTTATTAAGCCTGGGTGAGTTAACCAAGAAAGAGAGCACAAACTCTGATTCACTTCATTATAAGGTCATTTTCCCTGATCAGTGCTCATTAACCTACTTGATAGTTCCTTACATGTCAAGTCAAGTTTGAAAGTCGACCAAATCAGACAATTATTGACAGATTTTACCACAGTTATTGTGTGGGCAATTCTCACATTAACAGATCAGATTCAGTAAGCCAAATCCGTCAATAGTGACAACAGGGTTAGAAACTGGCACTAGTCCTATAGTCCTTGCCAAACTGCCCAATAGTAAAGGTATCCTAAGGACGAGTAGACATTTGCCATTTTTAAAGGTTTTGCTAAATGTTATCATTATAAGGACTAGTGAACTGAAACCTTTAGTTTCTACCGCTGGACAAGGTCACACGATAATGACAAAGTTGGCGGTGCTTGTTTCCAGATGTTAACTGCCAGCTTATATGTCGGAAGGAATATTGTAAAAGTAAATAGACCTTTACTCACTCACGCATAATGTCTGTATATCCAGAAAGGGATGGTAGAGTAACCTTGTGGTTAAAGCGTTTGCTTGTCTTGCCGAAGACCAGGGTTTGATTCCCCACATGAATACAATGTGTAAAGCCCATTTCTGGTGTCCACCGCTGTAATATTGCTGTAATATTGCTAAAAGCAGAGTAAACCTATACTCACTCACTCACTCACTCACTCACTCACTCACTCACTCACTCACTCACTCACTCACTCAAGAAATAAAAAACAAACTTTTTCTCAAACAGATGCTGCTCAAGCTTTGCTCGACAAATTATCGGCGCTAATATTCTGGACAAGCTTGTGTCAACTGTTGATAGTGACAATGACGATGATTCCCACGACGCATTGTCAACACTTTACAACCTCACCAACCAAGCTGACGTCCGGGCAGCCATCGGAGCAGCAGGAGGTATTCAACTCTTTGTACGTCTGCTGCAGCAGGAAAACAACAGAAGTCACATCAACGAGATATCCGTCATCAATGCTTTGTGTTTATGCGGCAAAGAGGCTGTCAATCGGATCAAAATACGACAACAAGGAGGTCTGGAGCTGTTTATTAATGTGCTTAGGGAGCCCAAGTTTGCTCAGATCCATGACCGAGTTATCAGTGGGTTGGTCTGCTTCTTGTATGACTTTGACAGTATGGATGTGCTTCTGGAGAACAACCTTGTGGAGGTGCTTCTCATACACCTGCAGAGATGTGGAGATTTTAAGTCATCTGTTGAAACCATTAGATTTCCTAATCACACAGGGAGGAACAAGTCGTTGAAGCCCTCAGAGAAGCTATCTACCTCACGTGTCAAGTGTGAAGTTTCCTTGTGCTCATTGAATGAAGACCAGTCTGACCTATGTTTGGAGGCTGATGCAAGTGGCACTGATGAAAGAGGTGCTTTATCTTTGAGACCAAAAGATCTGACCATAGATCAAGCTTATGAAGTTGAAAATGAAGACATTGAAAGTGTTCCTTTGGACAGGGCATCTTTTCAGGGACACCCACCGAAGCAGCTTCACAAATTTAGCATAGACAGTCCTTCTTATGAAGTCAACACTGAATGGAATCTTGAAAACTTTGCTGGACAGACATGTAAGCAGAGTTTCAGCCAACACAGTGACTTGAGGTCCCCCTCCCCTGAACCACCTCTCAGTCCACTCAGCCCCCTCAGTAACGACACTTACTTCTCCCCCGCCCAGTCATCCCCGTCTTACAGCCTCCCCAGGAGTCCTGAGTCTTTGCCAGGGAGTCCATCAGCTTCTAATTTGGACTCTGAATACCATCCAGTGCTTAGTGTTCCCTATACTTGTGGCAGTCCTGAGAAGGCTCCCTCTGACTCAGAGTCCACTAGTGCTGTGAATGTTGACCAGCAGCCGTGCTACTCCTCAACTGAAGAAGATGATATTTGTGATACTATAAGACAGAAGGATGAAGCAGAGAAAGATGAAGCAGAGAAAGATGAGGACTGTCCATCTCTGGACACAACGTCTACAGATGTTTCATCCGAGAAGATTGAGAAGCCAGAATCGGTTGAAGATTCAGAGCCAAGAGAAGACGAAACAGTTGAGGTTATCAGCAAAAATGTGTATGGAAAGCGACCCCTAGCTTTGAGGTCACCTTCTTACAAGCTGGTCGAGTCGTGCACAAAGCGGAAAAAGACAGAATCAAAGAGGTCGGACATCATGAAGACTACGGAACACAACCTTCTGATCCTGTTGTCCAGAATATCAGTGAAGACCAATCCCTCCATGTATCTCATAACGTCCACTGCGATGTCCTGCCTCTTGGACTACCTTTTCTATGTACCCCTACCTCATTCCCGGTGTGTCAGAACAATGTCCCGCTTATTCAAAAACCCTCACTGCCTTGAATCGTGCCTTCTCCTCACAGTACCCGTTATCATCTACAAGAAAATCATCCTGGATGTGGATGGGATTGACAAAGAGACTTACGAACACTTTAGTCAGAGATCATCCCATTCCCGCCGATGTAGCCGAGTGAGCACGTCATCCGAGGACTCGTTCTGTGGAGGGTATTTGACGAATTTGGAGAACAGCTATCCTGGGTCCACAAGCGGTACCAAAGACAATGCTTTGGACTTCACCCATGGCCTTCTGGCATCACCAACTTCTCCCCGAAGTGAGACCGAGATCAGCTTCAAGGTCGGCCAGTCACCAATGTCCCAGAATGCAGCCGAGCTCAGTGTTGCTGATGTGGGACAAAGTGGGCTGAGTTTGTTGAAGGATCTGAGTTTCTCTGCCGAGTCACCGTATGGGAAGGGGATCATCTCCTCCATCCTGGTGAGGGGATCTCAGAAGGACAAATTACTGTGTACCGTCTCCCTGCTCTTCCTGTGTTGGTGAGTATGATATGCAATATTTGAGTATAACATTAACAAGCAATCAATCCCTGTGGGGATTAGTAGTTGGACTATAGGATACGATATAGTGGATCACGATTTTTGCCTTCTTAATACAAGTATTGAAAACAGTCCCACACGAAGTAACAAATATTGATTATTGCCTAAACTGTTTTACTTTTACTGCAGGGTTCACTCCAGGATTTTTCTGACATGGACCGTTTAACTGAAAATTTTAAATATTCAGCAACACTAAACTAATTGTCAAATTTAGGGGCTAAACACATAAGGCCCCACCCTAGAATTATCCCTGTTACTGTTACACCAAACCCTAATTAGCAGTGCAGTTTAGTTGTGAAAAGGTAAATATTTTCATCCATTGTGCCATACTTGACATTGCCAACTGTAAACCAGTGTGCAAGGTATTTGGCCATCCTGAGCACGGGCAAGTATTGTGATATTTATCAGATTGTGAGAGACGTATTGTGATTCATTTCGAACACATTTTCGCACAATTGGTGTATCGTCCAAGCCGTAATGGGGATTGGGTGTCATACGTAGACGATGTGAGATGCTGCTCATAATGTCAGCCACTGGTTCTTTTGGCCCTGAGTTCAGGAGTTTAAGAGATGAATGGGCTTGGACACGAGACCGAAGGTAGAGGGTTGTACACAAATGTCCAGCTGTGACTCCTGTACACCCCACTGGTGACACAAGTAGCAAATTTATCAATTCACATGGTACAATATAAGTTGTAGCAGTATCCCTCGGGGTACACATGATTTTATGTGGTATAAAACCTAACGAGGGACTCATAAAACCACATGTACCTCGAGTGACGAATTTATGATGCTGATATGTTTTAATCTTCAACATGTTCAAGCAAGATCTTAAAACAAATTCAAAATTGATTGAAAACAGCTGTTTTTTTATTGAGCTGAGGTTAACTTGTGCTTTGTAATGTGACTTTCATTGACTCGGAAAAAGTGTGTGGCTTTTTGCTTTGAAGCTGGGTACAAGGGATTTATTCTCATGTTGAGAAATCCACATGCCTGTTTTCTTTGCATGCTTTGTGGTGGGGTTTAAAGTATTTAGTCTCCCGTTGAGACATTTATTTCCCTCCAAGGCGGGATACATCATATTTTATCAAGTTTACTCAACCAATCGGATCTTATCATTCTGACATGGAGGTATGATAAAATTTAATGTCTGTGAAATATTTGTGTGACAATTGGATCTATCTTGTGACCGCCGTCAGACTTGATGGCAGCTTGAAGTGCGAACAGATCAGTAGTGACGTAAAACAAGTGGTGTCACACCAAACATTATACGATCATGAGGCCAACAAGACAGTGACTAGCCATTCAGACAGATTCTGTCACCAGTAATTGGAAAAGTATTTTCAGGCTCCTGTAGCCACGGTAGCTGGAATATTGCTGACTGCAGCGTAAAACTACAAACAAGACAGATTATAATTCAGTCAATGTGTGATGTTGTGTTCAAGGGAAATCATTCGGTCAATGTATGATGTTGTGTTCAAGGGAAATTATTCAGTCAGTGAATGATGTTATGTTCAATCAATCAATCAATCAATCATGATGTTATGTTCCAGGGGTATCACTTGGTCATTGAATGATGTTATGTTCAAGGGAAATCAGTCAGTGAATGATGTTATGATCAATCAATCAATCATGATGTTATCACTGGTTATGTTCAGTCAATGTATGATGTTATGATCAATCAATAAGTCAGTGTATGCTGTTATGTTCTAGGGGCTCCGTGATGCAGAAGCAGTACTTGATCCGGTACAGGGTTCTGGACACAGTCCTGGAGCTTCTCAAGGCAGAACTCCTCGACCCAGGACCAGTTTTCATGGCCATCGTTGCTGGTCTCACATTCATCTGTAAACTCAACAGCATTCCTCTCAAACTGAAGCAGGAGAGATCAGACACAGTGTTCAAACCTGCCACTCAGTCCGAAATCTCCAACAGTGACCAATGCATATATGAAGGTCTTGATGTGGATCTTGTATTTAAAGTTGACAGTAAACAGATCCATGCCAATCGAGAAAAACTTGTACAGTCGTCTGCCATGTTTCTGGCCATGCTCGAAGGTCATTATTCAGAATCCAGTCAATCGGAAATCGCCATTCAAGACACGTCGCCAGAAGCATTGGAGTATGTGCTCCATTATCTGCAAGGGTGTAGTCTGGGGTGCTCTGTTATGAAGAAAGTCAACTCAGATACCGATGATGTGACTGTTGAGTTTCTTTTAGATGCTCTAGCCCTAGCAGATAGATTCCTCCTCTCAGACCTGGTCCAGTATCTGAAAGTGTCGATCTCATCTCACCATCTGGATTCAGAATCATGTGCCACAGTGTTTGGGTTCGCGTCGTTTCATGAATTCTCAGACCTGGCATCGGACTGCGTGAAGGTGGTGCTGTGTTCGCCGATCAGTCTGTCGGACAAGTCGCAGCTGTTGGCACAGATGCTGAGTGGTGAGTGTGCCGAGATATTTGTGGAGATGCTGAAGACTGTCCTGAGGGAGGGAACACAATGATTTTGTCAGTCATAATGAAATAAATTATTTTGAATCATTGTTTGGCCATGTTTTACTCGATGAAGAACCTAATGAGGACCTTGGTTAGAATTGGTCCCCAGAACTTGAAAGAGGCAACGAAATTGGATCCGGTCATCAGGCCTAGTCATTTGGTGTCATTGAACCACTGTAGACTAGGACATTAATTGCTCATATCATCCAACCGTTTGTCTGGCCGAGACACACTTGCAGTCATGTGTACACTGAAAGGCAATAGACCCGTGAAGATCCAGGGTAGAATAGGTCTTCAGCAACCCATGCTTGCTGTAAAAAGCGACTATACTTGTCGTTAGAGGCAACTAATGGGATTTGGTGGTCAAGCTTGCTGACTTGGTTAATGCATGTCATCAATCCCAATTGCGTGGATCGATGCTCATGATATCAATCACTGGATTGTCTGGTCCAGACTCGATTATTTACAAACTGCCATCATATAGCTAGATTATTGCTGAGTGCGGCAAAACCATAAACCAACCAACCAACTGAAAGCCAATAGAAGGTCCCTCCTGACTACGTGAGTGAGTATGGTTTTACGCTGCTTTTAACAATATCACACCAGGGGATTGTGAAAGTGACAACTTTGACACTGTTTGGTGCACAGTCAATCTATTATAACCAAATCTTTGTGAACACATTTCCTATGTTGAATATGGTCAAAGAGAAAAGTCAGTGAATGAAATTAAAGGGGTCATACACAGGAATGTTACAGAAAACACAAGTCATCCAAGGATGATGATTAGCAAGAGGCAGCACACAGTCCTATCCAACACTGGTCCTTGTTGCCTTTGCCGTCTGCAATGCCCAGTATCTGAGATGAGAGTGATCTAATGGTCATGAGGGAGGCACGGGTGGCCCAGTCGTCTAAGGCGCCGTGATTCGCTGTGCAGAGTTGCGTCCCTTGGACACGCCAGAAACCTATGATTGTGGGTTCGAATCCCGGTTCGCCCCAATTATGTTTCTAGGTTTGTCAGCACCATACCCGTGCTCGTGGGTTTCACCGAAGTGGTAAACGTCTGAGACCTGCATCACTTCGGCCTTTCCCCCCACATTAAGCTGACACGCCGTGATATAACTGGAATACTGTTAAAAGCGGCATTAAACCCAACTGACTCAGTCACTAATGGTCATGAGCAGGGTTGGCAAGTCATGGTCATCCGGTTCCGGGATGATCAAGAGTGCTGTCAGTTCATCAGTATCATGCTGAACACCTGGTTAGCATCATGTGATCGCAGTTGTCGCCTAGCAACAGCACAAGCAACATTCTTATTGCCCTCCCACTTTCATCTGCGGTCAATCGAGGCATTGTTTCTCAATTGACTGTGGAACATGATTGATTCTAGATGTGAAAACAACCGAGATCACGCATGTCGGAAAAAGGAACATTTTGTTGAGCATTTTTCATGATTTGCTGAACCTGTTCATTGCATGGATGTCAAAGGTCATACTACACAAAACAGTGCTGAACAGATCACTTATAAACACATTCCTCCCGTTAAGCTGATGCGAAATACTTTCTGTTGCCTCTCCGTATGGTTGGAATAGAGCAGACTGTGAGGTGTAAAACAACAATTGCTCATGATATCAATCACTTGATTGTCTCGTCCAAACTCGATGATTTTCACTGTGTTTTGTTACAGCCATATCGATGTGGGGAACACCAGGAAATAAAAAAACAGAAGATGTTGCTAATGGACTGAGAATTTATTCACAATTGCATGGTTTTGTACAGTCATTACGAGACAACGCTATGATCAGTTGGTACAGCAGAGGCTTCAGCCAAACATGTCACACACAGCCAAGGCCATCCCACCAGGCCAGTCAACGCCCTGAACCAAACAACACAAGGAGCTCCAACAGACAGGTCCACTGAAGTGTGACCAGAATGCTTCATAAATACTATAAGGGTAACGCTATTTTTCAGGGCATTATCATTTGCAGAAGTCTGAGGTCTTCCATTAACTGCCCGACGAAGGAGGGCAGTTGAAAAGACCGAGGGCTTCTGCAAATGATAATGCCCTGAAAGATAGCATTACCGTTGTTATAGCTAAAATGGATGGAATTTGTTATGAAATAAAAAGAAACAACAATATCGATTTTGAAAGATTTACTGCAATCAACACGAATGTCACTGACCCACTTTTACAAATATGGAAACGTCATTGAACAAACCAGATGGTGTCACTATTGAACGTTACGTCACCTATCCCTATCCCTATCCTATGACGTCACCTAACAACAGGCGTGATAATGGCCCGTCATCAAGTAATATGAGGGCATTATCAAGTTACAGTGGCCCGCTCATTTCTGATAACATGCGGGTGTTTTTATGATAATTCTATCCATTTTAGCTGTAATTATTCTTTGACCAGGACGCCTCACAAACACAAGAGTTTCCAAGGTCGTGATCAATTACCAGGATCACAAACACATGGGTTTCCCAGGTCATGATCGATTACCAGGATCACAAACACATGGGTTTCCCAGGTCATGATCAATTACCAGGATCACTATCACATGGGTTTCCCAGGTCATGATCAATTACCAGGATCACAAACACATGGGTTTCATGTCAACATACAATTGGTACAAATTAAATCAAATACCTTCAATCAAGCCCTGGTCAACACATTCATCATGTTTAGGCTTTCATCCTGCAAAATATTTCTCCCAAAAATGACATAACAGTAATTGTTACTTGCGTGTGTAACAGGTTTTTCAGGTTGTTTCAGTGTTCAGGAATTCTACAACAAAATGAATCTAACGCTGTTTCTATGCTAGGAGTGCGAACATTTAGTAGCAAGCAGAAGCAGTTTTAAATAGATCTTTGTTCTTTCGGACTTTCGTTTGTTGTTTAACGCTACACTCGGCAATATTCCAGCAATATAAGGCCTCACTTTTTAAATCTTATGTTTCACGGATTGAATCCAGCTTTGCGACACAAGGTCAATCGAAATAAAAATAAATGTCAATTATTATTTATTTACATGCAAGTCATGAGGCTGTGGAGTTGCAGTTGGCCTCTTGCATCACGGACAGTGATGTATACATGGAATTTATATGTAATATTTTTCTATTGAAAAAGAAAATAATTATGTTTAGGTTTAATATATTTCTTAGACTGGCTGCTTTTCAGTAGTGGCGGCGGGCCCGAGAAATGAAAAATAAACCGTGTGGCCTAACAGCTGCCTGTAAATAATCGAGACCAGACAATCCAGGGAGTGAGTGATATTATAAATAATGATCGACGCCATGATGACAAGCCATCAGCCAAATCACAGAGTCTGACCACCCAGTCCATTCGGTCACCTCGTATGACCAGACTAGCTTGCTGGGACCTATATTAACCCAGAATCCCCATGCTTTTTTATGCAGATTTCACCTTCACCTCAACCAGTTAACTGAACATTGAACAGTTTCTACCATTACCATGGTTACCAAACAAGGTTACTGAAGCAACACAATAAACTGTCACTTGATACATCCAACTATTCTTTTCTTACTGTGAATAACAGTTCTTTTTTATATGCTGATACAGTGGTCTAGTAAATATGTATCATAAAAATGTGCCATCGATGTATGTTAACAGTTATGGAAACTAACATTTTCAGTCCACTAGTCCTTATAATGATAACATATAGCAAAACCCTTAAAAAGTGCAAATTTCTACTAGTCCCTCATCATCTATATCTCGAGGGCTCGCATTTTGGTAGGTTAACCGAAATGCGAGCACTGGAGATATAGAGGATGCTAGTTCTTATGATACCTAAAACAGTTCGGTGAGGACTAGAGGACTAGTGCCAGTTTCTATCACTGAATATTTAAAATGTCGGGTTCAAGGTAAATATAACACCATCACAAATAGGTTTTTGGAAGGGTTTAAATATTATCATCATGTAAGAGGATACATGAATCAGTTTTGCACTGACTCCCAACAACAGGAAAATATAATATACTTTGCTTGTTGGATAATTGCTGGTTATGCAGTCATGTTTCCATGGAAATTATCCTTAAAGGGGAAGTGTACACGCAAAAATCACTTTCTTTCTTTTTCTAAACAAAACGCAATTTTAGAATTAATTAGTATCTGTGTTTGAAAATATACACTCATTTTTTTTCACAGTGAAAGTAGGAAGCTCACAATAGTGTTAAAATGATATGCCGTTATGAGGCCTTCGTTTGACGAGCGAAACAGGCCTGAGTTATCCCCCTTAGATTATGACGTAATTGGTGCCAATTCAACTGGGTCCCTGTCTAATCTCAACGCAAAAGACATCAAGGACCAGTTTGCGGTCAAACAACATGGTCTACGACACACTCCGGCGCAGTAGTGACTCAGCATAACACAATTCTGGCTGGCATCTGAGACGCTAGAATCACAAAACTGTACCTACACCACGTGAAGCGGCTCTAACAAAGCATGATGACGTCATAATGTTTATCAATTGGCACCAATGACGTCATATTGCAAGGGGCATAAGCCATGGTGTTTTTGTTATGGAAATAGAACACTTGGTAAATGTGAAAAATATAAATCGTTTTAATGCAAAAAATATGTTAATTAAATATGATGTTTTTATATTTTTGTCTATGACACTTCTATGTTAACACTTTTAATGTGGAAAAAGTACAAGAAAAATTGGTTCATTTCCGTGTGAACTTGCCCTTTAAAGCAAATGGCAAATCACCCTGTTCACAATTCTACAAGTGGGAAGCTTACAAAGCATAAATGCTCAACAATGACAAAAATATTCTGACAGTATCAATCAGGATAACTCAAGAAATAAAACACCTATTCTAAATAGCAAAAATGTCAAAAACACCTTTCCATACAAAATTATGTCTGTTAACTATACAATGTAAAAATATTATGGAAACACATTTGGCCATGGTGTTTTTAAAACCTAAATTTAACAAATGACCACTGGAGATCATATAATCAGTTGTTTTAACATCAGGTCAATACATACTTGAACAACCAATCTATTAAATTTCTCTAATTTTGTTAGACAGTTGGCCATGTGTGACTGTTGATTACTCTCAACCATGTTTGTCTGATCAAAAGTGAGTGAGTTGGGTTTAACGCCGCTTTTATCAGTATTCCAGTTATATCACGGCGTGTCAGCTTAATGTGGGAGGAAAGCCCCAAGTGATGCAGGTCTCAGCATTTACCACTTCGGTGAAACCCACGAGCACGGGTATGGTGCTGACAAACCTAGAAACAAAATTTGGGCGAATCGTGATTCGAACCCACATTCATAGGTTTCTCGCATGCCCAAGGGACGCAACTCTGCACAGCGAACTGCGGCGCCTTAGACGACTGGGCCACCCGTGCCCCTGTCTGATCATAAGACATTATCTGATTTTATCATTACATGAGAACAAGTGAAATGAATGGAAGGCATCTATCACAAGGTGCAAACAGATCTCTTTACGAGCTATGTGTCCGAGATCATATTTGAGATCACTTGATTCACGTTATTGCAAGGAAATCCACTACCAAGTAAATCATCACCTGACATTTCCTTCTTGATTACAAATTACAAATGTCCAATCATGTAAGCAGTTCATTCAAAGAATATTCAGTCGAACCCCATTATCTCGAACCTAGCGGGACCATGTTGTAACTTCGAGATAATGAGGCATGAACATTTATATGGTAAGGTGGTTGGGACCGGAAAACAGGTTCGAGATATCGAAACATTCGAGATAACGTGTTCAAGATGACAAGGTTCGACTGTATTATGATAAAACTTCTTATAGGTGAAAAATGCTTGAGCTGTCAATTAGCTGGAAATTAAACAAGTATTTATATGTACTACATAAACACAAAAACTGTACAGTGCAACCTTGGTAATTTGGACCCTGTTTTTTCCAAACACCCCACCAGTTGTACAATATCGTCAAGAATGCCTACTTAAATACAAAGTAACATTACGCTGAACTATGTTATGATAAATTCATTCTGAAATCTGTTAATCTGGATGATTTCACTCAGCATGGCTGTGTCCAGATTAAGAAGGTTTCACTGTACAGGGTGACATGTCCCAGCTAGAGGTGAGACTACAGGTTGCAAAGTCTCTCATTTCTCACTTTTGTCCCATCTATTTCATTGCTCCTATTCCAGAACTGTGGTACATACACAGTATGTTACATATAATTAGGGCAAGTGAACTTTCTATTTACCTCACTGACAAAAATAGCAAAACAAAGTATCATCAATTTTGCTAACCAGAAACAAAATATGTTTATTTAAGATAATTAATAAATTAAATATTCAATAGCCCAGAGCAAAATCTACAATCTGAAAAAAAATGAAATAAGTTTCATATTTTGGACTTAATGGCCTGACTACAAAAATCATCTACAAATACAGTAAATATTAACCTCTTTTTAAAAATATATATCAATTTTAACAACAATTTAATGCCCATGAAAAAGTATGTTCAGCTACACAAATCAATGTCATTGGTTAGTAAAACTAACATATAACAAACAAATTCATCTTACGTTCAGAGCTATTACAGTAACTCATCAACCCCATGATTGAATTAACCGTGACCAGATACTAATATCATGGGCCTAAGCTTTCAGTTCCCCAACACAGAGTACCAGAGCCCAACACAGGAGTCCAATACATCAAGACCATCCACATCTACCATACAAGTTCTACACTAGCCAAAGCAGTTGTGCACATTCACCGTCATACTTGTAAAGCAGGGCTGGGACAAGTCCAAATCTACTACCCGGGTACCCACCCCCCTATTACCCAACCCTACCCAGGTACACACTGTAGGTCCCAAGAGATACAAAATATTCGATTGGGAATATTTTTACAACACTTGCAAAACGCATTTAGATACATCTTAGCGCTAAGATGATTCAGATTGTAACTCCCATACTTAAATATAGGCTTACAACAATCATAGCACTAAGATCGCATTGTGGAACGGGCCCCTGGTCATGCAAACACTGAAGTTGTCTTAAGTTATATCTTTATTCAACCATATGAAAGGTCAGAACGAAAGGGTGCATAGTCAGAAAGAAATGTGGACATTAGTGACTTGTAGTGTAACCATAGAGTTCTTGATAATTTTTGTCATTAAACAAAATATCACATGAATAAGCACGGGTCCGGGTAGTCCTGTGGGTACCCAGGTCCTACTCAGTACCCACCCGACCCGGGGACCCGGGGACCCGGGGACCCGAGTTACCTGTCCCAGCTCTTTTGTAAAGCGCATTGAACACTTCCCTTTCATGATACTTATGGGGAATACAGTCACACACTGTTGTGCCAAACTTTGATGTGTCGAACTTTCAGTTGTCTTGAAGTAAAAGCTTGGTCCCTGGGTATTCCTTCTTTATTCATCATTTTCGGTTGTGTCGAACCTCGGATAACTTGAAGTATTTACATAGGCCCCTTCAATTCCAACACAACATGCAGTGTTTGACTGTATGACCCAGTAACTCAATCCTTTCATATACTTGTACATTCACTGGACAATGAATAAAACAATCAGGACAGGCTTAGAAAAGCACCAATCACAATACGACATGTGTTACTACACACTAGTCTGTGGTTACATTTCATGAAAATATCTTTTTTCATTTTCTTTATACAGTGGTCCCTCGACTTAACGCTCCTCGATGTATCGCTACTCCAGATGCACCGCGGGGTAAACCATGGCTCCCAAAAATGTATGAAGAATTTTCCCCTGAAAGCGTGTTAAAGCGCGTTAAAGCAAATAAAGTTACAAATAAACTGATGAAATTTAATTCCAAGTCGATGTACACGTGTGTGTATTTGTAAAACAATTACGTTCATTGTATCCGGCTGAATGTGATTGAAACCATTCTGCCTTTTGCATTTTCACATTCCAAAGGAGATCAAAGCTGACAGACAGGACTAAGTTCACTTGACTTTCAGTAACATACAGTATTTGACGCAATAAGCGCCCCACTCCAATAGTGAGTATCATTAACGCCGCTTTTAGCAACATTCCAGCAATATCACGGCTGGGGACACCAGAAATGGGCTTCACACATTGTATCCATGTCGGGAATCGAACCCGGGTCTTCAGCGTGACGAGCGAATGCTTTAACCCGACCCCACCCCCCGCTCCAATAAGTGCCCACTGCGACATTTGCTAAGATATTAGCTAGTGAACAATCCCAATTAGCCCCCCTTCCGATTGATCAATGTACTTATTTATTCACTAATTTTGAGAGCGCCCTGGGCGCTTATTACATCGAATAAGGTATGCTAATGAGACACTGTATCATGTATCACTGAGTATGATACACTGTAGTACAAAGCGTTTCAGCCCTAACGAATGGTGTTCAGTTCAACCAGGATTTGAACAGTTTGGCTGCATTTAACAGTCAATTCTAGGACTGTTGACAAGAAACTGTAATACCGGTACCAACTTCTGAATAGTTCAAATATTTGTCAAATCACTTAAGGCGAGACTTTCCTTTAAATATGGTTCATAGATTCCCTCTGACCTTAAGAAATTGTAAAGTTAGAAAAAACAAATCTTAATTTATTTTTTTCTAGACCATCAGAACAGTCTTAACAAACCTGGCAACCCATGCAGACTGAAAATAAAAAACCAAAATGTGAAGTGTCTTTTGATAATATTTCTATTCCTGACCGGAGAGCTTGGGGTCTGAATATTCATAAAAATGAAAAATTCTTATCAGTGCTCTGTTGGTAATAAGGTATAAATATATTGGTTGGAATTCCCAGCTTCTCATAAGTGTTGTTTTGTTTAGAGTATTGTCAACAGATTTATTTACCACATGTCCTTATGACACTGCCATGGTAAAGTCAGTTCAATTTACAATAGATATTTGGAGCCTACCAGGTTTTTTACACAAAAATGCATAAAACTGGAAATAAAAAAGTCGGTTCTAATCACAGGCATAACATTCGGAAAAACAGAAATACAATACAAACTATCAAACTCTACCTCAGTGAATGATTGCTGTATGTATATTAACATTGCATTTTCTCAAAAACAATCTCAGTATAATTTCTAACCTCTCTGTGTAGCTCTAAAGAACTTTCAAAGGACTACACTACATATTCAATGTCACAAGATGTTTTCCAATCTTGTTGTGTGATTGACCATTTCTGCAACATTTCACATTGTGTAGGACTGTTACAAAGGCAGCCCGATGGAGTAAGATTGAAAGAGTTACCTCCCTTCGTAATGCAAACGCCTGAACATTGGGTCAACATCATCTTACAAAGTGAGTTGGGTTTAACACCGCTGTGAACAGTCTCTCAGTTATATCACAGCGTGTCAGCTTAATGTGGGAGGAAACGCCGATATGAAGCAGATCTTCGACATTTACAACATTGGTGAATCCTAGAGCAGAGGTACAGTGCTGACAAACCAAGGAACATTATCAACTCACAAAGGAAACGAAATCCAGGACAACAGAGTCAGATGAGACGGTGGTCAACATTACCTGAGATCAATTTATCGGCATGTTAAATACAAAACGGATTAAATAATGAAATAAAGAAATCTCTAAAATACAAACAAAATTTACAGAATAAGAAATGATTGAAAATCAAAAAGGATGACCTATAGAGGGAACGTCAGCTGTTTCCACAACTACATCAGTGAGATCAGAGTTCTTACTGTTGAATTCAATGTGAGTGAGTGAGTGAGTGAGTGAGTGAGTGAGCGAGCAAGCGAGTTGGGTTTAACGCCGCTTTTAACAGTATTCCAGTTATATCACAGCGTGTCAGCTTAATGTGGGAGGAAAGCCCAAAGTGATGCGGGTGTCAAACGTTTACCACTTCGTTGAAACCCACGAGCACGGGTATGGTGCTGACAAACCTAGAAACATAATCTGGGCAAACCGGAATTTGAACCAACAATCACAGGTTTCTGGCTTGCCCAAGGAACGCAACTCTGCACGGCGAATCGCGGCGCCTTGTGCCCCCTGTTTAATTCAATGACTACACAAATCCAATACGTGGAATGTACAATCAAAAGCTGAACAAAACTACTGTACAACCCTATCAGTCAAACGTGTGGGACATGCCTTCAACATGTAGTCCTGGGACAAGTCAAGAACCACATACAGACAAGCCTCTCAGGCTATCACGGGTGCAGTACCTCTATTCTGTTATGATGAACACCTTGGACACATTTGTTACCATAGTTTCATCTTGGAGTAAGTGAGTTGGCTGAACAACTTTGATCAGTATTACAGTCATATCATGTGTCAGAATAATATGGGAGAAAAGCCTGAAGTGATGCATGTTTCAGATATTTCCCACTTTCGTGAAACCCACGAGCAAGGTATGGTGCGCACAAACCTAGAATCTTAACAGGCCAACAGGGATTATAACCCATGGTCATAGGTTTCTGGTGTGCCCAAGGGAGCCAACTCTGCACAGTGAATTGCAGCGCCTTAGATGACTGTGCTGCCTGTGCCACCGATTTGTCCATCAGTCGCATCTTTTCACAGGACTGTAATTTGATTGGATGGCAATTCGACACATACCTTTGTTCAAGGCAGCCATCAACAAATACACCAATTTTATTGGCATCACTGGACTGTATTTCTCCAGTGTGACAGGGCTAACATTCGTTTACCAATTTCAAACACAGACATTGACACATCCAGTAGCTGATGTTTTAAGTACATCCGCACTTAAATGTCATCATCCCAGACTCCACATATATAAAGGTATCAAACACAAAGTTACCGGAAGCCAGAAAATGGTCCATATCATTTATTCATTAGGATACATTACAGGTTATGACATTTAGTCTTGACAAACCTAGTCAGCTCCTACAACTTGTAATCCTGCCTGGCCCAGGGTCAACATCTACTCTGCAGCTATGACCATGGAATTACAATAAATATGTCATCCGTTTCCTTTGCAGCTTAAGAAATGACACAAGTCTGTTCTTCATACGACAATATCAAAACCAGGGTGTTGTACAAAACAACCATAATGCTAGGACTGTCGTAAGTCTATGTTAAGTTATGGGAGTTACGATGATCTTAGCGCTAACATCACTTTGTATAACGGCACCCACGGCCCTGTCCAAAGCGATTTCAACGCTTGGACTGTCGTAAGTCTATGTTAAGGTATGGGAGTTACAATCATCATAGCGCCAAGACCGTTTGTGAAACGGTGCTCTGATACTTACAGGGGTATATTTGCTTCATGTAACATCAGCTTTATCTAAGCAACTTTGGTTTGACGCCGCTTTTAGCATATTCCAGCAATAACACGGCAGGGGACACAATAAATGGTCACACACTGTACCCAGCGTGAAGTATGAATGTTTTCACTATTAGTCTACCTGTTGGAACCCTTAGTATGGAGTTATTAGGAAAATACTATTTGGTTTGTCATGAGTGGGCTAACAGAAAACCTCGATGATACTTGTGTTGTTAATGATCAACAGAAACTTCACAGAACACAAGGAGTGGGTGAGTGACACTGGTTTAACACCACTCAGAACATATTACAGCTATATCATCGACTGTGACCTTAATGTGGGAGCTCGAAATGATGTAGGTCGTAGACGTTAAACATTTCGTTGAAACCCACAAACACAGGTGTGATATTGATACAGGGATCACAATAGGAAATTTCGAAAAGATCCTGGTACAGCAAAGGGACGCAACTCTGCACAGCAAGCTACGATGCCTCTGTTCCTCCATGTCCTCTCCTGACATACACACAGGATGCTTAGTCCATCATATTTATCTATACATAAATAGTCTATCCGACATACACGGTACAGGAGTTACAAGTACTTGAAACGGTCCATTCATTGTCAGCATTTACAGGTTATACAGGAACAAATAATCCATTGTGATCACTTCCAAAAATGGTTCGAACTGTAAGGCAATGAGACTGATGAACACTTTCCATGGTGAATCCTTGTTTCTCGCACATAATCAATTATTTGCATGAATGAGTTCTAGCCCCGATAATCCTAACAAATAGACTTGCTTAGAGCCCAATAACATCTCATTGAAGCTAGGTGTCAACAAAAACATGGCGTTCATCAAAAGCCTATGAACATTGGGTATTGTTAGTAAGCTTCATAAGGTTTAGGCATTAATAATCTTGAAAAGTTAGTTTAACACTTTCTATTACAGATAATTCATTAAACATAATCATCATTATAAAGTTAACACATCTTTGCTTGAAAGTGACTAAATTTCTGACCTTAGGTTTAATTCACACTACAAAAATAACCTCAACCTCCAACCCCCTTCATGAAAAGCCACTGCCTAAAAAATAAACCTTAGTGTTTGGCCTAACAGCATACCTAAACAAATTCGGCTAAGACTCCAATGAAAGATTTCCTTAATTGTCTTAGTGTTTTGCACCAAACCAATCACCATGCGAGTTTGTGATCAAGATATTGGATCCAATGAGTCTACTTCTGTACAGGTCACCTACAACATAGTCTTGTTCTGAATCGGTGGACGAATGTCAATGGATATCTCTGCAAACACTGGACACAGCAAGTACATACAAATTTACATACATATCTTAGTGCACACATATCAGTAATATTCAGTGCCATAACCTATGTTAAGGGAGACATGCCTATCATTTGTGGTATGTTAGGGATGTCACGACTCGCCTATATATCGCAAATTTACACCTGACGATACAATACACGATAAGCCTACCCATGTATCAGTCCATATTTAAGGCTGTATCAATGTCCAAAAATCTTAACAAAGTCTTGTAAAAAGCAGCTTGAGAAATGCTTAAGTAAGCATTACCTTACAAACTATTGCGAAACAAAATGTTAAATCTGACATAACACTCGAAGAATGAGTCACAAATAAACCAGTCATGCCAGCTAAATAGAGACAGGATGATACCATTCTCTTTACCTGGAATACATGAATAGAGAAGGTAAAATGGTACAAAAATAAGTATCGTCATACATACTATATAGTGACTCCAGTATCGTGATACGTAATCGACAAGTGGGGTAGGCATATCGTGACACCCCTATTGTTTATTATCGCAGAGCAATGGCTATAAATAAATAGGTGCAAATTTAGACCATGATATTTGCAAGTACTTGGTATATGCTAGGCCTCATCTACGTTACGTTCTAGCACTTACTATAAAAGTGCTTTTAAGTTTTAACCCACGTGGTCGTGATTCTCAACATATATTCTCATCATGATTATACTCAAAAGAACTAAACAAAGCGCTAGGCCGTCACTGATTGGCAATTACCATCAGCTGAAAAGAATCACATATATGCTACATCAATTACTGATATTATAATAGGTTATAGGCAGCAAGTCTAAGTAAGTGTTAAATTTGTACACAAGTTTCTAAAAGATTTCAGTAATTTCTGATTCATGTTCATAGTACTTGACTTGTCATTACGACTTGCCATTACGACCTGTCATTACGACTTGCCATTACGACCTGTCATTACGACCTGTCATTATGACTTGCCATTACGACCTGTCATTACGACTTGCCATTACGACCTGTCATTCTGACTTGTCATTACGACCTGTTATATGACCTGTCATTACGACTTGTACTTACGACCTGTCATTACAACTTGTCATTACAACTTGTCATTACAACCTGTCATTACAACCTGTCATTACTATGATCATTATTGGAATGAAACTTGGGTAAACTTCAGCAAATCCTTTCACTTGTACTAATCACATTTTTAAATTTTAAATTTTTATTTCAATCTTGCATAATTTATTTTGTATTTGTCAAAATTTAAAGTTCAAAACACTTCTTGCTTCAATTATTTTTTCTAATTTGTCAATTTACTATGGGGTGAAATATCAGTTCTTAAATTTCATTCAGTATTGATTCTTGATCACAGTGTAAAGAGTGGTCAAGTAATTATTCGTAAAACATTGTTTTATTTGCCCTGGTTACTGGCAGCAGCTTCGTGAAAACAGAGCAACAAGTAAAGCCTGTTAACGTCACACAAACAGGATGTAAAAACAAAAGAAATATTAAATAACAAAAGACTAAAATGGTTTGTAGTTGAGTAAAGACTATGCTCTGTGATTGGTGTGACAATGTGTCTCTCTTGCAGCACTTGGACGATGGGAGAACTTGCTAAGCATGACCATCTTCAATTTTCATTTGCTGACATGCCACGTACATCACCCGTTCTGCGACTCTAAAAATAAAAACACAACAATATTACTCTGTTGTCACTTGAATATTATTATATGCACAATATTAGTGAGTGAGTGAGTTGGATTTAACACCGCTTTTAACAGTATTCCAGTTATATCACGGCGTGTCAGCTTAATGTGCTTAATGCCCTAACTGATGCAGGTCTCGGACGTTTACCACTTCTGTAAAACCCACGAGCACGGTGCTGACAAACCTAGAAACATTCTTCAGCAGCTGGATCTCACACAGTTTGTCTCTCTGTCTAAAACAGCAGCAAATGCAAAACGGAGTAATGCAGGATAAGTTAAAAAAATTGTACTTTACTAGGGAAGTGTTATCCCAAATATAACATTTGTTACATGTCGCAAGTCAGTGTTAAAGAATGGGAGTTACGATCGTCTCAGCGCTAAAATTGCTTTGTGGGCCAGGGCCAGTACGTAATTTCCATTACCGTCAGTCCATACAACCATCAGTCAATGTGAAGTCACAGGAACATTGGTATGAACCCACCTGATCAAGCTCTTCCTTGGTCTTATCTTCAATAGCCCGAATGTCCTTCATTGTCAACCCATACCACTGATCCATCCAGCAGAACACCTCTCGGTGGAAATTGGTAAACAAACGCTGCTCTTGCTGGAAGTAGAACAAGTTTCAGTCATGTTGAGTCATCCAAACATTTCTTTGAAATTGATCGACAGGACTAAAGTGCAAATTAACCTCATTTACCAACCAAAGAAGCATAAAAAATTGTATGTGCACTTGTGCAAATATCACTTCACGGGAACCATTGTATTGTTTATGTCATCCCGACAGCATTCAAATATACTTGTGTCATAAGGTTGTAATGACTTCACACCAGAAACGAGGTCATAGCTGAAGATTGTTGACGTCATTCAATAATTGTGTTTTTCTAAGAGGGCAGTTGTGATCACTGCATTTTTTCTAAAATGGAGCCCAAAACGATTTTGAAACAAGAAAACAGTGTTATCACTACTCCCCGCCATTAGGCACATTGGAAGTCTTGTTTGTTCATATAGTAGTGGATATAAACTATAAAAAAAGAGCCCCATAACGCCTTAAGAAGAGAAAGGCACTTGGGCCACTTTTTGTCAGCAGAAAAAATAAATAAATGTGAAAATAATGCACAAAAAAGGCAGTTTCTCTGGAAAAAATAACTCAGTCGTGATAAGTATCTCTTAGAAAAGCTAACTTCAGTTGTTTCTGAGAAAACATGACCCCATTGCACAAATAACATGGATTGAAGGTCCTAACTTGGTAAGACAATTAATTGACGGGACCTATTTATAAATCCACTCTTGACAAGTATCTCTTAGACAAGCTTGCAAACTTTCATTCTAGTAGACTTGTCCCCATTACACACACTATGCACAAAGAAAAATAACATGGACTAAGGGCTGTAACTCTGTAAACAAATAGTGAGTGAGTCAGTTTGGTTTAACGCCGCTTTTAACAGTATTACATTTATATCGCGGCGTGTCAGCTTAATGTGGGAAGAAAGCCCGAAGTGATGCAGGTCTCAGACGTTTACCACTTCAGTAAAACCCTCGAGCACAGGTATGGTGCTGACAAACCTAGAAACATAATCTGGGTGAACTGGGATTCAAATCCACAATCATAGGTTTCACAGCAAATTGCGGCGCCGTAGATGACTGGGCCACCTGTGCCCCCTGTAATGACCAATTTTCGAACTCAGCCTTGACAAGTATCTCTTAGATAAGCATGCAAACTTTCATTCATTTGACTTCAAAGTTTCTGAGAAAACTTGTCCCCATTGCACACACTATGCAACAAGTTGAAAAACACAGGGCAAGGGCCATAACTCTGTAAAAAAAAATTAATTGACGGGACCAATTTTCGAACTCGGTCTTGACAAGTATCTCTTAGATAATTTCATTCATGTATATTTAGTAGTTTCTGAGAAAACTTGTCCCCATTTCACGTAGTATGCAATAAGTTGTAAATCACGGAGCAAAGGCCATAACATCAATTTTCGATCTCATTTGAGATCATGACCAGAAACATGGCAGGGAAACTCATAAGAATTCATGTATTACCCTTGCTCGGGAAATAAAAGAATTGTGCCACCTCATTTAATAAAATCAGAATGACAAACAAGATCACATTATGATCTCTATTTATGCGCCATTTTCGATGTTTTGAATACGATACCTGCATTAACAATGTTACGATCTTTCCAACTCTGGAAAGTTGTACCTACCATGAGGCATGCACTTTACACTGTATCCTACAGAAAGTCCTACAGAAGCAGATAGGGCTTGGACGGGTAACTCGGGTACCCGGGTCGGGTTGGTCCTGAGTAGGACCCGGGTACCCAAAGTACTACCCAAACCCGTGGATAGTGACATATTGTTTAATGACAAAAACTCACTATTGCACAGTTTTTACACTACAAGTCGCTAATGTTCCCATTTCTTTATGATGATGTACACATTCCTTTTGACTTATACATGTTTGAGTAAAGATAAAGCTTCAGTCAACTTCAGTGAACGCATGATTCGATCGTTTCATAAGAGACCATATATCTATTACATTGTCTCCGGTTTCATACATGTATCTAAACAGTTTTTGCCAGGGCTACAGTTAAACTATTCCCAATTAGACATTGTGTTCCCAACTCTTGAGACCTACAGTGGGTACCCGGGTAGGGTCGGGTAATAGGGGGTTGGGTACCCGGGTAGTAAATTCGGACTCGTCCCTAGTAGCAGACATACTATCTTAAAACAGGACTCTTAATCTTACCTTCATGATGAATTTTTCAACTCTAGACTGCAGACCAAACCACTTGAATTTGGCTCGAACCAGTTTATATGCACACATCACTGGGTCAACTTTTTCCTGTCAAAACAAATATTCAGAAAACATCAGCAATGTTGAAACAAAACTACTATCAAGAAATTCCTTATATTAGTGCAAGGTAAGGGCAGGGTTTCATCAAGGATTCAAAACTAAGTGCCCTTGGCAGGCAATTTAGGCAAAAATTGAAAATGTTATAAGAAATTGTGTAGTATATTTGTATTTTAGTGGCCGGAATCTCTGTTCAAGCATGTTTCCACATAGGAACAAAGAGGAAAGAAAAAATGCATATTGTGAGATAGGATAAGTTTAAAAATATGCTATTTTGCTCAAATTGATCAATGAAGTGCAAGTCAGTTTTACAAAGCCATAATATTAGTTATTGATACAAATCTCGATTGGGAGATTTGTTATTCCAATTTGTGATTTTTTACTGCCATCATGCAGATTTGGGATTGGATATCAGCCGGAGGAGGCGTTGCACAGTACGTGGAAAGCACTGCCATACAATCTCAACCATATATTAGACATACCGGAATGTTCGGTTGTTCAGTTTTCAAAATTTAATCGAGAACTATGATAACATATTTTTCAAGCGTAGTCTCAAATGGAAGTCGCCAGGTTGAAACGAGTGCCGTAAAGCTCGAGAAAGCTGCTTTCTAATTGGCTGGTGTCGACTTCTTGTTAGTCATTTCAGTGGTCGGTCCGCAAAAGGTCGTTCTGACGTGACCCATAATGGGATGTCCTCAGATCTTTGTTTAGTGATACATAGATATGATTTTAACAACAAACTGACAAACCTTGCAAAAAAGCTCTGACTGAAAATGTTTTCACCAGCTTTAATAAGTTTTTTATGTTTTCACATGGCATATGCACCTGAATCATGTCTATCTCTCCGTCCAAAATCATTCAATGTTATTGATCACATAAAACAACCCCTAACCTAGCCAAATTATAGGTGAGGTAGGTGAGGTGAGGATCAGTTGAAATGAGGTGATGTCTGAAATATGTGTGTCTGTTTATACTAGTCCGGACGAATACCAACTTTATTGTGCTAGTCCAATGAGATACCATGTCACAGTTTAAGATAAATACCCCACTCTGGCACACTATACAGACTCCTCGCTGACTAGTCCTTGTTTTAGCCTATAAATGCCCAAAGTCAGGCAGGGAACATCAAGTACCATCTTTTACTAAGATACTGCCAGGGATCGAGCCCACGACCTTCTGCTCTCCTGGCAGACGCTCTATCCACTAGACCACGGAGGCAGTCCAAATCATGGCACTGGGACATGGTGGCCCTCCCCCCTCCCCCAATTGTAATGGCCTCCCTACCTGCCAGTTGGGAGCATCTAATGGGCCTCTCCCAGTCTTCTGACTTTTGAATAACTTGGGATCAGTGGATTTCTTGTAGTCCTGCAAACAAAAAGGAAAAAGGTGTAGGGACCAGTTTTAAAGTTCAATGTTGGAGAAAAACTAAATTCCTTAGGTTTTGAGATAACCCACCCCACCCACACCCCCTTAGCGATATTCCAGCTATATTCCAGCAGCATGTTTGCTTGTTGTTTTATGCCGCATTCAGCAATATTTCAGCAATATTCCAGCAGCATGTTTGCTTGTTGTTTTATGCCGCACTCAGCAATATTCCAGCTATATTCCAGCAGCATGTTTGATTGTTGTTTTATGCCGCACTCAGCAATATTCCAGCAGCATGTTTGTTGTTTTATGCCGCACTCAGCAATATTCCAGCAGCATGTTTGCTTGTTGTTTTATGCCGCACTCAGCAATATTCCAGCAGCATGTTTGCTTGTTGTTTTATGCCGTACTCAGCAATATTCCAGCTATATTCCAGCAGCATGTTTGCTTGTTGTTTTATGCCGCACTCAGCAATATTCCAGCAGCATGTTTGTTTGTTGTTTTATGCCGCACTCAGCAATATTCCAGCTATATTCCAGCAGCATGTTTGCTTGTTGTTTTATGCCGCACTCAGCAATATTCCAGCATGTTTGTTTGTTTGTTGTTTTATGCCGCACTCAGCAATATTCCAGCTATATTCCAGCAGCATGTTTGCTTGTTGTTTTATGCCGCACTCAGCAATATTCCAGCAGCATGTTTGTTTGTTGTTTTATGCCGCACTCAGCAATATTCCAGCAGCATGTTTGCTTGTTGTTTTATGTCGCACTCAGCAATATTCCAGCAGCATGTTTGCTTGTTGTTTTATGCCGCACTCAGCAATATTCCAGCAGCATGTTTGTTTGTTGTTTTATGCCGCACTAAGAAATTTCCAGCTATATTCCAGCAGCATGTTTGCTTGTTTTTTTATGCTGCACTCAGCAACATTCCAGCTATATGATGGTAGCCAGTAAAGAATGAAGTGTGGGTCAGACTATCCAGTGCCTGATATTATCCAGGGCCTGATATTATCCAGTGCCTGATATTATGAGCAGGGATAAATGCATCAGGGTACAATGACACACGTCCAACAAAGTCACTAACTCTGGCCACCCAATCCATTTAGTCACCCCTCATGACCAGCATCGGTTGTAGGGACCTAATTGAACATAATCCTGATCTTAGTCAGATTGTTCATCCCAGCACAGCTTGGGACATATTCTCCATGGGAGTCCCTACCCACAACCATGGCTACTTTCCTGAAGATGATTATGTCCTTACCGAATTGGAAACCTTGTCTGTTATATCAATATTGTAGACATCCAAGTGCTTAAGTTCCTCAGGACTCAGTCGATGGGCCTGTTAACGAAGAGTGAGTGAATGAGTGAGTGAGTGAGTATGGTTTTACGCCGCTTTTGCAAATATTCAGGCAATATCACGGCGAGGAAACCAGAAATGGGCTTCACACATTGTACCCATGTCGGGAATCGAACCCGGGTCTTTGGCGTGACGAGCAACGCTTTAACCACTAGGCTACCCAACCGCCCCTGTTAACGAAGCGTTAAACACACATTTAGAACATAGTAAAGCACATGTTTCATATTTCCTCATTTATTATGGCCTTTTTAAAAAATGTTATCCAGTGTTCATTTTGCAAAGAAAGATATGCTTTTGTTTTAAAATGGCATACTCAGATCGAAATACAGAAACCAAAATTTATAATCTTAAGACATGTTTTGTAACCATGGTAACAGTTCTAAGGCACTAGTTATTTGACTTTCAATTAGTTTCTAGAGACGAATAACATGTTCTCGTACCTTCTACCGCTAAGGTATCAGTCATATCTTAGGGACTGCTCCTCATTCAGCATACACGTTCAGGGAAGGTCATGTATAACTGGACTATTTTTAATAAAATATAACGTGTCTTTTCAGGGAAAGTCATGAAAAATAATTTTGTGACCACACCCTGACCGGTCCCTTAGGTATTTATTTATTCCAATGAGATGATCGTCACATGTAGATATATCCCAATAATACCTGAAAAGTCAGGACATATGATGCTTCCTTTCTTCCTAACCTAACAGTTGCCATTCATATGAATTCATAGTGATCAGCAAACCAAAAGCAAGTGAAACGGCAAGCCAAGAGAACCAAAATATTATACAGCTAATTACTTTTGACAAGGTCAATATGCGAAAAACAAGGTTGGTTGGTTGGTTTGTTGTTTAACGCCGCACTCAGCAATATTCCAGCTATATGACGGCGGTCTGTAAATAATCGAGTCTGGACCAGACAATCCAGTGATTAATATCATGAGCATCGATCTACGCAATTGGGATCGATGACATGCATCAACCAAGTCAGCGGGCCTGACCACCCGATCTTAGTCGCCTTTTACGAAAAGCACAGTCACCTTTTACGGCAAGCATGGTGTGCCGAAGACCTATTCTACCCCGAATCTTCACGGGTCCGAAAAACAAGGACCTGAGGACCTGACCCCTGAGGTGGTCTAGTCAGACCGCCAAAGGGGTCTGTTCCAAGGGGCCCGCAGGCCAAGCTGAAGGGGGTTAGCTCCAAGGGTCTTTGTTTTCACATATTGACCTCGTCAAAAGTAATCATTCGCTTTGTAATACCGACATTCACTTTAACGTTTATTAATCCTTTAAACCTCCTGTTTCATTACAGTAACCTAGCAAATTGTGAAATCGTGAGTCGTAAGGACCACCAAGTAGTTTGTGGCACCCCCTTTGAAAATAATCCAACCATATTTCAAATGACCCCACAATTTTGTCACTAGTGCGGCCAAAAGGGGCCTACATTTTTGCCAGGTTGAATGAACACTACCTGTGGCTGTTGTAGATACTCACATTGGCTGTATTTCCCCTGTCCGGTAAGTGGAGACTTTCTATCACAATATGGAAACAATCCTTCATGTACTCCGGATTCTGGAAAGGGAACAAGGAACTCAGTCATCTGTTTACATCAACAAATAAATCAACCTGGTTCAAACAGATATGGAACACAAAAATTCAAGGCCTTTTCATGATTTTCAACTGCTATTTTCAAGCAAAAAACAGTTTGAATAACAAATTTTCCAACGATATATATTTTCACAATCAACAAATAAAATAAATTAAGTTTGTCAATAATTCTCATTTGCTGTTTTGTTATAATTATAATCCTGATCATTGATGTGATAACATATTGCTACAATTGTTTGTTTGTTGTTTAATGCCGCACTCAGCAATATTCCAGCGACAGTCTGTAAATAGTCGAGTCTGGACCAGAAAATCCAGTGATTGATATCATGAGCATTGATCTACACAATTGGGATGCGATGACATGCATCAACCAAGTCAGCGAGCCTGACCACCCGATCCTGTTAGTCGCCTCTCACGACAAGAATGGGTTGCTCAATACCTATTCTACCCCGGATCTTCACGGGTCCATTAATTTTAATACTTTTTATTAACAAGTATATGTTATTTTGTACGAAATCAAGGCCTTTCAGTGTGTTTTGGTGATTTTCACAGTTGACAATAAAAACAAGGCTTTTAAAGAGAGACCTTAAAATTCAAGGCCTTCAATGCCTGCATGCACCTTGATGAATACAAATTTAAATTGAATAGCATCTTCATTGTTCAGAGCTTTACAAAAACCCAGTCGAATCAAGTGGAGTTTTAGCCTTGTCTTGAACATTGATAGTTCTGATGTAGGATGGTTCTTTTTTCATTTCTTCTTAACCATGTTTACCTTTCTGATGGTTTTCAGTCAGGTGAGTGAGTTAGTTGGGTTTAACGCCGCTTCGAACCCACTACCACAGGTTTCTAAAGTCTGAACAGCGATTTACGGCGGTTTAGACGACTGGGCCACCCGTGCCCACTTCAGTCTGGTGACCTAGAAGGGCACTGCCCAATAGGCTACATGTGATGGGGCAGATATTAGGCGGGATGTGGCTGAACTGCTCACCGTTATCACTGTCCTGCAGTAGGGGTAGGCATTCCATGCCTCTTCATGTATTTCTAGACTTCCTTTCGGTGCCAATAAACGAATATATCCTGGAACTTTGCTGAAATAAAGAAGCACAATATATTCCAGGGACATTGAGTCTGAACCAGACAATCAAGTGATTGACATCATGAGCATTGATCTATGCAACAGGATGCGAGGACAAGCATCAAACCAAGTCACTGAGCCAGATCACCAGATCCCATTAGTCACCTCTTACGATAAGCATAGATGTCTGAAGACCTATTCTTATCCAGATCTTCACGCATACATTGGGTACAGCTCACACAAGAGGTACAAGGTATTGGGAAACTTCTCCATTCTGTACCAAAACGTATTAGTTTGTTAGCCAGAATTTGTCTTTCAGCATCATTGTTGAAAGGATTTAACGTTAATATACGTTGGTCATGATAAATATTACCTGCGCTTACCAATGTCAATTCTAACAAGAAATCTGATTAGACTCTGACCAGTCACATATTGATATTCTGCCACTGAATGTCCGTGGGAACACTCTGCATCTAACTCACCTCTGCAAGTGGTATATTTTATATGTGTATTGCCCAGTGTTGAAATCGCCACCAAGAAGAGGGTCTGGAGGTTGTTGCCCCTCTGACGGAGAGAAGGGTTCGTTCTTAATAACCTCAATGCCCTCCCCACCCCCGGTTTCGTTTTTGCTGGCCTGCGCAACAGAGTAGAGCTGAGCCACTTGGTACTGAAACACAGGAGAGACTTTGAGCTGGGGAGTGAAGTGAGTGAATGTTGTTTGATGCCACAGTCAGCAATACTCCACCTATATCACAGTCACCTGTAAATAATCAAGTCCGGACCACACAAACCCGTGACTGAAAGCATCCACGACACGCAATCTATCAAGTTACAGTCTACCCAATCTATCAAGTTACAGTCCACCCAATTTTGTCTACAACATACTGTATGTGTTCTTATATCTGAAATTTTTTATGAACCTGGAGAAAAATAACCCAAATGGACTCATACATCAGACGTTACCCATACTTTTTTTACTACATTCATAGTCGTCAGCCACTTTGTTAGATGTTGCTATGGTCACAACATGCACAAGGCATGCATAATATATATGTTATCATTATAAGGACAAATGGACTAGTGGTCTAAAATTATTTGTTTCTAACGCTGTAACACAAACTGGGGTATATTTATTTCCAATCTGGGACTCCTGTCTGATATTTCCTGCAGACTAGATAAACCCCTGCCTAGAAACAAAAATGCAGTTTCAAACTTTTGCAGCACCTAATACTCACCTCATCAACAGTAACGGGCAGTGTGACTCGGCTGAAAGACAAAATGTTTGAATATATTACCATGACTACAAATAAAAAAACTATGTTTAATAATTATCAACTATTATATGCATGAACATTCACACTGAAATTTTAGCAACAATAATTATCACTCAAAAGCAAATATGGTGAAATATCAAATTTGCATTTATGTCCGTTTTTTTTCTTGATAATGGGGGAATACCTGTGCACATTCATTTTTATAACAATAGCAATAACAAATTATTATTATTATTATTATCATTATCATTATTATTATTATCCCACACCCATGCCAAATAGCATATAATCCATATACCACCAAAACCCTGTCAACCAGTCTCAGTGCATTCAACATGTTCAATGTGCTTTCTCAGCTCCTTTGGGAGGGAGGATACAGGAGGGCTCGAAAAAAATTCTCAAACCAAACTTGTCCTGCCTGGCAATTAAATATTATTTTGTACTCGTCCTGCAATATTTTCTCTTGTCCCATTAAATTTTATACAGTTTTGTTCCCAGTTTATCTTTACCATTTTCGGTAATAACCTTTGAGTTGAGGGTATTTACCACAGACAACACAAACTAATTCACAGTCACTCCCACCCATATTCATCTCCGCACATTCAAAGCAAGCCATGAGCATTTCGTTTTGTTTTTCAGTCACACTGGGTTTTTCAAATAAATTCATTTTTTATGGGTTTTTTCGTCAACCCCACAATTCCCGATTACAAACAGACATTATCCTCGCAAAAACATTCACTTTTGCTTTGACATCTGAGAATCAGAAAACAAGTTGCTCACTACAACAATAAAATAAAATTGCATCCTTTTTACAAGTAGTTTCTAGACCTGCTGTGCCAACAATCACACTTTTTTGTTTATTTCTTTAACTGAAACATGCCAAGTATGCGGCCTATTTATGATATAAACAACATGTAGTTCTTTATTACTACTACAAACGTACAACAAATAAAAAAGTATGTTAGGTTCAGAATTATCCTGCATATTTTATTGAAAACGATTTGAGATGAATTCATACGATTGCAATGTACATATGAATGTACTCGCCCGATAGGACAAGCGTTTTGTCCATTCTTTCTCACCCTGCACATGCTTCCACTCGTCAATATGAGCGGACGAGTTGACTTTTAGAGCCCTGTACAGTGTTTGTTTGTTTGTTGTTTAACGCCTCATTCAGCAATATTCCAGCTATATGGCGGCAGTGTGAAAATAATCAAGTCTGGACCTGACAATCCAGTGATTGACATCATGAGCATCGATCCATGCAATTGGGATCGATGACACGCATCAACCAAGTCAGTGAGCCTGACCACCCGATCCCATTAGTCACCTCTTACGACAAGCATAGTCTCCTTTTAACATGTTTAATGAGTGAGTGAGTTAAAATTTAACGCCACAATGGTATGGGAGGATACAACCCCAGCTGTCTGAACTTGTGTTAGGGCAGTAGGTTTGCCTTAACTTCAACATCAATTTCAGTACATTTGACCCAAGACATGAGCTGTCAAACACAGAATCACAAACACAAACACAAATCTTTTACTTGATTTGGGAATAGGATGAGTTGCTTCTGTGAGAGACTTATACAGAGGGCGTTACAAATGTTTGTTTGTTTGTTTGTTGTTTAACGCCACACTCAGCAATATTCCAGCTATATGACAGCGACCAGACAATCCACTGATTGACATCATGATCATCGATCCACGCAATTGGGATACAATGACATGCATCAACCAAGTCAGCGAGCCTGACCACCGATCCTGTTAGTCACCTCTTACAAGAAGCATAGGGGCTAATTATGGCAAGCATGGGTGCTGAAGACCTATTCTGACCCGTATCTTCACATAATGAAGCCATTCTGACAAGACAGTCTGTGCCAAAACCTGTTGAAACAAAAGCCAAAACTTGGCTCTTAGCCATATTTTCAGTCGAATTCAGTGTTATTATGTGGACTATTATAAGCTGAGCCTACTAGACCTAACAGAATTTTACAAGACTCAGGCTAAAGTCGCAGATTGACAAAAACATAGTGGCTGCACATACCATGCATATGAAATTGAACCCGTAGTCTGACAAATTTAATTTTCAAAATTCATTCAATAATGTTGTCACTTGTTTACCAAGTGGGATAGTGTCCTACTTTCCTGTTTGGTGTTCACTGCTCAAGTAAAAGGTACTGAAGTCTGTAATATAGCTATAGGTGAAGGAACAATGGTCCATATAGACACCTGTGTCACAATCATTGTTGCGCTGCTTACTGATCAATAACACCCACCCACACACACCTGCCTTTTGGAATCTGACAACAGTACTTTCAAGTCGAACGCGTTGTGAAATATATTATCTTGTATGGATTAGTTGTTGTTGTTGTTGTTGTTGTTTGTTGTTTAACGCCGCACTCAGCAATATTCAAGTCTGTAAATAATAGAGTCTGGACCAGACAATCCAGTGATTGACATCATGAGCATTGATCCACACAATTGGGATATGATGACATTCATCAACCAAGTCAGTGAGCCTGACCACCTGATTCTGTTAGTCGCCTCTTACTACAAGCATAGTTGCCTTTTACGGCAAGCATGGGTCGCTGAAGACCTTATATGGTTGCTGAAGTCCTGGGTGCAGGACTAGAATACTTTTGATTTTTCTTCAAACTGAGGTTGTCATTTCAGCATGATGTCAGGGTTTCTACACAATGCACAATGTGCATCCAGAATGTCCAAATTTAGTAAAAGCTAAATTAAACCAAAAACTGGAGAGCCAAGCAAGACACGTTCTTCTTGGTCGGCGACAAGTGGTAATATGCCTTGATGTGACATAACATCAAGGTCACATGACAGCGGCAATGGTACTACAAAAACTGCTTTTTCTCTTTCCTCAAGGACCATCGCTAGGCGCTGTCTCTTTTTGTCGTAGGGTAAGCAGTAGATGCATCAAGGAGTAATGCAGGATAAGTAAAAAATATAGTGAATGGATGCAGAAAAACAGTACTGCGTCCCAAGGGACGCACACTGATATGCACACTCAAGCTTGATAACAGTGTAAGGATCAACAGTAAAACGTCACTAAAATGCAATTAACCAGGTTAAAATGCATTGCAAAAACATAAGAAGATGATAACAAAATCATAACAAATCAAACCGTTGATCATGTTGATAGCTGCAATGATGTAGTTGGATATTATATAAAGTTTATATAAAATTGTTAATGTTATCCATAAAGTTTAAGTTCTCTTAAATATTCATTGTACCTACAGCATGTACAGCGCATCAATAACAGTTATGGGAGTCTGTTATTATCCATCAATCATGACCACTGTCCACATGATCATTGATTCATTCCAGGCAAGTAAAAATTATCTAAATGTACAGTAACTAAACCATTTCATACTTTACTGGGCCCTCATACTGCCTGCAGGGACCCTTTATTAAAATAATAATTTTGTGAATGATACTGAATGAAAGGCTGTTCATATGTTCAACATATCCATGTGTTTGTCACGGTAACTTTATGTGAAGGTACATTCAACACTGTCTTCAAAAACTACACATTGTCACTGGTTTTTATTGTCAAGAAACTGATTTCTGAGTGAGCCTTCATGCTGCCAAAACCAGTAAGATGGGAACAAAGTGTAGCAGCCATAAAATTTCCGAGTCCCATGATGGGATTCAAACCACGGACCTTCTGATCAGAGGTCTTGTCCACATGACCAAAGAGGTTAACCCTGTCAACAAGCTGACAAGGTAAGGATGTCATCTGTGGGATGACTCCACGCCCTGCTACAAAAGGCTGAATGCCAATAGACAACATTATGACAGGTTTATTGCACGCTATTTATTGGAGTCTATTCTCAATGCACATCACATTTATGCATGAATAACTCCCTCAGAAACGAGGTAAGGGGTCACAATGAAATATTTTAACCTGAAGTTTGATAAGAAGTTATTCAGAATTTATCAACTCCAACAGTAAAATAAATAATGAATTCCAAATCCTAACTTGGGAATAAATTAACTTATGTTAATCCTTTAAAACATGCTTAACATGTGCAAAGTTTCATAAACATGATAAAACAGCGTAGTCATTGTTACGTTCATCATGACAAGCAGGGACATGTCTAGGATTTCCAACGAGGTGCCTTTGGCGGGCAAACTGCGGAAAAAAATAATTACTTTAATCAAAATTTGATATTTTTTTTAAATTCTTATTTTCTGAATTTAAGAAAATAATCACCCCTTGCCATTATCACCCTCCTCAGTTCTAGGAAGCTAGGAGACTCGTGGATTCTTTAAATACAAATGGGTTTCCTTGTAGAATTATTTCTATTCAACCTTATACATAAATTTGTTTTTGGAGTTTATTATTTAGTCCATACGTTTATCCATAGTTTTTCTCCTAGTATAGTTACATACCAGTGAAATGAACATGAGTGAGTGAGTGAGTATGTTTTTACGCCGCTTTTAGCAATATTCCAGCAATATCACGGCGGGGGACACCAGAAATGGGCTTCACACATTGTACCTATGTCGGGAATCGAACCCGGGTTTTCGGCGTGACGAGCGAACGCTTTAACCACTGGGCTACCCAACCGACCCAAAATGAACATGACGAAGCAGAGTTTAATATTAAAGGGGGTTCTGGGGTTGTTGAGGTTTTGCTCTGCACTATCTGAATCAAACATGCTTAGGAACCCCTTGAATTCTGACCTCTTTACATGAGATTAGGACATGGGCCTCTGGACTACAATGCTGGAATGTCACCTCACCAGGTTTCCTTATGTTTGCGACACTGTTGGGCAGTGCCAAAGCTTCTTCATGCCTCTTTACATGGGAAGGTTTCAATTCCATACGTAATAATTTCTTTGATTCTTTACCTGTCAATTGACTTCACGAAGCTGGTCATACTCATTGACCTTTGAACTCTCACCGAGTCATGCATCACAACCAACAACAGTCTTGACAGTCAACAGTTATTCCGCTGTGAACAAGGAAGACCTGATAACACCATACAAAGTGCAAGTGGAGTCCCTATCTGAAAGTCTGCAGTGGGAGAGGATGGACTGATTATTCATTCCCAGTAGACTACCACGGTTACCATTCAGTAGCCCTGTGGGAACCCTGGGTAAGAATATAGGTCCCCGGCAATCAATGCAGATCATGAGGATCTGCTTAATGGAACAGGTGGTCAGGCTTAGTTGATTGCATGTCACTGTATCCCAACTGCATGGATCAATGTTCATGATGTCAATTACTGGACTGTCTGGGCAATACTCGGTTATTTACAGCCTTACGTCATATAGCTGGAATACTGCAGCGTAAAAAACTCTTCTTCTCTGTAAGCAGTATCAAGCAAACTAGAGTCGGAAAGCATGTTCAAAACTGTATGTCATCTGGACGCGATGACCGAGTCGCCGAGCCTGAACCCTGATCCCAGTGTTAGAAATAAGCGCCTGTCCGTAGGCCCGACGCAGGTAGATCTTGTGTTGGGCCTGCAGTACCAAAGTTGTATGGGTCCTTATTGACTATTCATTTGTCACAATTTGCTTCAGTTTTGTAAATGATGGCCTGAAGAGTTGAGTCAGGGCCTGCAGCTTCTAAAACCTGAGGGTCCTGATGGCAGCCTGGCAATATTTTTAATTTGAAAAATGCCTGATCCTAATATTCAAATTGACAAAAATTGCCTCTTACAGAAAGCTTACTGACCCTGATTCCCCAGAGGGCTTGTAGTTGTACTAGCCTTGACTCTCGCTGTAGGACAAGGCAGCTGTAGTGCAGGTTATAATGTTCAGTGCAGCACTTGCATGACCTCAGACTCAATATCAGATAAAGAACTACATTGATTTTATATGAAAGCTTCTCTTAAGAAGATTCTCATACATTATTAAGATTAAATGTGCAAGCCAATGAACATTCAGCCAACTGTCTTGATCAATAAATCCAGTGTATTTTCAATGAGTTGTGATCAAACTTTAAAATGAAATCATTTATTTTTAAACACCAAATGATTGTTTATTGCTCTTCCTTAAGAATGTTCAGGGTCCACTATGAGAGATCATCATGATTATAGTTTTAGACAAGGTATTACTTTCGTCATTTCAACACAGTCACTTTAAGCACTATAAGCATGATATACTGATGAACATACGGCTTTAAGAATTTCGCTGGTTTTAGTTTCTGAGAAAGTGCTAATCAGAAACAAATGTTAATCCCTCAGCAAACGAAAATATATTACCAACATTTGAAAGAGATACAACATATATATCATACTGTGACGTAACGCAACAACAACTTATTGAACAGTGTATTCATGTTTACTCAATTTGAAATAAAGCTGCAGATGCTTCAGTTCCATGGCAAAATCAAATAGTGTTACTATTCACATGACAACACATCTGATCATGTCTAGCATTAGCATTGCTTACACATCCTATTGTCCTGATTATTGTGTTAACGACCAATTATTCATGAGAAATCCATGAAAAACTACAATGACACTAATGAATACTTTATACAGAAGGTCAAACACATCTGGGTCATGAAGGTCACTAGTGGATCATTAACGACTGACTTTTGAACTTTCTCTTACAATGCTTACAAGCAAGAGATAAATTCTTCCTAATTGAATATTTACAACAGGCCTTGGGGTCAAACATCGTCTTAATTGAAACCATCACACTGAACAAGCTGAGGGTAGTTTGTTTTAGTTCTTTTATATTCATACATTATGCCCATGTGTGTTTTTGAAAAATATTTGGAACATAAATTGTATTATATGAGCATTTGGCATGATACCTATGTATTTATATCCCTAAAATATATTTAGTTATGATGCGCAAAAACACCAAGGTAATAATCTCTTTATCACATAATGTCTTTCTTAACAGTGCTGAAATCAAATGACAGTTTAAGAGATATTTTCAATCATTAAAGTTGCTTCAGAAACCGAGTGTACGGAATAAATACAATGCCTGTGTGAAGCGCCCTGTTTATTGCGTCAATGCCCAATGATTTACATCCATGTGCGTTTACATAACACCCACACATTGGAAAACACCTATAAAAACAGGCAATAGTTATCCGAGCCAGTAGGCATTGTATAGATGTACGGAGCTTATTAATAGTACTTCCTGACAGGTGACCTCATTTACATAAATATCATATTGTGATACCAATTGTTACCACTGCACAGCATACAGCTAGGAGAGAGTTTGTTTTTAACACCACTTTGAACAGTTTTTCAGTTATTACACAGAGCGTCAGCTTGATGTGGGAGGCAAGTCAAAGTGACAACAGTCTTCGATGTTCACCACTAGGGCCGTTACGATTCACTTGCGTATTCGGTGAATCGAACCGTATCCATTCATGAATTGAATTCGTTATTCATGGCCACTAGATTTGAATATTTATGAATATGCAATCATGTGCATTTACATACCCTGTACCTAAAACATCCGTAAGAACATATGATATGCATAGATTTCTTTAAAGACAACACTCTTATAATATTTAATTTGACAGGAATTTGGTCACTGGTCATTGTAGCATTTGAGCAGATACCAAGAATAAGTACCTGGACAAGTGCAGTATATAAATGTATAATATAGAAAATTAACAAACCATGTCAAATAATTTATGTTGTTAATGTTTCACTGACTATAACAAATAATACATCAACTGCATACTTATCGCTTATTATTGTATTCGTGAATTAATATTCGTATTGATTATCTTATATTCGCCTCATAGTGTATTTGTTGCAGCCCTATTCACCACTATGGTTAACACAGCGGACATACGGCACCTACAGCACTGCAAAGGCTTCTTAAAGAAATTTCAGTCTGTTTCAAGGATCCCTCTCATGAATTCAAGGACATGCAAATTAGACATGTTACTACACATAGATAATACCCAAGGTCACTGATACATAAACCATTATAAATAATTATCAGGAGACACTTTGTATTGAAAGACTGCTGTGTTATAACAATAATACACCCTTTAAATTACAGTCGTCCAAATTATTATATGAGCAAGAAAGTCAAGGGGAGCACGCCATCTCATTAAAATCAGTTCATAGTGCTTGCTACACAAACATCTAAGGACATCCCATTATAGGTCAAATCAGAGCGACCTTTTGCAAACTTTGACCAACCAATGAAATAACAGGAAGTCAACATTAGCCCATCAGAAGCAGCTTTTTCGAGTTTTACGGCACTAATTTCTAACTGGCAACTCGATTCTTGATACAAAATTTGTAAAGTGAACAACAGAAAATTCTGGAATGTCAAATAGACGAACAAAACTGTGGCAGTACTTTGCATGGACTATGGAAAGTCTTCCATTGCCAATGTTTATCCCACTGTACATGCTGAAGCGAGAGATAGAGGATGATTATTACGGAATCAGTCATGCAGCCAGTAAAGGCTGTTCAGAATGCCTCGTGTTAACCTTGTCATGGTTGTATGGTTAGAAAAAACATTCCGACTTGCACTTTTGCGATCTCATAAGCAACGCTCTGATTGGTTGGATGAAAAGCCATTCTGAAGTGAGCTGTACTAGGATGTCTTCAGATCTAGGCGTAGCAAGCTCTAAGATCTGATTTTAATGAGATATTGGGTCCATGTCCTAGATTAAAAAAACCACAGGAGCAAACCTCAAGGACCCTAATACCGCCTTAATTTCAAACACAGACTGACATTACCATGAGTGATGCAGAACATCTGTCCTATATCTGCAATTTCCTGAACATTTACTTTTCCATCAACATGATCAATATGACACAAGTGATAATCATTCTGACTGCCAGTGGTAATTACTGACCGGATTATTTGGTCAAAATCACAACTACTGTACGTTAGTTACAACTGTAAAAGAATATTGGTGAAAAAGCATCAATCTGATTTATTGTGTAGGCCAGAAAGTGACAACATAAAGTATTACAACATTCAACATTCATGAAATCATCAGCAGAACTTGATTGGTCACAGAGGCATGACAAGCATGGCTTCCTTTTATAAATAAAACTTCAACATATTGATTGAATGCATCTCCTGTTAACAGGGGTTGATTTAACTGCTGGCCCGTTGGCCTATTGCCAGTTTAAATTATGAAAGGCTTGCTGAAACAAAAAACAGAAGGCCCGTCTGGTTAGTCAAAAGTTAACCCCTTCAAATGTATGTCGAATTTTTTTAATTCGACACTGCATGTGAATCATGTAATTTTGATGAGTAAATACAAAGGGAGATGAGGTCGTGTAATGTTTGGTAAATACAACATCTTAATTTGCTCATAAAATCACCACGAAATGAGGAAATGGACATGATGGAAGCCAAAATTTAACCTCAGAGTGCAGGAAATGACGTTTTAGGGGTGAGGAGTTCTAAAAATGTCAAGGGTAACTCAGTTGTGGCCTCCAACATTTAGTTTTGGGCCAGTTGGTTTGGAGAAGAGCCAGTAACTCTTGAAAGGGGCAAGCCCTGCTGCCTACATACATGACATATGAATTTGTTGTTAAATCTACCCCTGTGGTATAGCTACTGTATGAGTGTCCTGATACATAAATTCAGCAATAGAAATTGGCACTGGTCCTTCAGTCCTTGCCAAACTGCCCAGTAGTAGTGAGTGAGTGAGTACGGATTTACGCCGCTTTTAGCAATATTCCAGCAATATAACGACGGGGACACCAGAAAGGGGCTTCACGCATTGTTCCTATGTCAGGAACCGAACCCGTGTCTTCGGTGTGACGAGCAAATGCTTTAACCACTAGGCTACCCGACTGCCCCTGCCACATGGTAAGAGAACTAGTAGAAATTTGCCATTTGTAAGGGGTTTGCTATGTTATCTTTATAAGGACTTGAGGACTAAACATTGCTAAACATAGTTTCTGTCGCTGAAATTATATCATTATCAATATTGATTAACAATTACACCTTGTAAACTTAGGCTCGACTTGGGTCAAAAAACATTCAACTATTTTGCATTTTGTAAATAAGAGATAGCAGAAATATATAGTACAGACACCATGAACACTAGTCGAAAACCTTAAACTTGTGAAATTTCTTTCTGTCTCGTACATGTAGTAAACTCTGCACATTATAGCCCACACATGATGTGCTGACATCAAAAGCTGTTAACTTGTTGCCAACAGCATGAACAGACTAGTTCAGGCTGATTGACATGAAAGTTTTTGACACAGACTGAAAAAAAATTATAATCCTGATCATTGATGCGATAACCATGATAACACCTTGCTACAATTGTTTGTTTGTTGTTTAATGCCGCACTCAGCAATATTCCAGCTATGTGACGGCGGTCTGTAAAATAACGGGTCTGGACTAGACAATCCAGTGATTGACATAATGAGCATCGATCCACGCAATTGGGATCGATGACACGTATCAACCAAACTGGGAAATAAAATGTCACTTTGTTCAATAATTTTTTTCTTTTATCATGTTTATAGTTCTTATTTTCCTAGAGATGTGGAGTCAGAATGTTCAGAAGTATTTTGACAACGCATTCAAAGCAGTAATTTATAGCAAAGCAACAAAGCCTCTGGTCTTGCTCTTTATTGGCCCTGATATCAATGAAACACACCTTTGCAAAGCAATAACATTAGTTATAACTATAATAGCATAACTGGGAAATTTTGATTTCAATATTGACATTTCCTGCAGAGCTGCGGGCCAAATAACAGATAAAACCTGGATATAATTGATACAGATAGAAATATACATTCTATGATATCACTTTCATGTGACATGATTGGGGCGGACACAAAGCCTGTGATATTTGATCCCTGTATCATGTACATACATATATGTGTTTAAAACAGTGTTTGAAGTACTGTGCACTAAAAACAGTATGTAACTATATCTTGAAAGTTGATGGCCCTCATTTGAAACTGCTGAAGCAGAAAATGATATTTCTCAGATCTACGTTACTCTGTGTCTCTAAAATTTACAGCTTCATAATCGCAAAGGTAGTCCTTCCTCTCAGGTAAGTGTCACCAAGTTCATATGGAACATTAAAATCAAGACCTTTTCAAGGCTTTTTAAAGCTGCCAACTGTCATTTTGAAGACTTTTTTAGTAGGGTTATAAGCCTTAGTCTGTCAATACTTCATTAAATCCAGCATACCATATATTAGACCTAAAAAGCAGTAAGACCATCTCATATTTTCCAACAAGATTTATTTTTCAACCCACCCCCACCCCCCCCGAAATATATTTAAGTCTGTCATGAATTCTTCAGAGTCTTTAGCACACAAATCTATCACTGTTGAAAAGTCACACTTAAACATCTTTGGTACATATTCTTGCATGCTTTTATACTTTGATTAACAGGTATATGTCATTTTGTACAAACTCAAGGCCATTTCAAGCTATTTTGGTGGCTCAAAAATTTTCAAGGCTCTTCAAGATTGACACTAAAAATAAATGCTTTTCAAGAGGGACCTTAAATTTCAAGGCTTTTTCAACTTGGTTACATATCAATGTTGGATTCAAAACTGTCAATGTCAGTAAAGCAATGAAATTAAAACACAGAACTTTGCATGATTGTCTGCCATTATGATAATGCCTGCATGACTGTAACATATGATAATGTTCATGCAAGGTTAGAAATTAACAGTGGCAGGGATTTATCTAGACCTGTTCAGTAGCCGATATTTGGCCCCAAATATCAGTACAAATTCCCACTTTGGAATCATGCATTTCCCAACTCATGCTGTTACAGTTATGATAATGTTATGGCCAAGTAGAGGTGACTTGTATTAAACTGTGAACAGGGCCAACATAGAGGAAGTAGCTTAATGCTTTGATTATTGTCATTGCATTGAATGCTATGTTAAAAATACATCTGAATTCAGAAAAAAATACGAACTTTAAAATAATCTCAATTTTGAACAAAATAGTGATCTTTCCCAATTAGCCTGTCAAAGGCACTTAATTTTGATTCCTAGATAAATCCTTGACTTGCCCTGCCCAGTAACAGTTTCTAGGGGAAAGTAGGCCACAGTGTGTCAAGGATCCAGCTCATCATAGTCTCAACCCTTATGACGTAAGCTTTTAGCTCAGGGTTACTAGACTCAATTAATTACCATATCAACAAACCTATTAAAAAAACATGTTGATGATGCTTGTCATCATATCCCAATTGCGTAGATCAATGCTCATGATCACTGGATTATCTGATCCAGACACGATCATTTACAATCCTCCGTCATTCAGCTGGAATCATGCTTCTAATAAATGGTGATTTATTGGTTTGGTTGAATTGAAAGTTAGTGATTGAGTGAAAAACATGGACTGTCTGAACGTATATGCTTCACCTGAACTAGTTTCAATCATAATAATATCCATACTTGTTTTTGTCAAAGGAACTCGCAGTGGACAATATTTGCATCCGATCTTAATTTTTATGCATATAGAAGGTGCATAGGATGAAATCTGCAATTTTGTATCTGGTATAGCCATGTATACTATTTCCATCTGCAAACCAATATCATTATTATGATTATCAATACACATGATAATAATTTGTTATAAAATTGAAATCTAATCAGCAATGACCATAGCTAAGGTCTCAATCAACATGATCAATGCACCACTCACTGCTTTATCACGGGAACCAAAAGATTGTTTCAATTTAATACATAAATCATGTGCATAACGTCCTAATTTTATGTTGCCAAGCAACACAAGAGAATCACAGATTCAGAACATATTTACAACAAATTGATTGACCAGCGTTGACAGTTTAAATTCTTGTACGAGGATGAACCTATTTTAGTGGCAAGCACTGGTTCCTGTAAACTAGATCTGCTTTGCTTTCATTCCTTGGGATATATTACCCTGTCAAGATAGTCATCATTCAGGTACTAGCCTATATAACTGGATATTATTGTTTTTGTTGGGTTTTTCTCTTATCAAACACAACAGCTACAACATGAAAAATATCATAGCCGACACATTGTCACGGAGAAAACGTGAGGAATATTTGGATGTGTCATATCTATATAAGTCAAGTCATTTTACTTAGAGTAAGAGGCAGTAACGTCAAATGTCCCGTTATGACTCATACCCAAGAAAGATTTATTGATTGATCTAAGAAACATGTCCAACATCGTCACCATGACAAATCGGATTGACAGACATATTTCCACACGTGCGTGAGTTCGGTGTACATAAAGTGACATGGGTGGCAAGTAATTTGGGCTTAGTGTGAAACAGGTGGTGGACAATCATGCGCACTCGTTGCGAGCCACACAACATCACACTCAGCCAGCGGAACCCATCAGCGGGCTCACAAATCGGACGATGATCTTTTGACAAAGTACAATTGTACTTACAACTCTTTTACAATACCACCCTTGTAACGGCTGCCGCTACCACTGCCGCCAGGCGACACAGGACTCTCGGCTTTCTGCTGGCTCGACATGATTATCTTCACCGGTCTCAACCCTACACGGCGTAACCAACATGGGCGAAAAAGAATGTGACGTCACGGGGCAGGTGCCCGGATCCGGAATTTAGCATTTATTAATCTCGGTATTTACCTAATAGCCAACAACACCACACACTTGCCATCGTAACGAATGGATAAAAACAAAAAAGAATTATTTATACTCTGTAATATGCGATGAAAATCCACATTATATTTATTCATAATACGAATCGTTTGCTGTCAGTATTGGTCGACATGACCTTTCAAAACAACGGTCAAAGGTCAAAGTTTGTTTTGGACAATCAGCCTTCCAACACATGACTGGGATAAATACAAAGTTCAAATATAGCCACCATGGATCTGTTTTTGATTGGCATCGTATTTATTGTTGTTGTACTTCTTCTAATTATTGTGTTAGGACTGACATCCAGCGAGAAGGAAGGAAATATCAAAGACTTCCCGTCAAAATACCCAGAGCAAAAGGTTTGTTCACGAACAGCTGACGAGAAGGAAATTATATTCTTTGTTCGTTCAGAATCACTCGTTATTGTTGTGGTTGCTGGTTGTGACATAAAAGAGCAAATAAATTGCATCTCAAACTGTGTTATAGTTAACAAAATGGAAAAATAATTGTCATTATTATTCGAGTTATAATTAACTCAAACTCGTTCACATACACAGACATTTCACAAAATATTCCATCATGATTTCCCGTTTACATAGTGGCTAACACGCACGCAACGATTATCACACCAAAAAATATGACGAACAAATGAATATTTTTTCCGAGATACTCAGAAACAAGCTATCGCTAAAACCATATTTTGACAATGATTGCTTGTTTGATTGTTGTTCAACATGTTTAACACTGCAGTCATCAATATTCCAGCAATATGACACTGTTGACAGTGGTCTGTACGTAATCAGTCTGAACCCAATCTCAATAAAATCAGATCTTAGTTCTCGCTGCAGCTAAACAAAGATCTGAGGACATCCCATAACGGGTCACGTCAGACCAACCTTTTGCAAACTCTGACCGACCAGTTGAATTACTGACAAGAAGTCGACATTAGCCAATCAGAAGGCAGCTTTCTCGTGCTTTACAGCACTAATTTCAAATTGGCGATACGCCTCGAAACACATTTTGACAAATTCTCGCTTAAAAATGTGAAACCTGAACAAAAGATCATTCTTGAACAGCTAATATATGGTTTAGATTGTATAGATTCAGTCGTTAAGCCCTTACTATCGTTCGGAATACACTGTTTTAAAGTTTTCGAGGTTGCATGATTAGAAATCACATTCTGACTGTCACTTTCAAGATCTGGTAAATGACGCTCTGATTGTTTGGATAAAAGGTCGTTCTGACGTGACTCCTAATGGGATGTCCTCAGATCTTTGTTTAGCGGTAGCGAGAACTAAGATCTGATTTTAATGAGATTGGTCTGAACCAGACAATCCATTTTCTATCGCACTGAAATTCTCTGTGCAGAGTTGCGTCCCTTGGGAACACAAGAAACCTATGCTCATTGGTTTGAATCCTTGTTTGCCCTGATTATGTTTCTAGGTTTGTCAGCACCATACCCATACAGTTGGTTTCACCAAAGTGGTAAGCATCTGAGACCTGCATCAATTCGGGATTTCCTTCGACATTAAGCTAACACTCCATGATATAACTGAAGGCTGTGGCAAACCCAAGTTACTCACTCACTCACTCACTTACGTACAACATGCATGAACTTTGTGCGAACCAACCATTGCCTGGCAGTAAGGCAACTTGCAGCGCACAATATCAAACGAGAAACGTTGCCCATTTATGCAATGTAAACTGAGGACACATTGGTGAACTTTGTGTGAACCAACCATTGCCTGACGGTAAGGCAACTTGCAGCGCACGATATCAAGCGAGAAACGTTGCCCATTTAAGCAATGTAAACTGAGGACACAGTGGTGTGAGTAATCACTGTTTTCGCTTTTGCTGAAACAGATTGCCTCTGTATTTGTTGATTTATTAATACAGAGCTCCAGATAAGCTGCGTATCTGCGTGAAATACTCATCAGAAATGGAGAAATACACAGTAAAATATAATCCAAGCGTATCAAGTACGCAACGAACATTACAGATACGCTACAAAAATAAAACTTGTGCGTATCATCAAAATATTGTGAAGTAACCCTGCGTATTCGATTAGCAAATCAGCAACATATTTTGAAATTATAAAGGGGCATTCCGTCAACCTTGCCAAACTCCACATGACAGTTACATCATGATCATTTGCCATCACACTTTCTTGTGGAAGTATCGTGGTATGTTTGAGTCCTATAAAGCTCTCGAAACCCACACGACACCAGTTTGCAGGGACTAGATGAATAGTGTCTTTAAATATTTAACTTAAATACCCACATGTGTAAAAACTAGTGGGTAACAGAAATTTGAATACGCAGGCAGAATTACTGATACCCAATGATTTTAAAATGCATGGGTAAAACACCCACAACACCAAAAGCTTATCTGGAGCTCTGTTAATAGCATCTACATTGCAAAGTGGACATATTTGTTTGTTTGTTGTTTAACGCCGCACTAAGCAATATTCCAGCTATTATGATAGCGGTCTGTTAATAATCGAGTCTGGACCAGACAATCCAGTGATTAACATAATGAGCATCAATCTTCGCAACTGGGATACGATTTGATGGATCAACCAAGTCAGCAAGTCTGACCACGCGATCCCCTTAGTCGCCTCTTACGACAAGCACAGTCGCCTTTTTACGACAAGTATGAGTGGCTGAACTCCTATTCTACCCCGGATCTTCACGGGTCAGTAGACATATGTTTTCATGGGTGATGAAGGAATATTGTACATACCTGTGAAGCCCGCGAGGATTCCAGGTAAGACTTGTGATCCCCAGCAACCTATGCTTTTCGTAAGAGGCAACTATACTTTTTGTAAGAGGCGACTTAATTGATTGGGTGGTCTGGTTTGGTGACTCGGTTGATGCATGTCATCTATCCAAATTGCATCTATCGATCTTCATGATGTCAATCACTGGATTGTCTGATCCAGACATGCCTATTTACAGACTGGCGTCATTTTGCTGAAATATTGCTGAGTGCGGCATTAAACAACACAAAAAAACAAACAAACCTGTGAAGTATTGACAATGAATCTGTGTAATGATTATGTTAATTATGGTAATGTTTGAATGTTATTAGAACAATCACTGCATCTAAGGCCCACCAAAATAGTATTGTGTCTGCTTGTCCCAGCCCACATTATTCTCAACCTCCAGTCAGGCCTTTGTCATTTTCCTGATTTTTAACTTAGGGTAGGTAACTCTAACCTGCTTTTAATTAAATGAAAGTCAAATGTTGCACTCCGTAATAGTCTGGCGATGTGATGGCAGCCAGTATCCAGTGATTGATACCGCAAACACCATCAGGTTACGATGTCACGCTATCGACCAAGCCCAACCACACAATCCATTTGTTCACCTCCCAGGAAAAGCGTAGGCTTACTGGAATCCTCACAGTTGGTTTGGCTTATAAATAAAGACTTGAGGTACAAACTGCACATGGCGTACAATGCATGTCTTGCATCTGCAGATTGTGAGTGCATGTTGAGAGAGATCAAGAGGCTGAAAGGCCTTTTGAGATTGTCAAGTTCAGTTTAGATATCACTCTACCCAACTTTTATGAATCGCTGCAAAAAGGAGTTAATTTTTTCTGACAAGAATGTACCGCTTGGAATAGTGTTGGTGAATCATGCAATATAAAACAAAAAATGGGGGCATGGGTGGCCCAGTTGTCTAAGGCGCCGCAATTCTCTGTGCAGCTGACACGCCGTGATATGACTTTAATACTGTTAAAAGCAGCATTAAACCCAACTCACTCACACACACAATATAAAAATAGAAGCTGCATCATCGGATCATTTTAGGCTGAACCAAAAGAGCAGAAACATAAAATACTGCGCTCTGCTTATTTCTTTGAACACTGTAGTCTGTATCCCAGGGTAGTAGGCCGTTGACTTATCCCACAGATGACATCCTTGCCTTGGCTGAAGGTCCCTGGTTCCAATACCAGCACTGTACTCACTTACATTGATTCTCAACTTGGGGCTGAGCACGTTCATATTGTTTGAGCAAAACAAGACTCTGTGCCCTTCTGTGTGGCCTTTAGTAGATGAGTCTGTAGCAGGGTATGGAATGGTCCTGCAGATGACATCCTTTCCTTGACAGCTTGCTGATTGGGTTTAACATTTTGGTCCTGTGGACAAGGCATCCGAATTTGCATCAGAAGTCAAAACCCAGCACTGAACTCTGATATTTCGAAAGCTACACTGGTGCAAAATGTGGGTCCGAGCATGTCCATATTAAATTTGAGTCAAATAGGGCATAGTACCCTACAATGCAGCACTGTACCTGCCTTCTGGGGGGGTGTATCTAGTTGGGCATGTAGTCGTCCTGTAGATGAAGTCCTTTCCTTGTCAGCTTGCTGACGGGGTTAACTTCTGATGTCTTGTAGACAAGGCATCCTACCATGAGAATTTGATGGCATCTACCCTGGTTCCTAATATGGGACGGAGCATGTTCCTGTTAAATTTGAGCAGTATATGTCTCAGTTGTCTACTCTGCATGCCTTCTGTTGAGGGAGCATGTTACAGTGCATGGAGTCATCCCTTTGGCTCTGGACATCACAGGACTCTGAAATGTATGCTTGCTACACCTGCTATTTTCATAATGTCCTTGATGATACTCAACATGTTCAACCTATATTGTTTTCAATTTTTTCAATTTGTTTTCACATTCTGATCCCCCCATGAAGATCTGGGGTAGAATAGATCTTTAGTAACCAATGCTTCTCCACCTGTGAAGATCCGGGGAAGAATTGGTCTTCAGCAACCCATGCTTTTGCAATGTCGATAAACAGATTTGCAGGTGCTACTGAGTTTTTGGTGCCCAGACTTTTTTTTACTTTCTAATTAGCCCAAAGCTTAAATATCTTATGCCTTTGTTTCCAAGTGAAATTTCTGTGCATTGTATACTTAATAACATTGCAAATCTGAAAATATGCTATATCTACAGATAAACCTCGTTATTCCGGACCTCGATCATTGAGAAACCCTAGCTAATGGACAATTTCTATTGGAAAGGCCTACATGTATGCAAAGGGACATTATTCTGTAACCATTATTCATTAATCCACGAGCACGGGTATGGTGCTGACAAACCTAGAAACCGGGATTCGAACCCACAATCATAGGTTGCTGGCGTGCCCAAGGGACGCAACTCTGCACAGTGAATTGCAGCGCCTTAGACGACTGGGCTAGTTTTTGGATAATTTTCCATAATATGTGTCACTTTAAAATACATGTATCATTTTGTATCCATTCATGACCTTTCCATAGGGGACCGCCTCCATGGTCTAGTGGTAGAGCATCTTCCCAGAGATCTGAAGGTCAAGGGTTTGATCCCCGGCCGCGATATTTCAAAGATGTTAAAAGTTGGTACTTGTTGTCACCCTGCCTGTCGCTCTGCATTAAGACTCTAAAACAAGGACTGGTTGGCTCGGAGTCAGTATACTGTGTCTGAGTGGGGTATTCATGTTAAACTGCAGCATGGTATCTCATTGGGCTAGCACTATAAAATCGTCATTAGTCCGAACTAGCACACACACACAAACACTTTTTGTATTTTCACCCATTGTACCTTTGTAAGGAATCATGTCTAGGTCCTGTTGAGGAGTGTGACGAGCAATTACTTTGATCACTAGGTTACCCCAGTGTTATTGAATGCTCCACGAAATGTCTGTCATTGAGGATTTCCAGACGTGAGTGATTGATGCCAGTTTGTATTGACAGACGGCTGAGAAGGAGCATTATGATGTCGCCATTGTTGGAGCCGGCCCGTCAGGATCAGTGTGTGGCTATTATCTGGGTGAGTATTTGTTCACTCTGAATGGACACCTAACCATGCCTTGTGTAACCCCTTTTAACCTGTATTCCTCTCGGAAACCCCTGGCGAAATGACAAATCTAGGGGAGATAACTCCTATGGTTAAACAATTCAACTGGAGTTACATCCCTTTTGTTTTTCATGTGACCTATGTTGTGTATGTAGCAGTCTGATTCAGTTATTAAGACTTAAGGTCAGATCTTTTACTCCCAGTATGATAGAGGTGCCAACCCCCTTTTGGTATGCCAGACAAGCCCTATTAAGTGGTATTCCAGATGCCACTGTGCAGTACACTGGATGCCATGAATGTTTGTCTGGTACACAGATGCCAATATTTCAATGGTGACACGTCAATAAAATGATGTACCAGCTGTGTACACTGATATGACTTACAGTGTGACAGATGCCTAGAGAGGTGAGATTGGCACCTCGTGACACAGCTCTGCGTGAAGATCTGGGGACACCCCAATAGGATACCTCAATGTGTGACCTGGCTGATAGTCTGTCTTACAATCCCTGATACAAATATATATCAAATACAGCCCATGCAAGTCTATAATGTTTGGCAAGTCTAGATTACTGCAGTATCTGAAAATGAAGAGAGTCACTGGGCTCCCTTTTATTATATTTTTATTAAGATATCTGAACAACTGTTTGTTCCTGTATGATATATTCATTTCAGAGACTAGACGTTAGTCTACCTGGCTGATTGTGGGTCATCGTACACTCATGGAGTGGCTAATTGCTCATTCTGTCAACTGACGATTTATCTAACTGGACTCATTATTTACAGGCCAGTGTAATGTAGGTGTGATTATGCTGGCTGAAGCACAAAACAGCATTCACTCAACTCGAAAGGGTGCACAGGAATCACACACGCACAAATACGGTGTTAGCGTTGGGCGTCTCAACGTGCGTGATTCCCGTGCACCCTGTTGAGTTGATTGGTTCAACTGTGTCATATGGCCCTGTGGCGCAGGGGTAGCATTATGCAGATGGTTGTTTCAATGAATGCTCGTTCCACCCGTGACGAACAGGTCTGGTTGTTTATTGATGAAATATAGTGATAGCTAAATAGACAGATTTTTTATTCATGCACTGATTGTCTTTAAATGTAATATCCAGTTATGTATGACTGTTTAACAATCTCATACCAACCTTGACTGGAGTAGGTCCAATAGTTTTTCAGATATTGTTGTAAACATGGTAAACGTCGGTACCTTAAATTACCTTCCAGACTATACGTCCCTTTGATTTGCCAGAAACCTATAAACATGAATTCAAATTCTAGATTCGCCTAATTATGTTTCCAGGTTTGTCAGCACCATTACCCATGCTCGTGGGGTTTTCCAAAGTGGTAAATGTTTTAGACCCATATCACCTCAGGCTTTCCTGCCCTAACACGTGTACTGGCATGAAGCGATGTAACTGGAATACTGGTCAGTGTGACACCAGCAGCTGTAGTAATTGTTATCCGATGTGTTGAATGTGCTTAATCAGTTCCATTTATTTTTAGGAAAAGCAGGATGGAAATGTCTCCTTTTAGAGAAGAAGAAATTTCCCAGAGACAAATATTGTGGGGATGCTGTGTGTAAGACTGGAATCGAGATCCTCATGGACATGGGAATATATGATCAGCTCATCAAACAGAACAAAGCTCATGTGGTGAGTTTTACAAATTACATGATAGGATTTCTTTTCATTTTGGGTTCACCTTTACAGGCCTCAAAGTTGCGACTAAAACGGTCGCCACTGCGACTTAAATTTCAGTTTGTCTACTGTCTAAAATTCAGAGGTAGCCAAATGACTACCTAGAAAAATATCTTGTGGAAACTAAATTCTATTGCTCCACATCTGTAGATACAAAAATAAATAACAGCTGATATTGGAAAACACGTCTGCTGATAATTGTACATGTACTCGCAAATAATTCCTTCTAAAGTCAACAATGAACCAAAATACATAAAAATTAATGTAATTAGTACTTTATTTTAGTTGGCAATGCCCATTTGATGAGCGAGGATATACCTATATAATCTAGTAACATAAACTGTATCATTGTTCAAGTCACAAGTAACAAAATTCAAGTTCAGTTTCAATAAAGATACAATTTCAAGACTAGTGCTGTAACTTGTACATATTATAATAGTTATTTGATAAAGATAATTTCAAATGCTTTTGGCTACCTACAATATTGGCTTGACTTCTTGATTTTACCACTGGCTTCCTGGAAAGAAATACTTGTAGCCATATGGCTACTTGGTAAAAATTTAAACTTTGAGGCCTGCTTGATTTAAGCTTGTGTGACACCTTTTTGACTGTGATCTGGAATCCATCACCGTCCATCCATTAGCACTATAAACTCTCAAACTACTGAACATGTCAATATGAGTGTCACAGAACATGTTCTAAGTAGAATTTTCATTTTGATAAATTCAAAGTTGCCACCTCGTTTTAGTAAATAATCTTTTATCATCACTCCGATCTCTTCTCCTCAGGAACCATTTGACACACCATATTCACCGTATTACGGTTTAAGCTTATATATATGCGCCCTAGAGTGGTATTTACTGTAAATCTATAACAGGAAATAAATGCAGAAAAAGCGATTGGTCTTCACTCGCATTAATTAACTTTGCATTAATGTGGAAATACCAACTTGAATATAAACACAAACACAGTTTATTGAGCAGCAGTTGTAACAAGTATATAACAATGTCATTCAAAGAATAGGAATTACACAATGTGCATCCTGTGAGTTATCACTGCTGGGGTCAAGAGTTCTACCCACTCGTGTCAAGCTTGTTGACACCTTCTACACATACAAATCAGTGAACTTTTTTGGTTCAATTATTTTATTTCCTTTGAACTACCTTCAGGCCAGTCAACCGAGTTTACATATATACTGTGTGTTGTGTTTGAGTCGCATTGATATTGAGTCGCATTTTTGGCTAGGGGTCAGCAGTCGCATTAATTCGGAGACGCATTAATTTTCAGATTTACAGTATATTATTATTATACAATGAGGAGAATATCTTAGTGTATCAGTATCTATACAATAATACTAAGGCTACAGGGAGTATTTAAGCCTATTTTTACTTTCAAGTAACTAATGCTGCTAAGGGCTCTATAAATTTAGCATTACAAATGCGGCCTGATCAATGGGCAACAACAGAAAGAAAAAAGATTTATAACTAACACAAAAAAAAGCGATGGTTGCATCAAGGTCAAGGGTATTTATCCTGATATGTTTTTGTATTTGTTGTTTAATGCCGCACTCAGCAATATTTCACGTATAAGACAGCCTGTAAACAATCGAGTCTGGACCCGACAATCCAGTGAATACCCCGAACTACGACACACTATCAATCAACTCACTGAGTCTGACCACCCGATCCCTTTGGTCTCCTCTTACCATCAGGTTGCTGGAGACCTATTCCAACACGGAACCTCCTCGGGGTTTATTTTAGAATGGAAATATGATACCATTGATATTCAAGGAGGATATAGTAAGCCATTCTTGGATTTCCTCAACCCACTTTTCCCTGGACCTTGTCAGCATCTTTAGGACTATCAAGCAAACAAACCTACATCATCCGAAATCTTGGCTGTGTTGTCCAGAAAAACAACCTCATTTATGAATAGTATGAATAAAACCAATTATTGACAGGAGCAGATGTTTTCAGATTATCAAACATATATACAACTGCGAGTATTAGTTTGTAGGCGTTTAGTAATTAGATGTCATCATCATCATCATCATCATCATCATCATAAGGAGTGTTATGGATAATACATTTTTTATTAACAAATTATTATTTATACAAATGAAGCCATTTATTATTAGTTGCATAGAAATGAAGCTGTGTTCCCAATGGCTGGCTTTAGAAAGTGCCAGTCCCGGTGGAATGGCAACTCTTAAAATGACCAGTCTCCCCCCAATTTTTGTTACCATATTTTCTTGAGTATGGTGTGCACTTTCTTTCCAAAATACACAGCTGTGTAGAAGGGGGTGCGCATTATACACGCCATAATGAGTTCTGATGTTTTCTCCCAAAATGGAAAGACATTATGTAACACTGGAAATACCATGTCAACAAATCCATACTGACGTACGCAAATTAATCATGTAATTACACTCTCTGGCTGTAAAAAGTGTTTTTTGTAGTCTCAACGTGAACAAATAAAAAAACATATGGAAATTACCTGGTTTTAATTCTTTCAACATCATGTTCAATGCAGAGTACATTCATGGCTGACAAGTTCAGTGACGTCATATCTGAAGTAACTAAGTTAGATCTACTTGCATCATGTACAAGTCATTCACAAAAATATCAGTCACAATGTTCCCCTTTTTTTTCTCAAAATATTTTACTTTGGTTCGAGACTAAGTAACGACAAATAATTTATTTATTTTTAAACCATGAAGGCAAGCAAAATGTAATTTCCTGCCCCAAAAATAGACTATAGCAAACCTTGATTATAACAGACCAGCTGGCATCTTTCGAAAAATATAATTTATTGATTATCACCGATGTTTTGTTCAAAAACAAAGATTTATAAGGTACTATTTGCCGGTCCACAGGGTCTGTCAGTCACATGAATTATCGGTTAAAAATAGGTAATTACTGTTAAACAGGAACACTGGTGGCCCCAATTGTGACAAGACTGATGTTATATAATTAAGAGGGAATTACAAAATTAAAATTAGAATAAATAATAAACAACATGAATAAGTGTTGCCCCGATACATCATTGAATTAATGCAGGGCTTAAACTGGATTTAACTTGCACTAGGTGCATATTAACATAAAACCTAGTTGCACCAGACAAAACCAGGTTGCACCCTGGTGCCATAAATTTATCAAAGTTGAAACATAGGCTGGTCTGCTACCTGTGTCACGTACATTAATGATGTATTGCTGTTTAATGTTATAGGAGGGGGCACGGGTGGCCCAGTCGTCTAAGGCGCCGTGATTCGCTGTACAGAGTTGCGACCCTTGGGCACGCCCCAAACCTATGATTGTGGGTTCGAATCACGGTTCGCCCTGATTATGTTTCTAGGTTTGTCAGCACCATACCCATGCTCGTTGGTTTCACCGAAGTGGTAAATGTCTGAGACCTTCATCACCTTGGGCTTTCCTCCCACGATATAGCTGTAATACTGTTAAAAGTGGCATTAAACCCAACTCACTCACTCACTAATGTTATCGGAACATGTGCTTATAATATTGAAGTGTCCGCATTTTGATGACGTCAACCCCAAGATAGCATGACAAATTACACATAACACAGGGATAAGTGATATAATATGCTATATACAGCGTGGAAGTATTGTGTTCAAAGATCGATGTTGTGTGAACAGTAAATGGTTAGTCAGACACATATTAATTTTTTAACATGCACTTGGTGCATGTAGACATAAATATGACGTTGCAATTTTCAATAATAGGTTGCACCGGTGCATGTTTTATATAGCTTAATAGAGCACTGGTATTGTCTGCTTGAAATCACATTATGGTGTAAGGGATTTTTCTGGGATTCCAGATAAATTGTCTTTGGCAGACAAATATTGTTATTTTGTTCCAAATTGTGATTTTTTTTAAATTCCTATTTTCCTTAATTGAGAGGTATTTTAACATTGAAGTTTAACATAGCATTCAATGCAATAATGTTAAACTAAGCAGTAAAGCCTCTTCCTCTATTTGGTCCTGTTCTCTGTGAAATACAAGTCACCTTACAAAGCTATAACTTTAGTTAAACAATATATCACGTGACTAAGCACAGGGTCGGGTAGTCCTGTGGGTACACAAGTCCTACTCAGGACCCACCCGACCCGAGTACCCAAGTTACCCGTCCCAGCCCTACTAGATATATACCTGGGTATTCATTTCTGGCTTTGTACCTCTTAGCATATTGACCAACGTTCTAAAAGCTTTAAACAAGAAATAAATTTATCTGACCTTAGACATATTATAAGGGGACTTCATTTCCTTTTAGTCATACAATGTTAGTTATAATCAGCAGAGGGTAAGTTTGTTTGGTGCAATGCTCCTTGCAACAGTATTTACGTTATTTCACGGCATGGCAGCTTGATGTAGCAGGAAATCCCAGAGTGATTCAGGCCTTTAACTATTACCACTAAGTAGAACTCATGTGTTGGTTAAGATGGTGACAAACCAAAAATAATAATCAGGGCGAATCTGAGATTCGAATCCATGATCATAGGATGCTGGTGTGTCTAAGGGAGACAACTCTTCACTGTGAATTGCAGCACCTTGGACTACTGGGCTACTTGAGGCCTTCCATCAACAAAGAAATGTATGATTCGAACCCACGTTCATAGGATTCTTCTACGGGACACAACTCCGCACTACGAATTGTTGTGCTTTAGGTGATTTGGCCACCTGTGTGCCTCCATCAGCACAGGAATAAATTTATATGATGTCCCTCTTTGGTTCCAGTCCGACAACGGAGGCATGTGCAGCCCTGGGGGGTTGAGCTTCATCGGGCGGAGTCAGGAGGGGTTCGGGCCTGTCCCCGCAGCTCTCGCGTGTAAGAGAATACACCTTGATGAGGCCATCGCCATGGCAGCAAAACGGTGAGTAAAATTAATAACATTAATTCTGCAGCGATAAAATCTCAAGAGTACTTTTATGTTTGTATGATATTGTTTTTGAGCCATTCAGTGAAGATCTGGGGTAGAATAGGTCTTCAGCAACCCAAGCTTGCCGTAAAAGGTGACTATGTTTGTCGTAAGAGGCGACTTACGGTAACGGGTGGTCAGACTCGCTGACTTGGTTGATGCATGTCATTGATCCCAATTGCGTCGATCGATGCTCATGGTGTCAATCACTGGATTATCTGGTCCAGCCTCGATTATTTACAGACCGCCGTCATATAGCTGGAATATTGCTGAATGCGGCGTTAAACAACAAACAAACAAACAAACAAACATTACTCTGGGTACAACACTCTTAAAGGGGTCATTTAGGACAGACCTATCTAATTACAGTTTATAACGAACAAGCTTATAACAAACTGACGGATATAACGAACTGTTTGTTTGGTCCTGGCCATTTGTTGTATATTTTATTATATAAAATTCATGGATATAACGAACATGCTTATAATGAAATAACGGATATTGCGAACTTAGTTTGTGGTCCCATATGTACTCGAAGTTTATAACTGAGCTGCTCACGTGTCACTAATCTGCCTATCAAAACATCCAGGGCCATGTGCAGCTGTTCAAAGAGTCAATAAACAATTGAAGGCATTTGATTTACTCTAAGTACTGACACCTTGTCCTCAAATTATGCACTCAATTACCAATAGTAACACAGTGATTAGGCTATGGCCTTTGAAGTGGATATATTCTGTGTATAAAATGTGAGGACTTGAGTGAGGTATTGATAAACTTACAATGGCAGACACAAGCAGAACAAAGAGTAACATGATGTGGTCACATGACTTGATCCAAGATGTCTGACAGTCGAAATGCTTATAATGAACTACGGATATAACGGACTAAAATTAGTGGTCCCTTTGAGTTCATTATTACTGTAGTTTACTGTACTTGTCTTACAGCCTGTAAGTTTTAGTCAAATTCCCCCCCAAAAGAATCTGGAAATAGGAATTAATAATGTCTATTTAGTGTTTATGTCACAAATTACAGTTACTTTGATATTTTGACAATTGTTTGTTTCCATGCTCAGTCCAGCAAAGATTTTACCTGAACTGAAATGATATGGTATTAAATTCTACCAAAAATCGAATGCCAAAAGGCTGTTGGATTGGGATTCTCCCCAGGGAGCAGTGAAAATATGCTGCTGAACATTTATTCTTGTGGTTGTGACAGGCATTAGAAAATATTCAATTCTAACCAGGGGAATTCTATGAAATAGCATTTGGAATTATCAGTAATTTTCCAAAGCACTCTCTCTATATGTGATATGTCACAGATCTCACAGATATGTATGACGTCACACTGAATGCAATGACTTCGATCCCAGGCCGCGTCACACCAAAAGATGTTAAAAAGATGGTACTTCTTGTTACCCTGTCTGGCGCTCGGCATTAAGGGGCTAAATCAAGGACTGGTCGGCTCAGAGTCAGTATACTGTGTCTGAGTGGGGTATTCAAGTTAAACTGGGGCATGGTATCTCAGTGAGCTAGCACTATAAATTGGCATCAGTCCGGACTAGTACAAGCAGCCACACAAACACAGACATGAACATGCACGTCGCTATATATGTGCAATAATCTTGGACGCGACATTAAACCCCATTTCACCTCACCTCACCTTGTCAAAATGAGTGAATGAGTGAGTTAAAATTTAACGTCACATCAGCATTATTTCAGCCATATCGTGACGAGAAGTACATTAATTCTCGAAAAAAAGAAAGAAAAAAAAAGTATTCATGTGAAGTGAGAAGTCTGAAAGCGTTCCATGATTCCATTTAGGGATATTTTTTGACAAATCAGTTTGCAGCAAACACACTCCGTCATTTTACAATGTTGGTTTCTTCAGGGCAGGAGCTGATTTGCGGGAGGAATGTTCTGTGGATGAAGCTATATTTGACAAGAACAAAGGACTATGGACTGTGACCTTGGACAATAGTGACACAAGGTTTACAGCCAGGGTAATCCTACCATTGTATAGTACTGTTATTGATTAACGAGTGAGTGAGTGGTTTAATCAGCATTTTCCCCTGTACCTGATATTGATTGGTACAAGATGGCTTGGACCAGTAAATTGAAGGGCTGTCGTTCCCAATGTCCAGTACTCTGTGTCCTCTGCCCAGTTTTTTTTATTTACTGACAGTTTATTCCGGAATCTGCAACAGTACAAGCCTAACTTGATTGGGCAACAGATATTGACAAACTAATTTTAAACTTTTATCCTCAGGCATATCTCTTAGCAAAAATAGGTCAAACAAAGGTAATTTAGTCCATTTTCCTAAATCAGGATAAAACTGAGATCCCAATGTGCCTACAGTAATTTCTCTAAGCAAACTAGGATGTAGGCACAATGGGATTTAGGCACAATGGGATTTAGGCACAATGGGATATAGGCACAATGGGATGTGGGCACAATGGGATGTAGGCACAATGGGATGTAGGCACAATGGGATTTAGGCACAATTGGGTGTAGGCACAGTGGGATGTAGGCACAATGGGATTTAGGCACAATGGGATTTAGGCACAATGGGATGTAGGCACAGTGGGATGTAGGCACAATGGGATTTAGGCACAATGGGATTTAGGCACAATGGGATGTAGGCACAATGGGACTGAACTGTAGAAATATGGTGTACTGTTTGACTTGTAACAGTTACGTGACTCCTATAGTAAGGATTCTATCAGTTTACCGAAGTGGTAGATCAGCAATATTACAGCTATAGGACAGTGGTCTGTAAATAATTGAAGCTGGATCTGACAAATCAGTAATTGACATCATGAACATCGAACACATCATTAGGCTACAATGACATGCATCAACCATGTCACCAATGCAATTGGTAGCATTTTGTTGGAACAAATTGAAACTATATTGGGATAATAATGTCTTTATTGTTTGTAACACTGTTTCAGAATGAATTGATTCTGAGTTCATCATAATGTCACTCACAAGCTGTAGGAATACTTTTTATTGGTATGATGAAATCTATGACATTTTATTTACAGTATTCGTCGTAATAAGCGCTCAGGGTGCTCTCAAAATTAGAAATAGGGGGCTCTTATTAGAATGTTATTTTGGTGGAAAAAACAGAGTTGAAAGATAAATTTCGTGGTTTATGCTGACAGCCTGAAATGTTTATGTACGACAGATATATTTTTCCAGAATTAAATGCCCATAATTAAGGGTGCATATAACACACGAGTGCATATTATACGCAAATAAATAAGTCTTGTGTACATTGATCATTTGGAAGGGGTGCTGATTGGGATTGTTCACTAGCCAATATCTTAGCAAATTTCACCGTGGGCGCTTATTAGAGCGGGGCGCTTATTACGTCGAATACGGTACTTTATTTTCTGATTTTATGAACATATTTGATAGGGCAGGGGATATTGATGACTTTGTCATCATAATCATTTATTATTGTTATTGTTGTACATTATTGTCATCGGCGTCATCATCATCATCATCATCATCATCATTATTATTATTATTATTATCATTATTATAGGTTGTAGTTGTTATTATCAACATTATAGGTGTTAGTTTGTGCTGATGGTGCACAGTCTCGCCTGGCAACCAAACTTGGGCTTGTGACGAGGCCTCCAGACAGCACATGCTCCAGATCCTACGTAGAGGGCGGCACACACAAGTTCAAGGCCGACGGTGTCATCTTCTACAACAAGACGCTGCTTCCAGGTAGAGCAAATGTTTTATACACTGTCCACTTACCCACATGTGTCATTCATATATCAAAGGCCTGGAGCGCCTTATTTCTGGTTGGCTTTTCATTTATTTTTTGTAAAAGTCACATTTTAGGTTTTTTTGCGCAGATTCGTAACCCAGTTTTAAAAAAGTCTGGCCGCAAGTCGATATTGTGCCATGTCGTTCAAACAATAGAGTAACAGATTTTACCACTATAGTTGGCAGACCCACATTTCTTTTGAAAAAAGTGGGTAAATATAAAATATTTTACCTACTAATAACCAATAATTTAGACAATTTCCCAGCTAATGGATTAGCCCAGGCCGTGTGGTTGTGTTCGATGAACCAGCACATCAGGAACTGCTTCAGTGGCGGCCATTCATCATTTCATTTGATGTGTGCCAGCAAGATGTCAAGCATGCATCATTAAACATGGTGGACATTCTCAGTATTGACTGTCCACAGTATATCTGGGGCTAAGCGATTGATCGATTGTTGTTTTGACCCCTCAGTCAACAATATTCCAGGAGTATTGGCTGGTAAATAATCAAGTCTGGGTTTTTTATTCCACTAACCAGAAATAAGTAAGATGTCAAAAAGCAAACTCATTTACTGTCACTATCAATATTAATAGATTGTTTGAAATATATACCGGTAATTGAAACCAGTTCAAAATTTATCTCAGGCTTTAAAAAATAAAAGAATTGGTTCTCAGGCAATGGTTTTTGAAAATATAGTGTGGGCGGTGTGTTTTTTGTCTTTTTGTTTGTTTGTTCAAACTAGTATGTAACCAATAAACAGTTTTGTAATCAATAAACAATTGTGTACACACTGGTACAATCAAACTGGGAAAGGGCCTCCCTACATAATTGTATTCCTTGATGAGAAAAATACTGGAATACAGTATTTGACTACCATTGGACTTGGAATATTTAAGGATATTTTTATTTATTTTTTAAATTGAAATATTATAAAAACGTGCGGCAAAGTTTATGATGATGCGGGAAATGCCTGAGAACCAAGACTATTAATTTTTTAGCCTTAAAAACCTCAAAACAAGACGACCAATGATGAATGCCCATTCCTCACACCCCACCTTTTTTCCTACCTGCTTATATATTAATTTGTATGTGTATAAATATTTGAAAAATGAATTTTCTTATTTATTTTTTTCAACTTTCCGACCTGAGTTTTTAGGCCCAAAATCAAAAACAAAAAATATCTTAAATATAAGTCTGACCTAAAGTAGCCTGAAATATAGATTACGGTAAAATTCCTTTTTATTTGGTCCAAATAGACAAATGATCCATTTATTGTATATATTTTTTAACTCAAGTTCACAATATTTACAACTTCACGTCTGGATCAGAGGCCAGTCTTATGATTCCCAAATTTTGTGTATGAACTGGACACAAGGTATTGCATTCTATACTCATGCACATTGAGAATGGATGCAAAGATTTTATCTTCTTAGGGGATAAAGAAAATATTGTTGTTTGAATCATTAAAACTAACCAAGTTGTAGACCGCATATAACTGACATATTTGACTGGTGAGAAATACACTCAAAGCTCTGAGAATCAGGGGTTGATTTTCTCAACTGATTGTTTTCAGTATTTTTTAGTTTCATGGCCAATAGTATATTTTTTGTTATAGTTTTGTTTTATGTGTGTCGCATTATGCACCAATAAATACTTGAAGTAACATTCTATGTTGCTTTCCTAAAAGATAAATGGCGCTGACCTTATTTTATCCTGTGATCACGTTTTGAGTTACATCATCATGGGCTGATGTCACAATGCCACAAATTACCTCCCCTGGGATATAACGTATCCTTGGAAACGGCATTCTTTAATTACTGTCAAGCAAGATGAGTTACGTCATTATCGGCTGATGTCATGACGCTGTTCAAATTACCTCCCCGTGATCTAACTATCCTTGGTAACATCATTCCTTAATTGCTGTCAGGCAAGATGGCATATCCTTCCATATAGTTTCTTTAAATTTGTTGAATAATTGACTGTTATTACTTGTCAAGAAATACTGCAAAATGATGTCAAACGCCTCTCATTCCACGGGTATTTTCCAAACATATTCAAACCACTGTGTCCGTGCAAGAGGGGCCACAAAGATGTATGACGGGGGCATTGATTCCCTAGGAATTATGTCCGTCTCTGAAAAGTAATCCTTGTAAAACTCCATGTACACCTGTTGCTCAGTGTAGAGCATTTAGCAACATACCTCAGTCAAACAAAACAACCGCTGTTGCTCTTCTTCCACCATGTTCGGCCCATCTCGACACCATATCAGCCCCCTGGCTGTCGATTCAAATCTTCTGAGGTATCACGTGGTGCAACCAACTATTTCATGGCTTGCAGTTGCTGCAGTCTGCTGATACTAGTGATGCAAACAAAGTTGCAACTTTTTTTACCAAAAACACATCACATCAACTCAGGATTACCAGCGACACTGAACTTGGGCTGTGTTTACATGTGTTAGCTCGGTCCCACAATGCAGTTGTGGAATGTTTCAAGAAACGAGTGAGTGAGTGAGTGAGTTGGGTTTAACAACGCTTTTAACAGTAATCCAGTTATATCGCGGCGTGTCAGCTTAATGTGGGAGGAAAGCCCGAAGTGATGCAGGTCTTAGACGTTCACCAGTTCGGTGAAACCCACGAGCACGGGTATGGTGCTGACAAACCTAGAAACATAACTGGGGCGAAACGGGATTTGAACCGTCAATCATAGGTTTCTGGCGTGCCCAAGGGACGCAGCTCTGCGCAGCGAATCACGGCGCTCTAGACGACTTGGCCACCTGTGCCCCATTTGAGCCACGAGCTAGTGAAGCAAATAATTTTAACAACTTAAATTTAAATCCTTATTGCTGCAATGGGTTATGGATAATCACAGACTGAACAAATAATATATTTGTCACTAAGTTAAACCATAAACTACCAATTTTACTGGTGTTTTATTTTTTATAACATACTTTGTCTCTTTACATATGGGTACAGGCAATTAGGTGGAACAGCTTGTTAGTTTGTCCTGTTTGAGGATTTTAATATTCAGGACCTGTTTATTACAGATTTCTTTTTAAAACCATCTCTAATAAACACAAGGTTAGTCTTAAATTCATCATCTTAGAAAAAGTAATAAAGTTTTAAGTGTTTGGAGCATGAAGATAATGAGTGAGTGAGTGAGTGAGTATGGTTTTATGCCGCTTTTAGCAATATTCCAGCAATATCACGGCGGGGGACACCAGAAATGGGCTTCACACATTGTACCCATGAAGATAATGAAGAACTATAGCATACAAATAGTATGTACAGACAAGGTATACACTTTGAGCTGTCTGAATGACATGTGATCCAAATCCCATGAGAAACCAAATATTGGCTAAAAAGATATTTCCCATCATTCCCAATATGAGTATGAGAGTTCTTTAGCGGTTACATCCAGATACAAGATTGTTTGTTTGTTTTCTAAGTCACATTCAGCAATATTCCAGCTGTATGTGACGGCGGTCTGTAAATCATCAAGTCTTAACCAGACAATCCAGTGATTGACATCATGAGCATCGATATACTCAAACAAGTCAGCGAGTCAGACCACCTGATCCTGTCCATCGCCTCTAATGACAAGCATGGGTTGCTTAAGACCAATTCTAACCTGGATCTACACGGAGACCAGACAAAAGAGCTTCTGATTTGACTGCCATTGTTAACACATAAATCCATGAATCTTTTCACATATGTATTTGAGGTGTCACCAGATTGTTCTGTCCAGGTTACTCGGCCTTGTTCCGCCACCCCAATGACGTCCTCAACTACTGCTGTTACATCATCCCCGGCAACCCCGAGGTGAAGGGCGAGGATCTGGCCCACTGGCATGAATGGCTCAAGACAAACGATCCAAACATCAAGAGAGCTCTCGGCCCCGACCACAAGATAGAGAGGATGAAAGCTGGTACGTTGTTCAGCCCATCGGACATTTCCACAACAGCCTCGACTGCCACCACACACAACAAACACCTCACAACAGCCTCTACGTCCAAGACACACCACAAACACCTCACAACAGCCTCTACTGCCAAGACACACCACAAACACCTCACAACAGCCTCTGCTGCCAAGACACACCACAAACACCTCAAAACAGCTTCTACTGCCAAGACACACCACAAACACCTCACAACAGCCTCTACTGCCAAGACACACCACAAACACCTCACAACAGCCTCTACAGCCAAGACACACCACAAACACCTCACAACAGCCTCTACTGCCAAGACACACCACAAACACCTCACAACAGCCTCTACTGCCACCACACACCACAAACACCTCACAACAGCTTCTACTGCCAAGACACACCACAAACACCTCACAACAGCCTCTACTGCCAAGACACACCACAAACACCTCATAACAGCCTCGACTGCCACCACACACCACAAACACCTCACAACAGCCTCTACTGCCAAGACACACCACAAACACCTCACAACAGCCTCTACTGCGACCACACACCCCAAACACCTCACAACAGCCTCTACTGCCACCACACACCACAAACACCTCACAACAGCCTCGACTGCCAAGACACACCACAAACACCTCACAACAGCCTCGACTGCCACCACACACCACAAACACCTCACAACAGCCTCTACTGCCAAGACACACCACAAACACCTCACAACAGCCTCTACTGCCACCACACACCACAAACACCTCACACCAGCCTGGACTGCCACCACACACCACAAACACCTCACAACAGCCTCGACTGCCAAGACACACCACAAACACCTCACAACAGCCTCTACTGCCACCACACACCCCAAACACCTCACAACAGCCTCTACTGCCACCACACACCACAAACACCTCACAACAGCCTCTACTGCCACCACACACCACAAACACCTCACAACAGCCTCTACTGCCAAGACACACCACAAACACCTCACAACAGCCTCTACTGCCAAGACACACCACAAACACCTCACAACAGCCTCTACTGCCACCACACACCACAAACACCTCACAACAGCCTCTACTGCCACCACACACCACAAACACCTCACAACAGCCTCTACTGCCAAGACACACCACACACACCTCACAACAGCCTCTACTGCCACCACACAACACAAACACCTCACAACAGCCTCTACTGCCACCACACACCACAAACACCTCACAACAGCCTCTACTGCCAAGACACACCCAAAACACCTCACAACAGCCTCTACTGCCACCACACACCACAAACACCTCACAACAGCCTGGACTGCCAAGACACACCACAAACACCTCACAACAGCCTAGACTGCCACCACACACCACAAACACCTCACAACAGCCTCTACTGCCACCACACACCACAAACACCTCACAACAGCCTCTACTGCCACCACACACCACAAACACCTCACAACAGCCTCTACTGCCACCACACACCACAAACACCTCACAACAGCCTGAACTGCCACCACACACCACAAACACCTCACAACAGCCTCTACTGCCACCACACACCACAAACACCTCACAACAGCCTCTACTGCCACCACACACCACAAACACCTCACAACAGCCTCTACTGCCACCACACACCACAAACACCTCACAACAGCCTCTACTGCCACCACACACCACAAACACCTCACAACAGCCTCTACTGCCACCACACACCACACACACCTCACAACAGCCTCTACTGCCACCACACAACACAAACACCTCACAACAGCCTCTACTGCCACCACACACCACAAACACCTCACAACAGCCTGAACTGCCAAGACACACCACAAACACCTCACGACATCCTCTACTGCCACCACACACCACAAACACCTCACAACAGCCTCTACTGCCACCACACACCACAAACACCTCACAACAGCCTGAACTGCCAAGACACACCACAAACACCTCACGACATCCTCTACTGCCACCACACACCACAAACACCTCACGACATCCTCTACTGCCACCACACACCACAAACACCTCACAACAGCCTCTACTGCCACCACACACCACAAACACCTCACAACAGCCTCTACTGCCACCACACACCACAAACACCTCACAACAGCCTCTACTGCCACCACACACCACAAACACCTCACAACAGCCTCTACTGCCAAGACACACCCAAAACACCTCACAACAGCCTCTACTGCCACCACACACCACAAACACCTCACAACAGCCTGGACTGCCAAGACACACCACAAACACCTCACAACAGCCTCGACTGCCACCACACACCACAAACACCTCACAACAGCCTCTACTGCCACCACACACCACAAACACCTCACAACAGCCTCTACTGCCACCACACACCACAAACACCTCACAACAGCCTCTACTGCCACCACACACCACAAACACCTCACAACAGCCTCTACTGCCACCACACACCACAAACACCTCACAACAGCCTCTACTGCCAAGACACACCACAAACACCTCACAACAGCCTGGACTGCCACCACACACCACAAACACCTCACAACAGCCTCTACTGCCAAGACACACCACAAACACCTCACAACAGCCTGGACTGCCACCACCCACCACAGCTCTAACACAGACTTACAATAATTGTAGTTTTACGATCAAATGTGTGGAGCCAATTTTTGGTGTCCTCGGCCATAAAAGTGCTGGAATATTGTTAAAGACGTTGGAAAACCATACTCACTCAAAACAAAATCTTGAACTGATTTCTGTCAACAGCAAGTCTACGTATTGGGGGAGAGAAAGTGTCGTATGGAGATCATGTGATAGTCATCGGTGATGCTGCTGGAATGATTGACCCGATGACAGGTATGTTGTCTTTGTCATATTATGATGTTATATGTGCATCTTTAAAAATGTCAAACCCCTGATAGTTGTTTTATCTTTCTTAGGATTTTTATCACATGGTCTTTCATGTTAGATATGACATCCTGTCAAGATGTGGGATTTACTTATAAAATGTGACATTATTTGACAATAAGGGAGACTTACTGACAAGACAAGATACTTACTGGCAAGATGTGACTTGCACTGACAAGATGGGACATTCAATGACAAGATACCCGTGAAGATTCCGGGGTAGAATAGGTCTTCAGCAACCCATGCTTGCCGTAAAAGGTGACTATGCTTGTCGTAAAAGGCGACTTACGGGATCGGGGGGTCAGGCTCGCTGACTTGGTTAATGCATGTCATCGATCCCAATTCCATGGATCGATGGTCATGATATTAATCACTGGATTGTCTGGTCCAGACTCGATTATTTACAGACCGCCGCCATTTAGCTGTAATATTGCTGATCGCCACGTTAAACAACAAACCAACCAACCACTGACAAGATAGGACATTCACTGACAAGATGTGCTATTCACTGACAAGATAGGACATTCACTGACAAGATGTGCTATTCACTGACAAGATGGGACATTTGCTGACAAGATGGGACATTCACTGACAAGATTGGACATTCACTGACAAGATGTGACCTGTACTGACAAGATGTGCTATTCACTGATAAGTTGGGACATTTGCTGACAACATGTGCTATTCACTGACAAGAGGGGACATTCACTGACAAGATAGGACATTCACTGACAAGATGGGACATTCACTGACAAGATGGGACATTCACTGACAAGATGGGACATTCACTGACAATATGGGACATTCACTGACAATATGGGACATTCACTGACAATATGGGACATTCCAATTACACACCACCAAGTTCCAAGCTCTGCCATGTACTACAGGAGAGGGCATCCATCACGCAATGGAGGCAGGTCAGATTGCAGCACAGTTCCTGCAGGAGGTACTACTGCATGGTAATTATGACAGCGATGTGATGAAGATCTTCCACCAGAGATGGATGAGCAAGTTTGGCTATGACTTCTGGTGGTGAGTATTTTATAACCCACTGGCATATCCATATACCTGGGTGGAGAGTGTTTCATAAACCACTGACATATCCATACACCAGAATGGAGAGTGTTTCATAAACCACTGACATATCCATATACCTGGGTGGAGAGTGTTTCATAAACCACTGACATATCCATACACCAGAATGGAGAGTATTTTATAACCCACTGGCATATCCATATACCTGGGTGGAGAGTGTTTCATAAACCACTGACATATCCATACACCAGAATGGAGAGTGTTTCATAAACCACTGGCATATCCATATACCTGGGTGGAGAGTGTTTCATAAACCACTGACATATCCATACACCAGAATGGAGAGTGTTTCATAAACCACTGACATATCCATACACCTGTTTGGAGAGTGTTTCATAAACCACTGACATATCCATACACCACAGTGGAGAGTGTTTCATAAACCACTGACATATCCATACACCTGTTTGGAGAGTGTTTCATAAACCACTGACATATCCATACACCAGAGTGGAGAGTGTTTCATAAACCACTGACATATCCATACACCTGTTTGGAGAGTGTTTCATAAACCACTGACATATCCATACACCAGAGTGGAGAGTGTTTCATAACCCACTGACATATCCATACACCAGAGTGGAGAGTGTTTCAAAAACCACTGACATATCCATACACAAGAGTGGAGAGTGTTTCATAAACCACTGACATATCAATACACCAGAGTTTAGAGTGTTTCATAAACCACTGACATATCCATACACCAGAATGGAGAGTGTTTCATAACCCACTGACATATCTATACAACAGAGTGGAGAGTGTTTCATAAACCACTGACATATCCATACACCAGAGTGGAGAGTGTTTCATAAACCACTGACATATCCATACACCAGAGTGGAGAGTGTTTCATAAACCACTGACATATCCATACACCTGTTTGGAGAGTGTTTCATAACCCACTGACATATCCATACACCAGAGTGGAGAGTGTTTCATAAACCACTGACATATCCATACACAAGAGTGGTGAGTGTTTCATAAACCACTGACATATCCATACACCAGAGTGGAGAGTGTTTCATAAACCACTGACATATCCATACACCAGAGTGGAGAGTGTTTCATAACCCACTGACATATCTATACAACAGAGTGGAGAGTGTTTCATAACCCACTGACATATCTATACAACAGAGTGGAGAGTGTTTCATAAACCACTGACATATCCATACACCAGAGTGGAGAGTGTTTCATAAACCACTGACATATCCATACACCAGAGTGGAGAGTGTTTCATAACCCACTGACATATCTATACAACAGAGTGGAGAGTGTTTCATAACCCACTGACATTTTCATACACCAGAGTGGAGAGTGTTTCATAAACCATTGACATGATATCAATACTCCTGAATGCTTAAAACAACAGCTTGTGGCTTCACCAATCCCAAACCATATCAAGGATGAACTCCTTGTTGTGGAAAATGCAGGATCATCTTCTGACGGCCATATTGTTTTACAGGTCAATGATATTTGCACAGCTTGTATTCCGGTTTCCAATCCTGATTGATGCAGCAACAGCTGCTGTGAAGAGAAAAGGAGACAAGTTCCTTCTGAAATGGGCAGACATTATGACAGGTATGTGCTCTCTCGGAACAGTTTCATTAAGGAACTAACAACATGATAATCTGGGTGGAGGGGCGATTGGTTTTTTTTAAATTTAAAGGGGGGCGATTGTTTGTTGTTTTTTTCTGGAAAGAGGAGATAATTTCTTTTGACCTACACCACGATGTTTATCTGTGGTAAAATTATTTCTTTCTGGTACTTTCTGGGACAAATTATCATTTTCTTTTCTCCCTCTGAACATCAACTTTGACTATGTTTACCTTCTCACTCTCCTTTCCCCTTCTCTCTTTCTCAATCTGTTCCTTTTCCCTTTCTTAAGGGGGGCACAGATGGCCCAGTCGTCTAAGGCCACAATTGGCTGTGCAGAGTTGTATCCCTTGGGCAAGCCAGAAACCTATGATCGTGGGTTCGAATCCCAGTTCGCCCCGATGATGTTTCTAGGTTTGTCAGCACCATACCCGTGCTCATGGGTTTCACCTAAGTGGTAAATGTCTCAGACCTGCATCACCACTGGCTTTCCTCACACATTAAGCTGACATGCCGTGATATAACTTTAATAGGCATACTGTTAAAAGTGGCGTGAAACTCAACTCACTCACTTGTTTATGCGTGTTCTTCATCTTCCAAATGCAGGTCGCGTCCCGAAACTGCACATGCTGAAACCTGAGTTCACAATCGTCATCACGTACGAGCTAGTTCGACTCATCATAGGAAAGCTGTTCAGGTTTGGTGGAAAAGACAAGAAAGAAGAATAACTCAGGACAATTATACATTTTTTAAAAGAATATTCCATGTCTTGTTGAATCTATTTCGGCAGATAATCCTGACTGGTTATTCTCTTGAATTGACATTTTATATTTATTGTAAGATAGCATTTCAGCCAATGCAGCATTATCACAATTCTACGTTTTTAGGGGTTGGACGATTCACTGATACATTGATGCATCTTGATATGATGAATTTCAAGACAAATATTGTAACTTTGGATTATGTACTAATACATTGAGATTATTAGATATGTGTTTCAACTTGCCAATGCGATAAAAAACATATCCTACAGTGCCAAATTATTTGAAGTCATGTTTGTGTACAGATACCACCACACATAGAGAAACATCTAACTTTATTGGGAACGTGAGGAAAAAGTGTTTTGAGCAAGTAGACATTGCATCAGTCTTAAAAAAAGTAGTTCAAGATGACCTCATTTGTATATTTCTTGGATGGTGATACCAAGTTTATCAGTTTGGTTTATCATTTGATGATACTATCCATTTTGTGATGGATACCCCCTCATATTTATTGGTGTTCCTTGTAGCCCTATAGTGCTATGCTCGGTTAATTTTCAGTGCATCACACCATTGCCAATGCATGGGTTTGTCCCAAACTAAGAGCTCTCAGCAGGCAAATTGGGGGGAAATCATTATTTTGTTCAACATGCCTAATATTGGGATTTTTTAAAGTTCATATTGTCTTGAAGAGGTATTTTGGCCATCTCTTCTCAGAATTGTGATCAATTAAGTATTCTAAAACTAAGTATTAAAACCTCTTGCCCTTTATCATTGCCTCTTCAAGGTCATAACATTAGTTAGAACGATATTAACATGAATTAGGAAGGTTTTTAGTTTCAAATTTGGAATTTTTGCTGCCATTTCCTGGAGACATGGGGCCGATTATATCAGCCTCTGGGCAGGCCTGGATAAATCCCAGCATTGTCACAAAAGAATTGATTGTTGAGGGCACAGAATGCAGCAGCAGATTTGATATGTTTGTTTGTTTGTTTGTTTGTTTGTTTGTTTGTTTGTTTGTTTATCCAATGTTAAGGGTATGTGACAGGGGTCTGTAAGTCATCAGGTCTGGACCAAATGTCCAGTGATTGATATTATGTGCATTGATCCACACAATTGGGATACGATGACATGCATTAACCAAGTCAGTGAGCCTGACCACCCTATCCTGTTAGTCGCCTCTTACGACAAACATAGGATACGTTTTGTTTTGTGATGCATATCATGACTTTGTGTGTTGTCCCAACCCTGGAGTGTTTGTTAAATACCTACCCTGCTGATATCTATGTATATATGCACAGAACTAATGTGGTAAGTTATGAATTGTTGCTATTCTAGTCACCAAGCTGTTTTCTTAAGTGCATGCTGTCTTCAGCATCATGTCAGCTTCTGGAGTAAAACCGACTGAAAGTCAGATGAAGAGTTGTTGAGTACCCATCGTACTGATGCTTATTTCTTGTTTCTTTTGTTTGTTTGTTTGTTTGTTTGTTTGTTTGTTTGTTTGGTGTTGTACGCCGCACTCAGCAATATTCCAGCTATATGTTGGCGGTCTGTAAATAATCGAGTCTGGACCAGACAATCCAGTGATTGACATCATGAGCATCTTTCTACGCAATTGGGAGCCTGACCACACGATCCCGTTAGTCGCCAATTACAACAAGCGTCTTTTGCTGAAGACCTATTCTACCTGTTCTACAGTTCTTGTTTCTCGGCTTCTAGCTTTTAGAAGGTATACCGTTTGAGATTTTCCTCAATGTTGTATTTCAATATCACAGGCAAGGACAGGTAAACGTTAGTGTTAAGCTTCAGTCAAGAAATTATTGGCAGTTATAATTCCATCAGTAAGAATCAAATAAGTTTACTACTGCTGTGTGGTTATTGCGAAGAAGTTTTAACTAGTGGTTGGCCATGTTGATGTTGGTAGTTTGTTTTTGTTTGTTTTGTGAGTCTGTGTATGCACGTCCGATATTCACCATATTAAGCTTCACCCTCCAACGCCTCTGACAAACATTTCGACCAATCTGTAAGTAATTTTTATAAGCACCCAGCACAGAGCTCGGAAACTGACATGACAGTTGATATGTTGCAGATTTTTTGCAGAAAACATAGAAATGTGAAAATGTTTTCATTTGACCAATGTTTTCAACTATGTTTGAACTCTCTGACTCATCTATAGTTTTAATGAGTGTCCCTTTTGTCAACTTTCTAAGTACCCTTGGCACCCTCAGCGCTCAAGGCCAATACAGTATATCCATTGCACGGTAATGCCTCACTCAATACAACATAGTGCCTGACTAGTATGTTTTGTCCTGTGAAATTCATTTCTTGAATGTTTAATAAATAAACAACTGGAAATGAAATTGTAAACATACAGGACTAAACTAGGATGATTTGTACTTTGTTGTTATATCTGAAAGCATGAAATCAGATTCATATGTTAATAATCTGTGATTTCAATTTGAAAGAGCTGAACCTGGAAAATGTGAATGTTGAATGAACTACTAGAATTTCTTTTCTGTTGAAAAGGACAAAGGTCTCAATTTAGTCTGTGATTTGCATGTACCGTAGGTCAATGTTTCTGTGTGGTCCATGTCACATTCACTTCTTGTGGTGGCATGGTACAAGTTGAATTTGTTTTGCTTATATATTTTTTTATATAAAAAAAGTCTTCTGTCAGATTTTATAAAATATACAATAACTGCGCCCTGCCCGACTGTAGCTGTGACAGGTACTTCAGCACTGGTTGGATGTAGACTCCTGTCCTACGCGAGTACAAACCAGGAGAGGTAACTCATATCTTCACTTCTCCAACACAGGTCAGGGATTCATGTCCTATGTGAAGTACTTCAGTACCCAAGCTCAACACTGCCATAGCCCACTTCATGAAACTCTTTACTATACCAGGAGGGCAATGAAGGTGTCGCACGCTGTGAAGGAACTTGTTAAGAACTCGACCAAGGGAGATAACTCACATCTTCACTTTTCTAACAGTCAGGTTTAGAGGGACTCATGTCCAACATGAAGGACTTCAGTACCTAAGCTCCTCACATTGATAGCCTGTTCACAGAGCTCTCTATACCAGGAGGGCAGTGAAGGTGTGACACGCTGTGAAGGAACTTGTTGAGAACCCGACCAGGGGAAATAACTCACATCTTCACTTCTCCAACAGTCAGGTTAAGAGGGACTCATGTCCAACATGAAGGACTTCAGTACCTAAGCTCCTCACATTGATAGCCTGTTCACAGAGCTCTCTATACCAGGAGGGCAATGAAGGTGTGACAGGCTGTGAAGGAACTTGTTGAGAACCCGACCAGGGGAGATAACTCACATCTTCACTTCTCCAACAGTCAGGTTTAGAGGGACTCATGTCCAACATGAAGGACTTCAGTACCTAAGCTCCTCACATTGATAGCCTGTTCACAGAGCTCTCTATACCAGGAGGGCATTGAAGGTGTGACAGGCTGTGAAGGAACTTGTTGAGAACCTGACCAGGGGAGATAGCTCACATCTTCACTTCTCCAACAGTCAGGTTTAGAGGGATTCATGTCCAACATGAAGGACTTCAGTACCTAAGCTCCTCACATTGATAGCCTGTTCACAGAGCTCTCTATACCAGGAGGGCAGTGAAGGTGTGACAGGCTGTGAAGGAACTTGTTGAGAACCCGACCAGGGGAGATAGCTCACATCTTCACTTCTCCAACATGAAGGACTTCAGTACCTAAGCTCCTCACATTGATAGCCTGTTCACAGAGCTCTCTATACCAGGAGGGCAATGAAGGCATCACACGCTGTGAAGGAACTTGAGAACCCGACCAGGGGAGATAACTGACACCTTTGCTTCAAATACTCAAGTCCATTTATTTCTACCCGTCAGGACCTTGGCTTGACTACATTATTATTTGTCAATGATTTTTATCACTATGGTGACAAAATAAAGAATTGATGTTATTAGAGATTTCAGGCATTAGCTTTCGTCTGCAGTGGATCTGCAGATTTCCAAGGATATATGAAGTCTTGATGTCTTGTTTAGTGACACTAGTATTAGGAACTTATATTTTTATCAGTTTACAAGATTATTTTTCTCAAAACCTCTAGTCAGTGGCAGAAAGTCAAAATCAAATTATACACATCAAATAATTTTTTTCAGAAGATCGGTTCAGTTGGACAACCAAGAAAATTGTGTCATTTTCATATTTTTCATCTCATTTTAGTGCTACAGGGTTTACATGAGAACAAAGTCACATTGCCTGGAGTACTAGAGATGCTATGAATCATATCCAATGCGGCTTCCTGTCATGTTTGAGCCAATATTTACAGGTCATTAAGCATGTATCACTTGTCTTGATCCAACAGAAACGATTTGCGATTATATTTTCCGTCAGAGGAGTTATCAAATGAAACTTATTTCTTTCAACATTCCTGATTTTTGTGTTTGCCAGACCCGTAAACAAGTAATATAAGCAAATATTGTTTTGAGTCAACAATATGACAATGTGAGCAACCATCCATGTCTTCATGTACAACACACAATGTGAGGTCACACAATGAAATAACCTTGACCCTGTTACACAAAGCAATCTTAGTCCCAGGACTCTACAAATGTCAAGTCTGTATGATCGTCTTAGCGCCAAGACTATAAGTCTGAAGGTGTTGCAGCTGTTGTGAAGCGAGTTAGTCCTATAAGTATCTTTCTTTTTTGTTCTTTAACGCCGCACTCAGCAATATTCCAGCTTCATGACGGCAGTCTGTCAGACAATCTAGTGATGGATATCATGAGCATCTATCCAGCAATTGGGATCGGTGACATGCATCAACCAAGTCAGCGAGCCTGACCACCCAATCCCATTAGTTGCTGTTTACAACAAGCATAGTCTACAAGTATCTGAAATCCATGTTCAAGTATGTTATGGTTATCGATCAAAGACTGTTTAAGCTATTGAAGACAGTCTATGGAAGTTGTGAAGCTAAGATTGCTTTGTGGAATGTGGCCCTGAGCCTATTTCAGTCTTCCAAGCTAAGTCACAAAACCAGTGGGGAAACAGATCATGACCTCATTTTAGTCAGCTTTTTAGAAGCCTGTTCCACCCTGATTGTAAGAACCTTGTATATTGATTACAAGTTCATTCCAACCAGGATATATGCTAATGTGTTCATATTTAATTCGTGTTTGTGCCAAATTGATTACTTGCTCATTGACCAATACTTGAAATGTTTTTATCGTCAGTATTGCTTCTTGCTTACCCATGCATGACAAAGTGTTTTACTTTTTTACACTGTCAGCAATAAAGAAATCTAAACTGGCTTTCCTGCTGTTGATCTTGTTTCTTGTGTTTACACATTCATACATTTATAGTGAGGAGGCTCATCATGTTCTAGATTATTGCACTTCTTCCTGAAACCCTTGGTGGCCAAGTGCTAGATTGCTGAAAGTGTGCTGGCGAATGGGTGCTTCAGAGTGTGGGTTTCAATCCGCAAAAGGACTCAGCCCCAAAAAGTACAGGAAAGTGTTATCCCAAATTTTAAATTAGTTACATTTGACTACTTTCTTGCACTTCTATAGCACCGTGTATGTGGCTGCTTGTGCTAGTCCAGGCTTGTGCCTGTTATATATACTGTTAGCCCAAGATACCAAAGCGCTGTTTAACATGAATACCTCACTCAGACATTGTATACCAACTCCAAGCCTACCAGTCCTTGGTTTATTCCCTTAATGCCAAGGGTCAGGCAGGGAAACAGCAAGTATGATCTCAAAACATTTTGGCATTCCATGCCAGGGGTTGAACCACCAACCTCCCCTCTCCTTACAGATGCTCTCTCAACTACACCAAGGGAGTGGTCCCAAACATTTGAGTGAGTTGGCTTTGATGACAGTTTAAGAAAAGCCAAGAGGTAAAAATAACATGGCTCTGACAACACAGTGATCATGATCATGGTAAATTTGGGAATCAAACTTGATCCTGGTACAGCCAAGTGACTTGACTCTGCACAGCGCGTCATTACAAAGAACTTCCCTGATTATACCTTCTCTCTTCAGTTCTCCTCACAACCTTTGCATGTATCCATACAACTCTGATTTTTGCTTGCAACATTTGGACTACAAACCACAAAACTGACAAGAGTTTGCCACAAACGTGGCTATATCCCCTGCCCCTGTTGCAGAATTTATGACATAATTAAATCTAAACAAACCCTAACCTTTTTTAACCGAGATGGAACTTGGAAATTTTTAAAAAAAGAAGAGTTTGGAACCTAAATCCATCTTGTTGCCATGGAAAAACGTAAAAAAAATAAAAATTTCTAAATAGCAAAAGGCACCAGTTCAGCATGTACCCGACAGACCTGCAAAGATTGATGAAAAAATATTGAACGGTTTCTGACTTATGCTCCGGAAACGAAACGTGGCGGACAGACAGAGCCCGTTTCTATATCCCCTGCCAACTTTTTTGGGCAGGGATAAAAATACCTCAAGACAAACTGACCCCCACGTATTGCTACTACACTAGATGTCTGACACAAGGATCGATGTCCCTGCCTAAGTGCCTCAGGGTGTGAGGGAAAAATAGATTTGCTGGCCCAATACTCATACAGAGTGTTTGTTGTTTAATGCTGCACTCAGAAGTATTTCACCTATAGAACAGTGACCTCTTAACAACCTGGTCTGCACCAGATAATCCATGACCAAGATAGTGTGCACAAAAGCTTTGGGGACATCTACTTCACAATGAGTGACCTTCACATTGCGATTGGGAAATCTATGCTTTGATTTGTCAAGAATGAATCAAACATTTCCTGTAATTTGAGTCACATTTCATAATGTGACCTTGACCTTAAAAGGAGGTCACCCAAGTGTTGATGCACTCAAACCTACAGATCATGTAACCCTTTGATTAAAAAAATAAAAGTTTTGGTTCTCAGGCACTGCTTGCATCATCATAAAGTCTGCTGCATTTTTATTTCCATTTGAAAAAAAAAAAAAATAATCCTAATACTTAAAAACAATGCAATCTAATATAACATGCAGTTACCTCCCTTTACATGTGCACAGCTTACTCTTTATCTCGTGTTATGGTCATGGTGGCAATAGGAGTTTGTATGGTTGTTTATGTAGGTAGGCCCTATCATTTCAAAAGTCATTGCCTGAGAACCAATTCTTATTTTTTTTTAAGCCTAATATTGGGGCTGCTCAAATATCTCTAATAAACAAACACCAAGTTAGCAAGATTGTTTATTTGGGCATATGAAAAAGAGACAAACACATCACAGATCTTTACGTAACCTCATTCTGTTCCTGGAAATTGGTTCACAAATTTTGTCAGGCACAGTCATGTTAAAACAGAACATACTGATAGCACTGGAGCAGGATAATCAACGTGACAACCAAAAAGAATTTAATGACTGCACAGTTCAGTATTTGCCAAAATTATGACTTAACAATGAAGACAGAATGAAGTTCCGTGGTGAAGCACTATAAGATGACACAGGACAAGCAGCACATTAGGACAAGCAGCACATTAGGACCAGCACATGGTCGTGTTAGTCTCCCTTGAGGGAAGACATGCCGGCTCGCATAATCTCGTCGACCAGTAGAAGATTGGTGGCTATCACAGTACTGAAAACAGAAAAAATGTCCAACATCAGATCAAATTTTCATTCTCCAAACCAAACAACCATAATAATTGAGAGAAAGCTGTTTCCACAATATTTCAACGAAATATATCAACCTGCAAAACTATGTCATCTGCAACAGGTAAACCACTGACTGGAAGCAAAATGATCCACTCTATGCCAGGGTGCCGTTGTACAAAGCGATCTTAGCGCTAAGGTGATCGTAACTCCCATACCTTAGCATAGACTTACGACAGTCGTAGCGCTAAGGTTGTTTTGTACAATGGCACCCAGGTCACAAAGCCTGAACACCTATCACCATTTTTGTAATCTCTCTTAAAAAAAGAATCAGGTACTAGGACATAAAAAAAAAGTTGTTATGATAATTAGACCACAAAAATTGTCAAATCAAGCTGGAAGACAATTCGTTGGCAAATCTGTGAAAATGATCAACAGTTGGTTGACACAAGAGCAATGCTCGCCATGTCTCCATGTATGAGCAACTGTCGGTTCAGGAGGGCAGCTTACCATGAATGCAGTAGTTGTTTCTTCACCCGGAAGTTGTCGAGTATTCCTAAATCAGCTGGTATGACTGCCTCCCCTAAAAAAGCAAATTCATTCTGTATAGATCATGGCAAGGGAGCAAATTCACTCCAATAATGGAAGAAACACTTAAGGAATAGACTAGAGTAACAGTGCTGTTTATATTTAATCAAATGTTATAATTCTCATTGGATACTGACAGTTCTCTTTGTGTATTTTCACTCCCTTGTATCCTTGTCTATTGGGCATTTTAAAGCACTGCGTGGACCTTTTAAACTTAGTTCTGCTTACAATGGTGTTTTAGGTGACTTCCATTTCAAGTCATTCCATATAAGCTCACAGCAATACATGTCAAAGTTACAGTGAGACGTAGAAAGTATTTGCAATATTCACTGTAATATATATATATATATACACACACACACACTATGTTTTCTTTAAATAAGTGTAAAGAACTAAAACAAAAAATGTCAGTAAATAAACTTATTAAAAGTAAAAGACAGGGCCATAATCTTGAACAGATTCTTATTAGGGCTTCTTTCACAAAAGGAAAACAAGAATGTAAAACAGTACAAATGTGTAACAGACCTTATTGTGGTACTTGCCCTCATGTTTTACAATGTTCTTTAACATTCAAAGACGGACAATCTTTCCATGTCCGTGAAAATATGAATTGTGCTTCCAAAAAATTAATTTATGTCATACGATGTGCTGGATGCAAAGCCGAATACATTGGACAGACAGGGGACACAGTAAGAGCGAGAGTGTGAGTCCATCGACAACAAATAAGGGACCCCCCTGGCCGATGTATCCCACTCAGTCAAGACATTGATACGTTTTACAAATGTGAAAATGATACACTGAGAAAGATAAAAGAAAGTTATTTTATTAATACTTTCAAACCAAAATTAAACAGCCTAAAAAAATTGAATTTAATACACAATTACTGTACATTTTACAGTCACTACAATACTTATTATGAGAAAAAATAAATTGTTGACATGCATGTATCGATGTATTGAAGTATTGATGCATTAAGGTATTGATGTTGTCATGTATTAATGTTCAGACGTTGATGCAATGATGTATTGATGTATTAGTAGGGATTTAGGAGATATAGTATAAGTACAATATTAGTGTATTTGTTGGTAGTGTTGTGTATCATAAGTATTTGGGAAGTGTATGTTAGAGTGACAGTGACAGTGAAAAGTGTGTGAAGGGTGAGACTGGAAAAGTCATTATCAGTATAATTAACTTTATTCTGAATCCATATTTGGGTTGTGTTACTCCGTGTTGTGACACTATCCATGATCCAGTATTGCGTCTTACCTGTCTTGATATCCAGTCCCACTGCCTGTTTAGGACCCAGGTACTCCTGCTGCAGTTTGACAATGGCCTCCTGGGGATCAAGGCCCGAGTTCTGGGCGAGAACCTTCACGATGATCAGCAGAGCCTCGGCAAACGCCTGGATACCTGCAACAGACAAGAGTGAGTGAGTTGGGTTAACGCCGCTTTTAACAGTATTCCAGTTGTATCGCGTGTCAGCTGTGGGAAGAAAGCCCGAAGTTATGCAGGTCTTGTACGTTTACCACTTTGGTGAAACCCACGAGCACGGGTATGGTGCTGACAAACCTAGAAACATAATCGGGGTGAACCGGGATTCGAACCCAATCATAGGTTTCTGGCGTGCCCAAGGGATGCAACTCTGCACCAGACAAACCAGTGATTGGTATGACGAGCAAAAATCCAAGCCATTGGGATACAATGACACTCAATCAACCAAAGCACAGAGTCTAACCACCTGATCCACAAGTCGCCTCCACAAACACAGGTTGCCTGGGATAAATTCTAACCCAAAACTGCAACAGGGCTGGGTTTTAACACGGCTTTGAAGACATAACACCATGTAACAGCTTACGGAGGGAGGAAAACCCCAACTGATTCAAGAACATGACATTTAGCTTTATTCACAAAATGCACATCTCAAAATTTTATAGAAAAAATTACAAATATTTCCAAGTTTAAAAAAAGTTACTAAGATACTCATGCTGTAAGTAAGTTCACAAGTCACAATGACAAATTGAAATTTGTTTATGTCACCCTGTAAACATTTAAATTTAAATTACAAATTACTAAAGTTTGACAAGATACCAGTCATGCTACAAGTTCAGCCAGTGCAAAACTGGTATGACTGAAAGTGTGGAAACTAGGTACATAGTTCAAGAGATAATGTTCTCACGTCCCACATATCTACACAGGTCGCCACTTATCTGTGACAGTCACACGATAACAGAAACTGGGACGCAACATACACATGAGGATCTGTGTCAACAACCACTGTTTGACAATCAACGTTATCTCAGACTTCTTTACCTGAGTAATTGAACAGGATTTCTGAAACTGTCCTTACTCTGACAATGTTCCACTATATTCCTCTATTGTGTCTTTTATGGACCTTATTTATTTTTCTTTCATAATTTCTTAAAGATGTGGCAGCAGGAAACAACTCAGAATAAAAGTTATGAGAAATAGAAATTTAGATTTAGAAAAATAACCTTCCGGGTCTCTAAAGCAATTTTAAGGCATCCGGAAAGCTTCTTCCAAACTTAATGTTGGAACCTACCTAGACGTGCTCGTCCTTTGACAGTGTCCTTGAACTTCATGAGTTCCTGGAAGGCTGCAATCTCGAAGGCTCCAGCTCCAGGCAGCACACAGTCTGGTGGGGAGTTAACATTGGTGAAACACAGCCTTCTAGTGGAACAATTTTACAACACAAAAACTAGTGTGCTCAGAATAGCTCTGACAATGCACTCAATATTTCTACCATATAACACTAAACAACATGTTACCTCCAGTGGACAGAAACCAGTCAAGTGAATGCTGTCAGCAGTATTCAACCAATAACCTGGTTTGAATCTGGACCAGGCATGATCAACGATGCCACTCAATAAGCCAAGCCACCGAGACTGACCACCCGACCCTCTTCAACAGCTGTTTAGATACATATGGGATACTGAGGACCTACACTTCCTCCAATTCACCTCAGAAACATGAACCAGTTCTCTTGTATCATTCACACATCATTTATGTAGCCTACGGTTTCCACCCTGTCACAACTATGTAGCAATGTTTTACATCACTTTCAGCAATATTCAAATACTGGACAATGTGAAGTGAGTCGGTGAATATTGACGCATCAGCAATGTCGGCGATTTGTTTGTTGTTTAAAGCCACACTCGGCAATATTACAGCATTATGATGGCTGTCTGTAAATAACTGATGCTCATGATGTCAATCACTTTATCAATCTAAATAATACGACGACATTCATCAACCAAGTCAGCCAGCCTGACCACCAGATCCCATTTGTAGCCTTTTATGACAAGCATGGATTGCTGAAGACCAATTCTAATCTAATGTTCACTGGTCTATTCACGGTGATATTGGACACAAAGAATGGGCTTCGTTATGCCCATGCTCATTTTTGAATTTACTGTGTGGAAATAAATAACAGCAGTCAAAGTCACTTCAAATAACACACCTTCATAGTTCCATGTGGCATATCCCTGTTTATGAATGGTGGCCATTTTGAAGGGTTAAGTCACTAAAAGTACTTGAGGAGTACTCTTAGTGCCAAAAGTTTTTATGAACATGGCTTAAGGAAATTCTTAGATTTAAGAGTAACTTCTGGTATTTCTTTGAATTTTCTCAGACTTAAGGCTTGTTAAGCACTCTAAGAATAATTTATGAATATCCCCGTTGGTCTTGAGAAATACACTACATCAAATAGTCATCCCATAACAGCATCAAGTCTTTTGTTAGGAGTGAGTGAGTGAGTTGGGTTTAACACCGCTTTTAACAGTATTCCAGTTATATCGCAGCGTGTCAGTTTAATGTGGAAGGAAAGCCCGAAGTGATGCAGGTCTCAGCCGTTTACCGCTTCGGTGAAACCCACGAGCACGGGTATAGTGCTGACAAACCTAGAAACATAATCGGGGTGAACAGGGATTCAAACCCAGAATCATAGGTTTCTGGCGTGTCCAAGGGGCGCAACTCTGCACAGCGAATCGCGGCGCCTTAGACGACTGGGTCACCCGTGCCCCCTCTTTTGTTAGGAAAGTAAGTTACACGCTAAATCATCAAAAAGTGCAAACCCAGATTAATTTCCATGAAATGTGCACATAAAACAAACTTGAGATGTGCAACCAAGTCACCTTTTACTGGGTTAATATCTTGTAACCAAACCGTTCTACACTGACTTGTGTCAAACTTGAAAGTCATGGTGCCAGTGCTATAAAATAACAGAATCCAAGGTGGACTTCAACTCACTGTCCTCAATGGCATTCTTGACAGCACGGAGCCCATCTCGGACAGCGTCTTTGATCTGCGTCAGTGTGTGTTTGTTGGGTCCCTTGATGAGAATGGTGACAGACTGTGGGTTCTTGCAATCCTCCACAAAGGTGTACTTCTGTTCCCCCTGGAAACAACAAACACAGGATGCACTGGACTGGATTTCTAGATTAGCCAAGGTTCACAGAGCAAAATAGTCTACATGGGAGAAAATCGCCATTGTGCCACAATGACCGGAATGGTTAATCAGGGCAAAGCCGATTCATTCAGATTTTTCATTTTATATTGTTGTACATCTGAAAGATTAGAAAGACCAACTGTTGTCTATAAATGTAAATGATCAGGGAGTGTTTGGTTTAGAACTTTCAAATATTCTGGTATGTATCTGAAAATAATAACCATTATTTATATGTACCAGATTTTCAATCTCGAACACTTTCTGAGAGAGAAACAAACAAGATGCCAAAGATTATTTTCAATGGCATAAAATAATCAGCCTCCAACATAACTGATAGAGTATGGACCTACCAGCACATGTTCATACATGAGTCCAGCATGGCCTAGTGCATCCGGTGTCAGGTCATCCACGGAGTTCATAGCTGTCCCACCTACTGCCAGGGCAAGTCTGAGGACAAAGGTACACACTGTAGCAAACACAGTACACAACATGTAAAGACTGAATGTCAGCACGGGCAGTAACCTTCTAAATCCTGGGACTTTGAAAGCATTACCAGCCACACGATTACATTATTCTTTGTTAGTTTGTTGTTTAACGCTGCACTCAGCAATATTCCAGCTGTATGACAGCGGTCTGTAAATAATCAAGTCTGGACCAGACAATCCAGTGATTGACATCATGAGCATCAATCCACACATTTGGGATACAATGAATGTATCAACCAAGTCTGTGAGCCTAACTACCCGATCCCATTAGTCGCCTCTTACGACAAGCATGGGCTGAAGACCTTATCTACCCTGGATCTTCACGGATAGAGTGAGCAAGTGGGGTTTTGAGTAAGTGGGCTTTTATGCCGCTTTTAGTAATTTCCCCGTAAACGGGCTTTACACATTGTACCCATGTCGGGAATCAAACTTGGGTCTTCAGTACGACAAATGGACACATAAACCCTACTGTACCCTACTGCCCAACACACATGTTGTATCTCTGCCTTCTTTAAGTGAGTGAGTGAGTATGGTTTTACGCCGATTTTAGCAATATTCCAGCAATATCACGGCGGGGGACATCAGAAATGGGCTTCTTTAAGAACACGGACTCACCTCTCCATGTTTCTCCTCTTGGCCCGACGCAGGCCCACAATGCCCTCCTTGGCAAACATATCCAGTGACAGAGGATCAATTCCCTGCAAGAAATAGGAAATGCAAATTGTATCTTATATGCTTAAGTTGGTGTTTCATATTTTCAGATTAATAACACAGGGACTTACATGATGGTTAGGTCAAGTTGACTTGTATTTCAATAATAACAGGACCAACAGACGAAGAGGCTTTAATGCTTATTTCTAAATTATTGCATTGAATGCAACTCATTGTTCTTAACAATTATGGTAACACTATTCATGTTGCAGTTCATTCAGAGCCAGGAATTTACTGTCCATTCTGGACTTGCATTTAAACAAGTAAAACTGAAAAATATCGGTCATTATGTAAAATAATAAAGAAATTTTATATCAACCATAACATGGTTAGTGATATGAAAGAATCAGGTGGTCATTAAATTCTTTTGAATAGTAAATAACTGACCTCTACAGTCCGGTAAGAAATACACTCAAACTTACTGGGTGACTTTCGTAATCTAACATCAGAATCTACATCAAAAACAGGCTTGAAGATAAAAGCTTTGCAGCATGTACAATGAAATTAAATTCTTGGAATCAGCGAAGTGTGTCATAATTCGCCAGCCTTGAACCCCATACTTATGTTTTAGATCCCAATATTTATTACTGGACTTCCAATCCGAAAGAGCCTGGTAAATCCCTAGACTAATGTTGCTGTTGAAGCTGTACCCGAGAATCACAGGCCCTACCTTTTGGTTGATGACAACAAATCCCTTGTCGTTCCCTTTGCACACTTTGGTCTTCAGCTCAATGATCTTCCTGACCCGATCATCAATGAACCTTCTCTCTGCCTCTACCAGCTTCTCTCTCTCCGCAGCACTCTTATAGAAGAAACCAGAGTTCACCTCGCTGGAAAAGAACAGAAAAGTATGACAATGTCTTCAGTGACATTCCCTACATTCATAAAGTTAGTATTATGAGTGTTCAACATTAATTATCGATTGCTTCAATAAAGTGCAAATATCATGTTACAAATGCAAGAAATAGTCAGGCTCCCATTTTTTAACTCACTATTTCTGAACATCACAAACAGTATGATGAATTATGAAGGATTTTGCATTGTTAGGTTAGGAGTTATCTCCCATTAGTCATGAATCCTTCAGTGTTCCAATTTGGGGACCCTTGGGTCTGTGAGGTCTTCTATGGTATTTGAATCAAGTGAGTATGGTTTTACGCCACTTTTAGCAAGATTCATGCAATATCACAGCGATGGACATCAATAATCGGCTTCACACATAGTACCCATGTCGGGAATTGAGCCTGGGTCTTTGGCGTGACGAGCGAACACTTTAACCTCTAGGCTACCCGACCGCCCCTATTTGAATCAAGGGACCCAACATACAGAATTAGGGTTATGACAGGGCCCTTCGACTTTCCTGCTTTATTATAGGTGAAATGGAGTTTAACGTCGCGTCCAAGATTATTGCACGTATATAGCGACGTGCATGCACGTGTGGTTTTGTGGCTGCTTGTACTAGTCCGGACTGATGCCGATTTATAGTGTTAGCACACTGAGATACCATGCCGCAGTTTTACATGAATACCCAACTCAGACACAGTATACCGACTCCGAGCCGACCAGTCCTTGTTTTAGCCCCTTAATGCCGAGCGCCAGACAGGGTAACAACAAGTACCATCTTTTAACATCTTTTGGTATGACGCGGCCAAGGATCGAACCCCGGACCTTCTGCTCTCCGGGCAGACGCTCTACCACGGAGGCGGTCTGCTTTATTATAAACATATAGGTTTGTAACACTTGTTACCAATACTTCATGTATGCACTACATTCCTCCATCCCCCTTAAACATACATTGCTTAACCCTACCCTTAACCCTACATATATTAACCCTTGACAACACATGCAACAGTCTTGTGACCGTCTCCTATGCACGCTACTACTATGTCAAGCAATGGTAGGCTTTGCACAAAATTCATGCACAGAATTCTTTTTAGTTATAAACAGCCTAACTTCATAACCTTACTTAAAACAGCCAATCATAACTACACTGCAAGCTGTTTGTAGTGGAGGGCGATAGAGGAACATAGTATATACAAAGCAGGGAGATATGAAGAGATTCCCTCATTATTTTCTTCTAACATTTGGGAAAGGACAAGCAACCCTCGACTTTCATACTTTATTTCAAAAACTAGCTATTATTTTCAGCTTTGTTAGTTGCCTAACTGCTGACAAAATGTTGATAGCAATCTTAATAAATATACTTCATAAAATGACATGGTAATATGAGTAGTCATAAATAACAATGTGCCTTCTTACATGTCTTAGTCATGAAATGTTAAGTTTTGCTACTTACGTCTTTTCATACTCCAGTGAGACGTTGCAGGTGAGAATGTAGGCGTCTTCAACTCGCTTCTTCATATCGGGGTGACGAGATCCATGATCCATGACTAGGCCCCGCACAAACCTAGCCAGCATACACCATATGGTTTTCATAGTGAGCAAGGAAATAAGCAGCCAAACTAACAAGTGTTACAGCTATCTTTCATGTTCAGGCGAAAGTAAATTCATAATTTCAATCAGTCAAAATGTCCTCTGATCCTCATTCGAGTCATCTCTTGATGAAATGGGATGCTAAGTTTGTTTGTGTGTTTATTTAACACCACACTCTGTAAATTACTGATTCTGGACCAGACAATCCAGTGATTGACATCATCAGCACTGATCCATGCAATTGAGATACGAAGACATGCATAAACCACGTCAGTGAGCCTGCCCAATTGATGCCTATAGTCACCTCTTACAAGCATAGCCGTCTCTTACGGTAAGCATGGGTTGATTAACTGATTAAGACTTATTGTCTACATGGATCTTCACAGGTCTGCTAAGTAACCATTTTCCTATTACCAAATGGGGAGCTGGGAAAACCATCCCCTATGGCGTTGAAATACTAAAATTGTGACTTAAACAGGAAAAATTCACTTTTTCGGAGACAAAGTCTACCATCCTGATTTTTTATAAAGAACAAACGAAAACCATATGTCCGGCCAAGACTTCTTACAATTGGCTGATGTCTATCAAGCAATCAGAACTGTGATTAAGCCATCGGAGAAAGTGTGCTACAGCATGATCAAAATTAAACAATACACTGGCATCAGTTCGATTGGTCATAATGGTGAAGTTTACACGTTTTCAAAGCTATATAATTTAGTTCTAGTTTCAATGTTTAACAAACTTGACAGCATGTCAGCTAATTTGAAGGTTGTCTGCCAAACTGAAGCAGGTTTTTTATTGTCCAGGGAACTCATGCCACAAGTCATACAATTCAGCACTGATTTTCCACACGCCCTGCCAGTGAGTAAACATACCTCAAGCCCTTGCTGTAGGAGATAATTGTTCATAAACCTATAGCAGCTAAAACTCACGTCGTGTCCATGTCAGTCTTGTGTTGCATCTCCATGATCTCCACCATGTGGAGGTCAATGGCCTCATTTGGGCGCTTGATGGCCAGCACAGCATCAACAACATGCTGCAATGGTGAAGATAAACAGCATCTTATCAGGATGTGCATCGGCATTGCTTATCATAGTGGGGGCAACAGAGTAGAGTCTCTAACCATGCTAACCACTAGGCTTTTTCTGCAGTTTTTCAACAAACAAAAAGGCACAATTTCATTAAAACCAGATCCTTTCTGTTTTGATACATTTCCATCACGTTTTTCAGCAGTCCCAATTGTCTACGTAACCAGGTGAAATATTCAGAGCAGTATATCTGATTTATGTATCTTGAACACAAACATAAACAGGCAGTTCTGAATGGAGAATAATAAAGACCATGCTATATATATTGTGGAACTTTTATACACCCTGTCGGTCTTGAGCTTCACTGCATTAACACCCAAAGGGGTTCACCATTTAGGAGTGAGTGAGTATGGTTTTACACCGCTTTTAGCAACATTCCAACAAAATCATCACGGGGAACACCAGAAATGGGCTTCACACATTGGACCCATGGCCGGACACAAACCCATGTCTTCGGTGTGACAAGCAAACACTTTAACCACTAGGCTACCCGACCGTCCCTTCACCATTGAGGAAATGTTTGTGTTCTGTGTGGCTTTTCTTTAATTCAGATCTATATTTCTGGAGTGTTCTCCCAGGGAAGAGGTATCCAAATCACAAGTAAAAGATCTAATCTAATGAGATTTGCACATATTTCCAAAACGAAGCATCTTCAATTGTCCAGTGTATAATATCTCCATTCTATTATGATCTGTTTTGTTTGTTGTTTAACGCCGCACTCAATATTCCAGCTACATATATGACAACGGGCTGTGAAGCCTGACCATACGATCATGTTAGTAGCCTGTTACGACAAGCAAAGTCACCTCTTACGACAAGCATAATCGCCTCTTAGGACAAGCATGGGTTGCTTAAGACCAATGCTAACCCAGATCTTCACAGGTACATTCTATTATGATAAACTCCCTGGACCCATTTGCCACCATGACATCACCATCTCCATTTCTCTTATCATCACTTACTTATCAATACAAAATGTAAACTAGTAAGAACAAGCCCTCAATATACCATAATTAAAAGTAACATCTTCAAAATCAGTTAGTCAAAACAAATGTATGAACATGAAGATACAGCAGAAACTCAAAAGATTATACAAAACAGTTTTCTCAATAGCTTTCTTCATATAGCTGGAATATTGCTGAGAACGGTGTTAAACAACAAACAAACAAATCCTACTTGAAAGCATCAATATTGAGCTGACACAAGAGAATAAGGAACAAATACCTTTGGCCTTTTGGAAAGAATGGGTGTATAAATATAAATGCCAGCTGCATGATGGAAAGCTTACCTCTGTGAGCAGATCAGCCAGCTCCTGGTGCACCTTGGTCCTGAGAGATGTGCGTGCCACCTGCACCAGCGTGTCACGGTCAATTGTGCGCTCAATCTTCACCTCATCCAAAACCTATATACGCAAACACAAAACAATTTTATCATCAAGCCCATAAAAAAGTGATGTGAATCTGATTACCCAAGTACTCAAACAACTAGCAAATAATGTTTGGGACCTTTTTTTCGGACCTTCAAAGGAACTCACAGATGTATGTACTAGGAGTAAGTTTTGACCTGTATGCAGCAGTAAACTATCTGTATAATTCTACAAACTTCAAACCATCAAGCTACTATAAAACCCTCACTAGAATAATCATGACGTACCTCCAAAGACTTGTTTCTGGCCAGTTCGAACCCCTCGGTGATCAGACGAGGATGTAGTCCCTGCAAAAGAAAAATAATTTCATGCCAAGGAACAGATACAGATGAAATAATCTGACATTCTTTTATGGCAGCCTATACAGTGTTTGACAGTTCAAGCGTAGTTCTGAACACTAATATGGCATACAACGACATACCCCTTAGACATGTTAGGGACTGTGTCAAAAGTTTGTATGCTGATTGCTGAAGTCTCAAAATTCTCAATGTTGACATGGCACCATGGACACTGATCAAGTGAAGTGCCCAAATTTCAGGACTTTAAACCCCTGCGATCTTTCTTGCTATTGTTTGATTACAAGCGCAACAATCCTCTTCATACACCAAGTCCAAAATATCATGGCACCTGGCAATTGGTTTTTCATGTTTAATACCAATTTCACACAGATTACCATAATCCTTCAAGAAAATGCCTTGTCTGCCCTACCTCTGCTATGTAGAGATCAGCCTGTTTAAGCAGCTCTCCGATGATGAGGACGTTGGACGTTGTGCCATCCCCTGTGATGTCATCTTGAGCAGTGGCCACTCTTGCAATCAGGGAGGCGGTAGGGTGCTGGATTTGCTGCAAACACGACAGGTTATCAAATATATATTGCTGTAACAAACCTAGAGTTACTTATTACTAAGGGATAAAGAGTGACCCATGACTTACATCGTCTTTCAAAATGATCATGATGAAGGGCTATGTTTCAGAAATGAAGTCAGTGGACAAATAACGCAGATTGCTCAGAAATGGGGGGGATCATTCCTTTGCTCCTCAATGTGCCTGGCAATCTGAAGCACTGTGGGTGAGTTGGGGTGGTGAACTAGAGATATTTTGAAACACATTTTCCTCTCAGTGATAGTTTGAATACAATTATTACCATTATGCATGCGCTCCTACATTCATATTCCACACAACCATAACACCCTGAACCATGACCATGATGAAAACAGATGTTGTTTTGCAAGATGAAGAAATGTTGATATTTCCTTACCATCTCATGTAACAGAACATTTCCATCTTTCGTCAGCTTGATGTCTCCAGCTCCGGACACAAGCCTGAAACAAGAACACAGTGTTGATGCACAACTGCCAGCAATAATTCTGTGTACAAACAAGTACACAAATATTATTCCTCTTGCTCATTTAATAGTGTTTATGAAAGGGAAGGGATTCCAAACAAAGGGCCCCTGGCAGTCAATTTAGAAAAACATTGGGGTTTTTTTTGCTCAAATTGGTCAATGTATACAAGTCACTTCTTCATAGCCATTCAGATATTTACTGTATCCTGTACATAACATGAATGGGAAATGTGTAATTCCTATTTGGGAATTTGTACCTACATTTGCTGCTGACTTGGGGTCGAATATCGGACTGAGCAGGTGTTGGAAAAATCCCTGAATGTTCAATCTCGTAACTATTCATAATAATCATCACTGTTAAAATTCTGATTGCCTTCAGAGCCATTTGAATGTCAACGTGATTGTCATGTAAGCTTTTCCTACTAACAGTCTTCTCAGCCTGATCATGCTGATAACCAAGAATTAAAGCAAATATCACCATGATCAAGGTATATGAATGAAATTACTACAACTTAGTACAAGTAAGTAACCATGGTAACTGAGTCAGACTGGTAACAGATTGGTGCCATAAGACCACTCACAAATAGCCAGGGATCAAAACTTGACTACAGCTACACTATAACTATAAATAGCTACTGTATCATACTAAGCACCTTGCTTCAGTAAGTGACGCCTGACCAATGTTTAGACCAATCTGAGTGTAATGCTGTACTAAGACCGAAAATGGATGTGACAGTCCATATTTTCTTGCATATAGAACAGAATTCTTTTTACAGAAAAGTTAACAGCAACGCATAAAAAGGGTACAGAATTGCCAAAAAGCTTCTATTGAAAAAGTTTAAGTTTCATCAATGTTTGTTCACTACTGCTTGATCTCCGAAAACAAATTTAACTTGTGTATCGTTTTGACCGGCGCCCCTTAATCACTTTTGTGAGGACAAAATCTCGACCAGACAAAGCAGTGATTGTGGTTTAATATGTTATGAAATTCAGTGTGATGTTTAATGAGCAGAGGCTTTAGGGGCCCCTAGACAAATATTTTCAATTTGCCATAAGCATGGGATATACTCTTTACATATCTTCATGCCTATGAGTTAGATTTTAAGTGGCTCTTTTTTTAACATAAACGTGATAAAGATTGTATCCTTAGCTGCAGTAACCGTAATTCTGTGCTACTCCCTAAAATGAGTTTGATTTTGACAGAACTAGATCTATGGCTGTCAATAGTGTTAGCCACCTGAGTCGCTCCTTGATTTCTTAAACATGTTAAATGTGCAAACTTCTAAAATAATTCATTACTTTTATATATCATCAGATCGTGTTTTCGGACATCATACGTTTCCAGACGGCCAAGTTTATCGTGAATTACTGGTGCTAATAACAGGGGGTGCAGCGTTAGAAATTGGCACTCGTCCTATAGTCCTCGCCAAAGTGCCCACTAAATAAGGTATCATAAGGACAAGTAGAAATTTGCGATTTTTAAGGGTTTTGCTATATGTTATCATTATAAGGACTAGGGGTCTAAAACTGTTTGTTTCTAACGCTGGGGTGTAGCTTCACTGACATTATAAATGCTCAGATGATGGCTTGTTTTTAAGAGAAAGTTGCTTTCATAAGTGAAAAATATTTTACAGTTGTTCATGTGATTAGAGAGAAAAGCATGAATGTTTCTTTAGCATCCGAAAACCTGTAACAGGAGTGAGTGAGTATGGTTTTACGCCGCTTTTAGCAATATTCCTGTAATATCACGGCGGGGGACACCAGAAATGGGTTTACACATTGTATCCATGTCGGGAATCGAATCCGGGTCTTCTGCGTGACGAGCGAATGCTTTAACCACTAGGCTACCCGACCGCCCCCCTGTAACACGAGGCTACGTTAACCATAACCGTTAAAGTAACAGCAGAAATACAAACTTTTTAATTTCTATCATATTCATGGTCTTTTTTTAATCATATGGGGCAGTGTACAGCAAACATAGACGGGGCCGGTTTCGCCAGCACCCATGTTTTGCATCCAAACCACGACAACTTTACCACCCACCTTTGTTTTTTATAACACGGTAAGAATGGTAAACATCATTTTACTATCTAAATTATTCAAAGAACCACTGTCGTTTTTTCACACACGGAATACTTGTAAAACGCCTCTAAGTAACAAGTACCGACATGACTTACAGAAAACAGCATGTAGGCCTAGAGCACGTGTTTCCAGAATGTTCTTAGTAACGACGCTTGTCGGCTTCGAAAACTCATGGTTATTTTGTGTAAACTCACATTTTCATGGTACCCTTTGGGCCGAGATTGGTGCGAAGGACATCTTGAAGACCTTTTGCTGCACTTATATTGACAGCAAGGGCCTGTGAAGCCCTAGCAACTTCGGCTTTCGGATTCAGAGACTTTATCGCCGACATCTTGGACCAAGGTTTGCTTCTCACGAGAACGTTCGAGATTGGACATTCCAGGGATCCTTCATTGTATTACTTTGCTGACAACTATGATCTGCAAGAAAACCCCATGGGGTTTTCTTGCAGATCAATCATGCATATCTATATTTTAAGCTGAATTAAGGCTGTCGCTTATTCTAATATTTTTTTCTAATATTGTTTTTATCAAATATAAATTGGAGCTGGATACGTGCCCGGGGCTAATATTAATGTGTGTAAATGTTTAGTCACATATATTTGATGCGTTACATGTCCGTCAATCAGAACGGTGGTCCAATTAAGAGGTTTGAAAAGTTAGGATACACGCTTTTCAAAAGGGTGCATGAACGTTCCTAACGTGGATATATCATCTTAAGATAAAATCATATTACTACGAAAATCTGTGCTACCTTCTTATTTATTGTCATTTCCATGCACTGATGCATTTACCCTATTTATACGTACAATACTTTTTTTATGAAAAGAAAGTGTACAAAAAAGCATTCACACGTTCGTTTAACTTCTGTGCACATTGATATATGCCTAATGATTTGTTTGTTTGTTGTTTAACGCCGCACCCAGCAGCATTCAAGCTACATGTATATGGCTGCGGTCTGTAAATAATCGGGCCTGGCTGGCCATTTTTTGGTGATGAGATTGGTCTTAGGACCGTATCATATTTTGCGCTAAGTGTGTGTGTGTGTGCGTGCGTGCGTGCTTGCGTGTGCTGTTTTTTAACCTGAGTCCAACGTGGCTGCAGCTTACACAATGTTAATTGGTATAACAAGCAATCTAATTAAAATCTTATCTAAGATTTCGCTGCCGCTTTGTTTAGCGATAGCGAGAACTAAGATCTTATTTTAATGAGATTGTATAACAAGAAAACGTTCGATGCGATGCATCAATTAACACGGCGGCAAACTATTTGTTCGTCAAGTTATATTTACAAAAAAATAACTTCCCCAAAATATTCAATCAACACAGGCATGTTTAAAACAAAATAAACAATATTTGTTTAATTCATTTTCCTTTTTTACGTCTTAAATCGTGTTTTTAACTGGTATGTGATTACCCTCAAAGGCTTCCTACACTGAATTTGATAACAATGTACGTCTTTCCACAGTAAATGAGCACATGTGCGTAGCCTCTATTCATGATGAATCTAGGTCGAGCTGCATTCCGCTTGGGATGAACCGGTACGTATAGGCACTCTCTCCCTGCATGTCCCCACATACGAGGGTTTGGTCTGCTATCATGATTGTTTGTTTGTTTGTTTGTTTGTTTGTTTGTTTAAAGCCGCACTCAGCAATATTCCAGCCATATGACGGCGGTCTGTAAATAATCGAGTCTGGACCAGACAATACAGTGATTGACATCATGAGCATCGACCCAATTGGGATACGACATGCATCATCCAATTTAGCGAGCCTGACTACCCGATCCCGTTAGTCACCTTTTACGCCAAGCAAACCCGTGAAGATCCGGTTAGACTAAACACTGAGGTTTCATACGGCAAGCAAACCCGTGAAGATCCGGTTAGACTAAACATTGAGGTTTCATACGGCAAGCAAACCCGTGAAGATCTGGTTAGACTAAACATTGAGGTTTCATACGGCAAGCAAACCCGTGAAGATCTGGTTAGACTAAACACTGAGGTTTCATACGGCAAGCAAACCAATGAAGATCTGAGTTAGACTAAACATTGAGGTTTCATACGGCAAGCAAACCAATGAAGATCTGGTTAGACTAAACATTGAGGTTTCATACGGCAAGCAAACCCGTGAAGATCCGGTTAGACTAAACATTGAGGTTTCATACGGCAAGCAAACCCGTGAAGATCTGAGTTAGACTAAACATTGAGGTTTCATACGGCAAGCAAACCAATGAAGATCTGAGTTAGACTAAACATTGAGGTTTCATACGGCAAGCAAACCAATGAAGATCTGAGTTAGACTAAACATTGAGGTTTCATACGGCAAGCAAACCCGTGAAGATCTGGTTAGACTAAACACTTAGGTTTCATACGGCAAGCAAACCAATGAAGATCTGAGTTAGACTAAACAGTGAGGTTTCATACGGCAAGCAAACCAATGAAGATCTGGTTAGACTAAACATTGAGGTTTCATACGGCAAGCAAACCCGTGAAGATCCGGTTAGACTAAACATTGAGGTTTCATACGGCAAGCAAACCCGTGAAGATCTGGTTAGACTAAACATTGAGGTTTCATATGGCAAGCAAACCAATGAAGATCTGAGTTAGACTTAACATTGAGGTTTCATACGGCAAGCAAACCAATGAAGATCTGGTTAGACTAAACATTGAGGTTTCATACGGCAAGCAAACCCGTGAAGATCCGGTTAGACTAAACATTGAGGTTTCATACGGCAAGCAAACCCGTGAAGATCTGAGTTAGACTAAACATTGAGGTTTCATACGGCAAGCAAACCAACGAAGATCTGGTTAGACTAAACATTGAGGTTTCATACGGCAAGCAAACTGGTGAAGATCTGGTTAGACTAAACACTGAGGTTTCATACGGCAAGCAAACCAATGAAGATCTGGTTAGACTAAACATTGAGGTTTCATACGGCAAGCAAACCAATGAAGATCTGGTTAGAGTAAACATTGAGGTTTCATACGGCAAGCAAACCCGTGAAGATCTGGTTAGACTAAACATTGAGGTTTCATACGGCAAGCAAACCCGTGAAGATCTGAGTTAGACTAAACATTGAGGTTTCATACGGCAAGCAAACCAATGAAGATCTGGTTAGACTAAACATTGAGGTTTCATACGGCAAGCAAACCCGTGAAGATCTGAGTTAGACTAAACATTGAGGTTTCATACGGCAAGCAAACCAATGAAGATCTGGTTAGACTAAACATTGAGGTTTCATACGGCAAGCAAACCCGTGAAGATCTGGTTAGACTAAACACTGAGGTTTCATACGGCAAGCAAACCAATGAAGATCTGGTTAGACTAAACATTGAGGTTTCATACGGCAAGCAAACCCGTGAAGATCCGGTTAGACTAAACATTGAGGTTTCATACGGCAAGCAAACCCGTGAAGATCCGGTTAGACTAAACATTGAGGTTTCATACGGCAAGCAAACTGGTGAAGATCTGGTTAGACTAAACACTGAGGTTTCATACGGCAAGCAAACCAATGAAGATCTGAGTTAGACTAAACATTGAGGTTTCATACGGCAAGCAAACCAATGAAGATCTGGTTAGACTAAACATTGAGGTTTCATACGGCAAGCAAACCCGTGAAGATCCGGTTAGACTAAACATTGAGGTTTCATACGGCAAGCAAACCCGTGAAGATCTGGTTAGACTAAACATTGAGGTTTCATACGGCAAGCAAACCAATGAAGATCTGGTTAGACTAAACATTGAGGTTTCATACGGCAAGCAAACCAATGAAGATCTGGTTAGAGTAAACATTGAGGTTTCATACGGCAAGCAAACCCGTGAAGATCTGAGTTAGACTAAACATTGAGGTTTCATACGGCAAGCAAACCCGTGAAGATCTGGTTAGACTAAACATTGAGGTTTCATACGGCAAGCAAACCCGTGAAGATCTGGTTAGACTAAACACTGAGGTTTCATACGGCAAGCAAACCAATGAAGATCTGGTTAGACTAAACATTGAGGTTTCATACGGCAAGCAAACCCGTGAAGATCCGGTTAGACTAAACATTGAGGTTTCATACGGCAAGCAAACCCGTGAAGATCCGGTTAGACTAAACATTGAGGTTTCATACGGCAAGCAAACTGGTGAAGATCTGGTTAGACTAAACACTGAGGTTTCATACGGCAAGCAAACCAATGAAGATCTGAGTTAGACTAAACATTGAGGTTTCATACGGCAAGCAAACCAATGAAGATCTGGTTAGACTAAACATTGAGGTTTCATACGGCAAGCAAACCCGTGAAGATCTGAGTTAGACTAAACATTGAGGTTTCATACGGCAAGCAAACCAATGAAGATCTGGTTAGACTAAACATTGAGGTTTCATACGGCAAGCAAACCCGTGAAGATCCGGTTAGACTAAACATTGAGGTTTCATACGGCAAGCAAACCCGTGAAGATCCGGTTAGACTAAACATTGAGGTTTCATACGGCAAGCAAACCCGTGAAGATCCGGTTAGACTAAACATTGAGGTTTCATACGGCAAGCAAACCCGTGAAGATCTGAGTTAGACTAAACATTGAGGTTTCATAAGGCAAGCAAACCAATGAAGATCTGGTTAGACTAAACATTGAGGTTTCATACGGCAAGCAAACCCGTGAAGATCCAGTTAGTCTAAACATTGAGGTTTCATGTCGAAGCTGTTCCAGCTGTTTCTGAACCCACTATAACAGCAACCTATATTTATGCACATTGCGAAGCCGGGGCGATCAGTTCGTGCAACACACGGCCAATCTCATTAAGTAAATATCAGTTTTTGATAGACATCTAACTACACGTATTATATTTCAGTTGCTTCAGACGTTGACGAATTACGCTGAAACGCCTACATTCGCGGCGAGATGGGGCTGTGCTCCTTGAGATGAAAGACTACGCCCCGTGTATGTTACACACCACCTTTATATAGTGACAAGTCCATTATTTAGTTAGCTGCATAGCTTTTATAAAACAACGACTTGTGTGTAAAATATCTTAACGGGTCGAATGTAAACTGAGGAGCAGAAGAAAGTATACCGAGTTTGTTTTTATGTCACTGAGAATGCATGGGAAGAGCAGTTGTTAGCTTTATTGTCTATTTCGTCATCCCTCATTCCTGCAACAGTCTGTAAAAAGTGTTCTGTGGCTTGGTTTCAATGAAAGTAGTATCTTAAGAAAACACATGTAGATGTATTCTTTGCGTGCAGGCCTAAGTGCCAGTACAATTCAACTTTTTATACACTTGTAATCAATTGTAGATCTTGAATTACAAGTGTGTGTGTGTGTGTGTGTGTGTGTGTGTGTGTGTGTGTGTGTGTGTGTGTGTGTGTAATTAATTATTGATATGATTGTTATCAACTGTACGTCTCGAATTACATGATTGATTTGATTGTCATTAATTGTGCATCACGAACTACATTATTGATTGTCATAATTTGAACGTCTTAAAAACATTATTTATACATGCTTGTGATCAATTGTACGTCTCGAATAATATTATTGGTAAAACAACACCCCTTAAAACTTGTTCACTGGGATTTACGGTACAAAGTACCCAGTTTGTACCCATGACTGTACAGTCTCCTCTGTGCACAGATACGCCGAGTGTGACTGACCCCTAAACGGTTGGTGGCTGTTAACACAGGAATATCTGTACGAGAATCTGTGCTTTACAAAGAAAGTTATCCCAAATATAACATTTGGAGCATTTTACCACTTTCTAAATGGCATTGTGTGTTCATACCTGGCCCGCTGTTGAGTCGTCGTTTTTCTTCCACAGCCTGTGTGTATGCCACAACGAACGTTAGATTATCAGAATTTGGGCGAACGGAGTCAACCACGGTTATCATATTTCTTGCAGCCAGGGTTGGCTATAGATTCAACCTGACAGTCACTGTTAGTTAGGAAGTGTTAATCAAGGGTAACTTGGGACAGTACGAATAAAATGCAACCTCAGGTCAGACAACATGGCTGCCAGGAAAAGGAGAGATAACAAGAGACGTGTACCCCAGAAACACACATCTAGACAGGTCAACAGGTGTTCCATTTGTTTGACAAAGCCGCCACTGTACCTTCACTATTTAATGCATGTAAAACAACACGGACATTCTTAATAAGGCATAGAACAGTAAACTGAGCTGAAGACGGGTTTTGAAAGCGAACGGGTGCACTGTCATGGACCTGACGAACTGGGAAATATATGTTTGGGTTCAGGTGAGGTGAAATGGGGTTTACGTCACGTCCAAGAGTATTGCACTTATATAGCGACGTGCATGTACGTGTGTTTGTGTGGCTGCTTGTACTAGTCCTGACTGATGCCGATTTATAGTGCTAGCTCACTGAGATACCATGCCGCAGTTTAACATGAATACCCCACTCAGACACAGTATACTGACTCCGAGCCGACCAGTCCTTGTTTTAGCCCCTTAATGCCGAGCGCTAGACAGGGTAACAACAAGTACCATCTTTTAACGTCTTTTGGTATGACGCGGCCGGGGATCGAACCCCGGACCTTCCGCTCTCCGGGTGGACGCTCTACCACTAGGCCACGGAGGCGGTCTGTTTGGGTTCAGAGACCATATACCGATATGGTCTCCGTTGGGTTGTATGATGAATCAGAGACCATAAAATAGATTCTATTTTATGGTCTCTGGATAAATATAGCAACACTATCTGGAATTAGGTGAATGTTGTAACGCCCTATTGTTTACAGTCTACACAGCCTGTATTAACTGTTATGTGGTTTTACAAACTATTTCATTCATTAACTGTTGTATCAACTGACGTCACACACATACACACATACTTGCTTTGTAGGGGTGGTGTGGTGGGGGTTAAGGAACAATTTATCTGTATCCAGCAAACTATTTATTTACTGAGCACTATCAAACATGCAGTTTGTTAACTTTCGGGTACTCACGGGGAAAAAACAATAACAAATGCAACAACCAGTCCCGGGGAATTGCTTTAGATCAGTGCCTCTTTAACTCAAAGATTTTGAATTTTGGGTATTATGAACAAAACACAATATTCATTTTATTTCACAACAAACTATTTATTTGGGGCATATTTCTGAATAAGCCATTCATTTACAATCCCAGCGTTACACAATTACACACAATTAAGGTATCGGAATATGTTAATAGTGAAATAAACACCATGCAGCTTTTACATACAGTTGCACATTGGTTATCTTTCAATAACCCTTACTTAAAAAAACATTACTTTGCAATTGGCTTTGTCAACATTTCGCAAGGTTCCCGGCTAACGCACTGAAGCTATAAAAGGGTATTCACTCCCGCGACAGGCCACCAACAGTGATACCGTAAATATCACCGAAATAACGCACTAACTTGTCTGCATATATATTTAGGAGATAAACATATACTGTGATTTCAATGTAGAGCTAGGTTACCTGTAGATTTAACCGCGCTAAATTGAATTTGGAACCGAGCGCGTATGTTTATCTCCTAAATATCACTCCTTATACCACTGAAAGCTGTAGAATCCAAACAACCGATGTACCTCTGACAAGTGTAAAATGACACGGCTCCCATGATTCTCCCATGGCCGAAAGCTATGAATACACGATGCCATTTAGAAAGTGGTCAAATATGTAACAAATGCAATTTTTGAGATAACACTTTCTTAGTAAGGAACAGATTCTAGTCCTTTTTTGGTAGCTTTCGGCCATGGGAGCCGTGCCAATTTACACTTGTCAGAGGGGTAGACAACGTACGTGATCTAGACTACCATGCATGCAGTTAGCTGAATCCCGGATGTGACGCCCCCCCCCAAAAAAAGGAGTACTAGAATTTGTACTTTATTAAGAAAGTGTTATCCCAAATATTTACAAAGTACAGTGAAAAGTGCAAACATAACCACGCTAGCAGTCCGACACGTCTGTACCCATTTGAGCATGTAAAATCACACGGCTGAAAATAATAATCCGTGTCCACGAATATACAATGAATGGTCCCTTGTCAACAAAATCTTGTCATGTGACGTCACAGGGTCATTTAGCAGGTGCTCTGGTAAGAGCAACTCGGTTAAAGTTTTCATCAGACATGCGTCATAGATGTATATAGACCACACCGATTTTGACTACCACCATCGATCAGTCACAACGTTGCAATCAAGAAGGTATGTATGCAGTGTTAAATTCGTTTCATTGCAATTGATCTCCATTTTTACCATCGCCTATTTCTGGTGACCTAGTCTAGTGCATGTGAAATAGAACTCATCGTTTGCCTACGTGACTGAATGGCTTCTCTAAATCACTTGGGGAAATTTGTTTCTCACAGGTTGTAATAGTGTAACTTGCAAAAAGACGTGAACCCGAAGTGTATTGATGATCATTGTCAACATTCAGAACAGCTGATATAGGGCTTTGGGATAGCCTAGTTAATCGTTATACGTTAACCAAGTTTCATCCGGTTGACATTATTCCTAACAGCTGAATCGTGAAAAACAGTATATAGGACTGTTATGAAACAGGTTATGGTTATGTCCGATCTCATTGATGAATATGAATGACAGAAATTATAGAAAATCCTATATATAATACGATTATCAGGTATTATTATTTAGCTAATCACTTTCACCCTCCACTAAAAGTATAAAAACTTTATCAGTACAACCGTTACATCTAGCAGTAGTAATGACTTTACTATTCGATGCATACTTGACCACTACCAGACTACATACACTGGAAACTAGAAGAAATGCTAGATTCATGACGAACTGAAGCATAGTCCTATAACAGATTAGAGTTCACAAACTCGCTTTGTGCTTAAGCTTTTCTTGGGTCATTGACCCATGAGATCCATATGACTATTGTGGTATCCAGGGTCCTACAACCTCTTGTATTTCTTAACACGGGCTCTTTGGCCCTTAGTTTTCTGACACCACACGCTTCTCTTTCACAGGGAGCCATTTCATATCTAAATATATGTGGTACGCTTCATATTTTGGCATGGCTTCGTCAGTGATAATAATAGACTCAGCTTATCTGACCGAGATCCTCTGTTTCACATTCACATGCTTCCTGTTCTAACGTGCGAACTGGGATGGATAATTGTGACATGGCATGTTAGTTCACGTTAAATATTATGACATCATTTGTCCATACAGACCGGTCAGACAACTTGTATGGTGTTGACAAGGACATGCCAGACTAGCCAAACAGGTAGCTAGATTATTTTAAGAGTGATGATGATGATAGGATTTTCAGTATCACCTTTACTAATGAGCAGCATGCATGTTTATCAATGTTATGTTATTGGACAAAAAACTCAAACAAATATTGATGGATACCGATATTTCTTTATAAACCAAGAATTTATCTTGGCATCAAACAACATGAACAATGTTTTTTGACATTCAAACTGTAAAAAATACATCATTTTAAAGAAAAATGGGATTTGTTTTAAAGTTTGTTAACGCAGCAGTCAATTATATAGTCTAAAACTATTCACCAAAGTCCTTTCAATCCTGTTGAGTAGTTCTGTTATCAGTGAAATACATATGTCACCCTAGTCTGTCTCACTGTCCCTGGGGCAGTCGGGTAGCCTAGTGGTTAAATTGTTCGCTCATCATGCCGAAGACCCGGGTTCGATTCCCGACATGGGTACAACATGTGAAGCCCATTTCTGTTGTCCCCCGCCATGATATTGCTGGAATATTGCTTTTATAAAAGCAGTGTTAAACCATACTCATTCACTCACTCACTCACTCACTCACCCATATTATTTTCCCTTGCACCCAGCCCTAACTATAATGCTATAGCCATTGAAGCAAGTCTAGATTTTCCAGAGGTTCTGAATCTCTCATCCCACTGGAGCGCCCTTTCAATTTTAATGGAGTTCTTTGTTTCTATCAAAATTCTAGTTTTTCAGAGACTAAGCATTAGTCTACATGTCACCCCTACAGAATCATAACAATGCTTATAACTATAAATAGGGTATACATGTATTGAGAAATTTTGTAATTCCAGTTTGGTAATTAATACTGACATTTGCTGCTGACTTATGGCCAAATATTGGCATCAGAGCATGTCTGTATAAATCTCTCTAAACATGCTAAACGCATTGATAATAACTTGAATGTTGTATCTGATGAATGCGATTGATTATGAAGATTAATAGGGATGGGTATTTAAAGTGTATCACAATATTTTACAATACACATGCATGTTGCAGTATGCATCACAATATATCGTACAATTCTACATTGTGAATTCAAAAACAATCTAAAACATCAATGTTGAATTTCATAAATGGAAAAAAACAAGATGCTGGTACAATATAATGTTTTCTCGTTCAATAATTACGTAGACTTCATGGGGGCCCTGGATGCACACCCCGGGGCATTAAAGGTATATGGAAAGTGTATGACATTAAACACATAATAAATTCGCCCGATATTCTGTGCTTGAAAAAATGATATTGTGATACATATTGTGGGAGGGGTGGTCGGGTAGCCTAGTGGTTAAAGCGTTCTCTCATCACGCCGAAGACCCGGGTTCGATTCCCGACATGAGTACAATGTGTGAAGCCCATTTCTGGTGTCCCCCGCCGTGATATTGCTGGAATATTGCTAAAAGCGGCATAAAACTCACTCACTCACCTATTGTGGGAAGAAAGAACCTCAGTTTACTAGGGCTGTTACGATTCACTCGTGTATTTGGTGAATCAAACCGTATCCTTTCATGAATTGAATTCGTTATTCTTGGCCACTAGAATCGAATACTTATGAATATGCAAGCATGTGCATTTACATAAAAATACCCATAAGAACATATTATATGCATAGATTTCTTCAAAAGACAACACTCTTATACTATTTACTTTGACAGTATTGTGGTAACTGGTCATTGTCGCATTTGAGCATGTTGAGCAGATACTAGTACCTGGATAAGTGCAGTATATAAATGTATAATATATTAATTAACAAAACATGTCAAATAATTTATGTTGTTATTGCTTCACTGAATATAAAGAAAAATGTATCAGCTGCTGACTTGTTATTGTATTCGTGAATTGATATTCGTATTCATTACCCTATATTCGTGATACGAATCATATTCACCTCGTAGTGTATTCGTTGAAGCCCTACAGTTTACCGATATGCTTGTAATACCACACCCTTGACTATTGACCAGCTCCGAGTTTCAATATGTCTTGTGTAACTAAAGCTTGTCACAAGGAGCACCTGTCATGTTATTGATGGAATATTGCTAAAAGTGGCATAAACCATACTCACTCACTCACTTGTAGAGAGAAACTTAATGAATTTGGTAGTCAGGGTCAGTAGCTTATGTGATTGTATGTCAACGTATCCTAAAGACAAGTTCAGGCCATAGCTCATAATCATCATGATATCAACCACTGGTTTGTCTGACCCAGATTTGATTATTTTCATGCATCTGTCATACAGTTGAAATATTGGAGGGGATACTGTGTGTGATGTGACGTTAACCCCATGAGGATTTCAGGTTAGAATTGGTCCAAGCTACCAGTGCTAGTCATAAGCATGGTAATACTAGCTCAGTGACTTGGTTGAATATGTGTTGTAGTATCTCAACGTTACTCATAATACAAATCTGTGAAATCATTGGTTTGTGTGGTGCAGGCTGGATTATTTGGACACCCTCTGTGGTCTAGCAGCAAGGATTAAATTTAAGACACTAACATGAGCCAACAGCTCATATCATGGATTGGCCCCAGAAGTACAGCCCCACCAGGAATCTGCGATCTGTTGATAAGATGCTTCTCTCTGTTACAATAGTTACTATATATCATTGTATTTGCTCTTGAACAGAAATGACTATTCAAGTGATACTACATTAGTATGTCATGCATGCTGATGTGTACATGATGTAACCCTGGAAACCTGTTCATGGCATCATGGCACTGCACGTTCTTTTGTTGTGGCAGACAGGAGTAGCAGAAGGCAGGTTGATCAATAGTCATATCCTACCTAGCCTCCAGTCTATATATGAAAATGTGTCCCTTGCTCCATGAAAAAATGACATCTGGACATTTTGGAGTTTTGAGGCACATCATGTTCACCATGATCTGAGTGTGGTTATTTCATTTACACAAGTTGATCAAGTTATGACATTTGCCAATCATGTACAACATTACAACAGCATCTTTGTTCTTGGTAACCTTGTGAAAAAATCTTATGATTACAAGCAAACACTGGTAACCTACTTGGGGAAAATGTCCTGGGCCCTGTTCCATAAAGCGATCTTAGAGCTAAGACTGTTGTTGGTCTATGTGTAAGTATGGGAGTTACGATCGTCTTTGCACTTAGACTGATGCAAGCCTTTGTTAAAGTATGGGAGTTATTTCATCTTAAAGCTAAGACTCCTGCAAGTCTATGTGAAAGTATTGGAATTGCAATTGTCTTAGCGCTAAGACTGCTGCAAGTCTATGGGAAAGTATTGGAGGTATGGTCGTCTTAGCGCTAAGACTGCCGCAAGTCTTTATGAAAGTATTGGAGTTATGATCATCTTCGCGCTAAGACTGCCGCAAGTCTATATGAAAGTATTGCAATTGTCTTAGCGCTAAGACTGCTGCAAGTCTATGGGAAAGTATTGGAGGTACGATTGTCTTAGTGCTAAGACTGTCGCAAGTCTATGTGAAAGGATTGGAGTTATGATCATCTTAGCGCTAAGACTGCCGCAAGTCTATATGAAAGTATGGGAGTTACGATCGTCTTAGGGCTAAGACTGTCTCAAGTCTATGAAAGTATTGGAGTTATGATTGTCTTAGTGCTAAGACTGTTGCAAGTCTATGTGAAAGTATGGGAGATATTAATAATGATTAATTAATAATCTTTATTAATAATTACAGTATTTATTTTCTTGATATTAGGCGTGACAAATGGGGGCTTTGTTTCACAACCATCGATACGATTGTCATCATGGTCATGATTAAGTTCACAAAATCATTATTTCATTAGAATATGCCCCCAAATAAAAATAAATAACAACACACCATATTTCTTGACAGATTTATCTCATATACATTAACACTAGGGCTGGCTAATGATACAGATCAAAGAGACTGATGATCATTAACTAAATATCCATCAATTATCAATAAATATTGGAGAAGTAACTTTGAGCAAATATATAAAAAAAGAAATCAACAATACTTCCTGCCACTGGTGAGTCGTGACACAATTATGCATGGATTACTTTGTGGACATTTATGATATAACAAAAACCGATGCTTTTCGTCTTCGGCAAATGACTAAGTAACAATAACAAGACGGTTTCGGTACACTTTAACTATATATCATCACTAAAGTTTATGAAAGATATTATTGATGACACAATTTCGTTATCGATAATTGTAAATATTTTTTTCCCATCAACGATTATCGATCTTTTTAAGTCAGCTCTAATTATCTCATCTTTCCGAGGGAAGGGAGTTAACTGACTATAAAACTAGGCTGGTATTATGGAGTTACATTTTGGCTGGACTAACGAGTCTATGTATAGTCCAATGAAAATCGCTCAACGAAATCGAAATCTGGTTCGTAAACTGTCGTACAGATTCCGGTCGATTGCAGGATTTGCAAGGCATGTGCACCGCTTACTCGTCAACAGATATTTTCCAGAACATTTCATGTTTTTAATAAAGATGCTCGCGTGATTTGATGCACTTCGCGATGTAAGACCCGTTTTATTGCAATATAGATCTTGATTATCGATCAGATCATCTTGACTTGGCTCCGCCATTTTGTTTGAAATAAATGCAAGTGATACGAGAGGTGGAATCTGATTGATCCATAGGAGAGGCATAGAAGGGATATAACTCTTAATAGCCACTGGTGGCGCTATGATTGAGCCCAGGAATTCCAGCCTAGTTCGGCAAGGTGGAAACTGGACTTATATAAAGTCAGTCGACTCTCTTTATAAGAGATGTTATTATCTCTACTGCAGTGATTATGCATAAACGTGCCACACATGGGTCATGAACTGATGCCCATTTGAAGCTACCTTGCTAAAAACCATGGAAACAACATTATAAGCAGAATTATTTATAACCAAGGCCAGCTCAATACTTTGGACCCAAGGGAGTAAATATATGTAGACTAGTCAAAGATACCTATCAGTACCAAATTTGAATGATTACATCTGGAACCCTGATATTGTAATCCCCATTCTAGTTGTGTAGTTATGGCTTACTAATCCTCTTTGTTACCATGGTTACAGGTTTATCAGGTTGAGAAATACATATAACTTTTTGAATCATTGATGCACCACTCATTCAGAGCCTCATCCTGTTCTACAAAATGAACTGAAGTGTGGTACATTTCTAATCATTTTCTAACTGATCATTGTCATTCCGACTATTTCATGTGCTCGTGTCAAGGCTTAAACTGTTTCGGGTAAATGTTTTCTTGTGTGCGATGCCATAAACACCTATTAACTTGTAGCTTCATGAAAGCAGTTATTTCAGGCTCAGTGCTTATGTTATTCCCAGCTCTATGCTGCTGTTGACAGATCTTTGTGATTTACAAATTGTCAATATACAGCTCACACAGATTTATTTTTGGACTACACACAATTAGAATAAACGAGAGATCATAAAATGGAGGCAGCATTAATGTTTTACCTATTACCTCGGTCATTGTGTGTCACTAATGAGTCTGTTGACATGGATTGACAGTGTGTGTTCTGTATGATACACGACCTGGTGGTGTTGCAATTACACAAGCTGGTTTTCTCTTGACCAAATACAATTAGCAAACACGCATTTCCACAGAAACAATGACAAGTGAGACACTAATTGGTTATTGGAGACAACTGTTACCATGGCAGACTGATGTGGCTTTCTGTTGGTCCATGGTGAGATTTGATGGCTGTGGGACACTGGGTGGAATGTTCATTGAAGATGGAAATGCAGTGAAACAATATGATTAATCCGTTATTTTATTCTGGTACCATACCTGTCATAGACAATTGTGTCAGATGAACCCTTGAGCAAACTTTGATCTAAATAAAGGATGAGTGGGGTCTTGAGCCAATCAGATAGTATTCACTCAGCAATATTCCAGCTATATGACGTCAGTCTGTAAATAATTGAGTCCGGACCAGACAATCCAGTGGCTGACGTCATGAACATCAATCCACGCAATTGGGATCGATGACATGCTTCAACCAAGTCAGCGAGCCTGACCACCTGATCCCGTTAATCGCTTCTTACGACAAGCATAGTCACCTTTTATGGCAAGCATGGGTTGCTGAAGACCTAGTCTACCCCGGATCTTCACGGGGAACAGGCATTGGTTGCTGAAGACCTATTCCACCCAGGATCTTCCTGGGTACATGGACATGAAAAGCAAGTGTATGACAAACCCTCTCACTATGATGCCAGTTTATTCATACATCATGTGTCTGGCTATATTATCCTTGCCAAAGGTGTACAATGGCTTCCTCTACAAAAGCTGCAATTCTATGACCACACAGTGTGAGCCCAGACCATCCATTATCGTGAATATAACACCTCTTATGATGAGTATAGTATGCTGAGGAACTATCGTATAACCCAGACTTCCAATGGGCCTGTCGCCGTACTCGACAGAGTTGGTGATGAGTGCCAATACATTCTGACATGCCTCAGTGCCCAGGAGATGAGATTTAGCAATAGGTATGTCACTCGGTGAAGCGTGTACTTTCCTTTGTAGACATATTGAGATTACTTCATGAGTGTCTGTCAGATAACATTTATCTTACTAGTTGTTTCAAAACGTATCTAACAAATGAAAGCAATATGCCAGCTATGTGATGGCCTTCTGTAAATAGTCAGGACCAGACAATCCAGTGATTGACGTCATGAGCATTGATCTACACAATTGGGATACGGTGACATGTATCAACCAAGTCAGCGAGTCTGAACACAATTCTTTAACGTCGTCTTCGACAAGCATGTGTTGGTGAAGTCCAGTTCTAACCCACATCCTCACCAGGAAACACTCTAAAACCAAAACATTTTGACACAGACGTAGGTTAATTCTGTAGAAGCACAAACAAGTTATAAAATGAATTACAATCATGAAAGTAGTTTGTCATAATCTGACCTTAGATCTGGGTCTGGGGCAAGTCCAAATTTACAACCCGGGTACCCAACCCCCCTATTACCTGAACCTACCCGGGTACCCTGTAGGTCTCAAGAGATAGGTCCAAATGTCTGACTGGGAATACTTTGACCGTAGCCCTTGCAAAATGTATTTAGACACTCGTATATAAGGATCTGCATAGACTGAAGTTAACTGAAGTTTTATCTTTATGCAAACATATTAAGGAATACAAACATTCTAGAGTTCTCGATACCTTTTGTCATTAAACAATATATCACGTGATTAACCACGGGTCTGAGTAGTCCTGTGGGTACCCGGATCCTACTCAGTAGGATCCAGGTACCCACAGGACTACTCAGTACCCACCCGACCTGAGTACCCGAGTTACCCGTCCCAGCCCTACTAAGGTCATCACCATGGAGCAGCCAATCACGGACCTGGAATTCAGTCTCACACACGTTTGATACCAGTTATCTCAAATGGGTTTCTCATCCACATGTGTTGAGGAAAGAAGACCTCATAAATAACCAAAGAAAAACTAGTTGAAGTTTGAGCCAATGATGAGCACTTCGTGTACACAATTGGAAAAACTATTCAACGAATGATGTAATTTATGAAAACATTCTGACAATAACACGCTAACAGACTGTACCACAAAGATCTAGATAAGATGTTGGCGTTGTGTTACCAAACAAACTTTATAGGACAGCATCTGGATAATCAGACACCTTGGGTCTATGAGAAGTGATGACAATAGGATGTGCAAGTTGTTAACTGACGAGTAAAATGTCATAATTGTGCTGGAGAGGCACACAGGGAAAAGGTCATCACGTGGTAATCTTTTATGTAGGTTAATTTGTTTAGTCTAGCATGAACTGAAGTTACACCGAGGCTGCAAACAGTGGTAAAAGAGCCCCAAGTAATGTACATATTAACATACTATAGTGCCGTTGTTCAAAACAACCTTAGCACTTCCACTGTCGTAAGTCTATGTTAAGGTATGGGAGTTACGATCACCTTAAGGCTATGATCTCTTCATACAACGGCACCCTGGGCTAGACACCATTGGTCATATTTACGTAGTCTGCTGCTCATTTTGGACAAGTGGCTCGTACAAAATAACTAGATTTTGGACGAAAACAACTAGTCACAATGGTCACATGCTAGATTTTCACTATTCTTGGACTATCTGACTAAAGGCCATGTTTAGCCCTTGCTAGATTTTCACTATTCTTGGACTATCAGACTAAGAGGACGTGTTTAGCCCTGCATACATTCATACCTGTCAAGAAAATGATATAATTTTATGGTTATGATGATTATGATATGATTATTTTAAAGCAAACATGGATTGTGGGTTCAAATCCTGGTTCGCCCCGATTATGTTTCTAGGATTCTCAGCACCATACACGTGCTTGTGGGTTTCACCGAAGTGGTAAATGTCTGAGACCTGCATCACCTCGGGCTATCCTCCCACATTAAGCTGACACGCCGTGATATAACTGGAATAATGTTAAAAGCGGCGTTAAACCAAACTCACTCACTCACTAAAAGCAGACATGATCCGCTTCATGTATGAATGTATACTGGGATAGTTTGACGATTTGCACATGCTTGATCATGTTGATACGTTAGTCATATTAAATAAATTGTTCTTTTTGGTTACATAAGATAAATAAATAGTGATATTCTTCAACAGTATAATTTGTCTGTTCTTGGTACAGATTGTGCATTTCTTATGGGAAATGGTATCGTTTTCCATCTTCCCATTCACACAGGTGCTATGTAAGGCAGACAGGTATACAAGCACCATCTCAGCCTACTGGGTACCTATTCCAAGTAGGGTGAACAGAGGCAGATTTTGAACAAATTCTCTGGCCTAAAAAGACACAACGTTTGAGGTATCACGTTTCAGTGGGGCCAAAGCCCTAGAATGTAATGGGAGTCAAATACCGTCACCCATCCACTTTCCTCGACCAACATTGCTGGATTCAGCCTAGTTTGTGACCTGTGTGCAGTGCACAGGTGCCTGTGCCGCCTGTGCCGCCTGTGCCGCCTGTGAGACACCGCCTGTAACTGTTCCTACTGTTCACGGCTACAAGGCTTTGTGGACAGATCATGATGCCGTACTGTGTTTACTGCCTCCAGGGCATTCACATTCTTATCATGGAGACAAGAGATAGCGTTTGGACTGAATGCAAGCAATATTTCTACAACAGCTGCTTGTGAACTGATATCATGGTGACATGACATGGATGAGCGTTTAACAGTTGCACATAATACCAATATCATCGTGACATGACAAGGAAGAGTGTTTAGATTACATGCAGGGAACACTTATACAACACTAGACTGACAATTAGTCCTTGAAATAATGATATCTTATTTAAAAATATATATCTGCAAAATGAAATAAATAATCCAAAAGGAGCCCAGAACAATCCTTAATTTCAGGAGCTGAGTCAATCTAGACTTGCCAAATCATTGTTTACTTGAGTTGGACTCCTTTTTTAATTTTTTTCTTTCAGGTCTGGGATACATTCTAATAATTTTTTAATTTGACGTTTACACAATATGTGACTTTTCCATTGGACGAGAGGTCGGTCACATGACCGCGAAATTGACGTTCATAAGTGTATGAGCGACACAATTTGACGTTCATACGTTTTTCACGAGACCGTGTTCTTGAAATGACGTAAACACTGACGGACTACTTCCACATTCCTGGGGAAACCCCTGGGAATTCCCTAGCACGAAAACATACATAAACATTATTTCTGATCATTTAGAACCTTTAATCTTGGTCTCAGAATTTTATTATACATTGAGAAACGTAAGAGAGCTTGGCTGCATGATTGTTCACGAATTTCCTCGCTACGGCCCATCCTAATGAACAAACGAAAAAATGCACATCCAAACTATCGTCAGTATCGACTCGATCTGTGTCTAGGCTGACAGTGATTGTCTCCAGCAATCTACAAATTTACCTTGGTGTCTGTTTGACGCACCTTCAATCACCTTTCAATAATTGGTCAGTTGATCAATGATGACTAACACATGTAACCGCCACAGGTTCATTAACAACTTCGGAAATCCTCCCGTCACGTTTATCGTGTCGGCCATTTTGACGTCTTGTACTTGATGTAAATGTATTACGACGCGCTGTCATTGTGACTGACTTACTGAGGTAGTTCATTACAGACCTTTCTCATCTAATGGGGATATTATATGAACACATGTGTTGCGTAAGATGTTTCTGAAGAGCAAGTTCTGCATCCATACGCTCATGTCACCTCTTTTTTGGGGAACTATTTTATTCCGCGATATAGCTGGTTGTTGTTTGGCTGTCAGTGTAAACATGAAGTCACACATACTAAATAATAAAATTGTGTTTAGATCTTGGCCTACATCCTTTGAGGTAAGAAATTGTGATAAGAAATTTGCAAGCTCCGTCGTTCATACAGTTTGGCCCTCACTCTATGAAGGTTCATACTCCAATGAACTCACACAAAGTGAAGGTCAATTCTTAAATACAACACCTGCACATGGCTGTATATCATGGCATAGGTGAATAACCAATGAATTACAAGGAAATACAGATTAACTGCCAACAGAAATTTTCATGTTGTGATTTACATGTTTGAACACAAATAAAAAATCTTTTTTTTTTCATCAAACAAAACTTTTAGATTACCGTATTCGACGTAATAAGCTCTCAAAATTAGAAATAGGGGGCTCTTATTAGAATATAATATTGGTGAGAAAAAACCATTGAGTTGAAAGATTGTAAATTTCATAGTTTATGCTGACAGCCTAAAATGAAGTATGTGCGTATCATACACGGCAGATATATTTTCCAGAATTTAATTTCCCATAACTAAGGGTGCATATAACACACGACACATATTATACATGAATAAATAAGTCTTGTGTACATTGATCAATCAGAAGGGGTGCTAATTGGGACTGTTCACTATCCAATATATTAGCAAATATCGCCGTGGGCTCTTATTACATCAAATACAGTATTTGATTATTAAACAACTTTAGGGTTGGCTCATTTGGTAAAAAAGAAAATAAAGGCCTTTACAGTAAATAAAGTAATGCCTATCAAACAATTTAATAATGACTAATGATTTACTTATTTTTAGCAATGCAAAGTTGTTTAGATTCATTGTGTTTATTATGTTTATATAAGTCTGAAAAAATGAAAACGTGTCAATTTATAGTTCATCACCTACTGCTGTTGTTGGTTGGAGGACTGTCAACATGTTGCCCTTATAACAGCCATGCTGCTGCTGTGATGGAGCATCTGGACCAGTATGTGTGTATGTTAACAAACTCAGCATGAACATTATGAAGGATCACATACCATGGACACTGCTCCATATATCAGACACCAGATGGTGCTGGTGACTGAACTTCATCAGCAGCAATATCATTTACCTGTTAAGTGTTACAGCTTACTCATTTGGCTGATGACTATTTGAGACAACAGGTAAACAGGTAAACAGGTAAAGGGGCATATTTCACCAATGCTTCAGTGACGTTTTTGAGACTTTGAATATTTACTAACATGCATGCCTCAAAGTTTAAATTTTTACCAGTAGCCTTATGGCTACAAGTATTTTTTTTCAGGTAGCCAGTGGTAAAATCAAGAGGTCAAGCCAATATTGTAGGTAGCCAAAAGCATTTGAAATTATCTTTATCAAATAACTATTATTAATATGTACAAGTTACAGCACTAGTCTTGAAATTGTATCTTAATGGAAACTGAACTTGAATATTGTTACTTGTGACTTGAACAATGATGCAGTTTATGTTACTATAGATTATATAGGTATAACATTCCTCGCTTATCAAATGGGCATTGTCAACTAAAATAAAGTACTAATTATATTAATTTTTCTGTATTTTGGGTCATTGTCGACTTTAGAAAGAATTATTTGCCAGAACAATTATTAGCAGGCATGTTTTCCAACATCAGCTGCTATTTATTTTTGTGTCTACAGATGTGTAGCAATAGAATTTAGTCGCCACAAGATATTTTTCTAGGTAGTCATTTGGCTACCTCTGAATATTAGACAGTAGACAAACTGAAATTTAAGTCGCATTGGCTTCCGTTTTAATCACAACTTTGATGCCTGACGTGTGATCAGTATTTCTGTTTGTGTTTGGGTATTCAATATATATATTTTTACTCCCTTTGGTTCAGTCTTTTAGGTATTCATAAATATTTCTTCTTATATAATTCTTCTTAAGATGCCATGTGACTCTGAGCTGAGTCTGTTCATATGCTGCCCAAGTGTGTCACATGTTCCTCACAAGCATGATCTTCAGCATGTTCAGCAACCCATGTTCTTCATAAGAGGCGACTAATGGGAATGGGTGGTCAGCCTCGCTGACTTGGTTGATGCATGTCATTGTGTCCCAGTTGCGTTGATCGATGCTCTTGATGTTTATCACTGGATTGTCTGGTCCACTCGATTATTTACTGACCTGACATTGCTGGAACATCGCTGAATGCCATGTTGAACAACAAACAAACAAAATAACGCTCACAACTGTGATGAGTTAGTCTCTTTTTGAGGAAATAGTCTTTTTACACATTGCTGAGATAAGATAAGATGAGACTGTATTATCCCAAGGGAAATTAATATTGCACAGTTGATTAGCGCTACAATGTGTAAAAAGGATAACGTATGATATTGATATATGTACATAAGAAAATAAGACACTTACTGATATAACCACAGGTATAACGTAATGATCCTCATTTGTGTCATCTTTTGATGAGATGGGGTGCCAGGGTTTGTTTGTTTGTTTGGTTTTTTTTATGTTTAACGTTGCACTCAGCAATATTCCAGCTATATGACGACAGCCTGTAAACAATTGAGTCTGGACCAGACAATCCAGTGATTGACATCATGGGCATCGATTAGCCATTGATTAACACAAACTGAGCAGTGGCACACACATGCACACAAGATAAAGGTTATGGATGTTTTACATACCAGTGAAATTCACAAACATGGGTATGGTAAGGGCTTGGACGATACATCAACTGTGCGATCCGATACCATACGTATCACAGTACCTTGCACACGATCCCATACGTATCGGGATACTTACATGTGCTATCTGTGGTGTGTGTAAGCCATCTCTTTCACAGACAGGATTGCCAAATAGCTGCCACACTAATGATTAACAGTTGGCAGTGTCAGGTTTGGTGCAATGGTCAAAATGTTTTACGTTTTTACTACTCATTTTCACTAGTAATTAGTGTTTTGTGTAACGCTTAGTTTAAGAAAACATTTTAGGTAAGAATCGATACTTTTTACTTAGTGTGTGACTGTGATCGATACTTATATCGAGCAGTAACAAATTGTGATCCACCGAGTCATCGGTGTATCATCCCACCACTAGGTGGTGCAGGCAAACCCAGAAGCATGATCAGTTCAAACCAGGTTTCGAACCCACAATCATAGGTTTCTGGCACACCTAAGCGACACAACTGCAACTACACAAGTGACACCTGGAATGTAAGAGGTTGGCTATGTGGTGAGCTCACAGGACACTGTGTAACTCCTAGAGTTGTGTTGCTGATGTATAGAGTATATGTATCTTTTCTTGTGAAGCCCAGACCACATTAATTATGTGTTTTACTGGAAATGGTTAAATTGATGTTCCAATGTAAGAGGGGGAAAACCAGTAAATGAATTTGTTCAAGAGCTTGAGGGAAACAATCTTGAATTCTTAAAATATGCAGTTTAGAATTTATGTTTATCACAAGTTTCAGTTTTATATTAAATGGTTCGTGTTTTACCTATTCTGACATTCTTAATGATTGCTTTGTCACGATCACAGCAAGACCGGTCGCACGCAGTGTTGTCATCGGTCATAACAATGTGTACTCATTACCAGTGTTGTGGCTTTGGGCTAAAAAACCCACACAATCTGATTGGCTGTTGGTGGAGAATTTGGCAAGGGTTATTAAGTATGAGGTTTTTATATCAATTACAGAAATGAATTGAATTAAGTGTAGCCTCTCTTACTTGAAATACTAAAACATCCGGGCAAATCGAAATATTTGTTTCCAGCAGGATCAAATCATGTTGTTTTTTTTAATTTAAAAAAAAGTATATTCTTGAAAACAAATAAATAATTTGATATGGCCCAAATAATATTTATCTCATCAAGTCATTTAACAAATTTGATATTTTTATGAACATGATGAAGTTGGCTCGTTAAAAATGAAACAGCTGAAATACATATGCAATATCTTGAATGGCCTGTAAGATGTGACAGATTGTCATGTGACAGTTGTCGTGGCAGAGATACTATACTGATTGCATGGATAGTGAATGTAGTCCGGACTAGGACAAGCAGACACACAGACACACACCCAGGTAGCACACACACATGCACACACATGCTTGCATGAACATCGCTATGTGAGTGTAATAATCTTCAATGTGACTACAAATCCCAATTATCTGTGTGTCAGGCTAGTAACTGTGGCAACTGGTAATGACTTCCTTCCTTGCAGGTAATATCCTCGTGTGACCCAGGCTGACACACGCCAACATGGGCGATGGCACGTTGTTCTCCACTATGGACCTCTTCATCCTATCGGCCGCAGGGGGAATTGCAATCTATTGGTTCTTTTTTCGAAAAAAGAAAGAAGAGGCACCAACATTTAAACGTCTCACAGTTGTGTAAGTATTTTTATCAAGATATCATCATGTTCATATTGACTTGAAATTTAGTCCATGATTCCATCATTCCTATTGTTTCCCTCTATCCATTAATCTGTCTGTAGCTGTCTCTCATAAATCTCCTCTCTGTCTGTCCCTTCATGTCTACATTGCCAATCACCTGTTTTGTTCCATCTTATTTGATACCTTTCAATCCATCTATCTATTATTATATTCGCCACGAAGTGGAAGGGGGATAGAGGAATGGGTGCTGTCAATCCGTCCTTGCGTCCTTCCATCATGTTTCGTTTCCGGAGCAGAACTAAAAATCATGAGATATATCTTAACCAAACTTGGCACATAGATAGCTCTTGTGGGAATTTTTACAAAATTATTTTTGAGTTTCCATGGCAATGACTTTGACTGAAAATGGCGGCAGGGTTCCTTTCGGAGCAGATCTTGAAAACAGTACAAATTTGTTCACCAAACTTGGCACATAGATAGGTCTAGTGGTAAACTGGTGCCTTTTGATAATTTGGGATTTTTGAAAACTTTAGACTTTAACTGAAAATGGCAGTGGTGTTCGTTTCCGGGGGGCTAATGCCTATTCATATTGGCGGGGGATATGAGTATTTCATGCTTGTTATTATTAGTATGATTCTTATTGGGCCATTTTTTCTTCTCTGTTCATCCCTTTACATCGTAACCATACATCTGTCTTATCCACCTATTCCTGTATGTCTGTCCATCCGTTCATCCATCTATCATCCGTCTATTATCTGTCTATCATCCATCCATCATCCATCCATCTATCATCCATCCATCATCCATCCATCATCTGTCTATTATCTGTCTATTATCTGTCTATCATCCATCCATCATCCATCCATCTATCATCCATCTATCATCCAACCATCATCCGTCTATCATCCGTCCATCATCCATCCATCATCCGTCCATCATCCGTCTATCATCCGTCCATCATCCGTCTATCATCCATCCATCATCCATCCATCATCCATCCATCATCCGTCTATCATCCGTCCATCATCCGTCTATCATCCATCCATCATCCATCTGTTCATCCATCTATTATCCATCTATCATCCATCCATCATCCATCCATCATCCGTCTATCATCCGTCTATCATCCATCCATCCATCATCCGTCTATCATCCATCCATCATCCATCTGTTATCCATCTGTTCATCCATCTATTATCCATCTATCATCCATCCATCATCCGTCTATCATCCATCCATCATCCATCTGTTCATCCATCTATCATCCATCCATCAACCGTCTATCATCCATCCATCATCCATCTGTTATCCATCTGTTCATCCATCTATTATCCATCTGTTCATCCATCTATTATCCTTCTGTTCATCCATCTGTTATCTATTATCCATCCATCATCCGTCTATCATCCATCCATCTATTATCCATCTGTTCATCCATCTATCATCCATGTTTTCATCATCCATTATCATGTCTCATTCCATCAATCCATCAACCTTATTATTGTTTGTCTCAATTATCCATCTCTCCATATGTGTTTTCATCCATCTACCATGTCCACCTCCATCCATCTGTCCGTCTACCAAGTTTTACCTAAAATAATTGTAAAATGACTGAAATATTTTGGCATTGTTAGATTGCCTAAGTGAAAATTTCAGTCATTTTACACATTCACTGATTCTACACATTGGCTGTAACATACATACTAAAAACTGGCATCAGCTCATCTTGGTAAATGCTTAGAAGTCTGGAACTGGACAAGAGCCTTGCACTTGCCAGTTATTTTTGCGCTGCGATTCACTGTTGCGTCCCTTGGGAACACCAGAAACCTATGATTGTAGGTTCGGATCCCGGTTTGCCCCGATTATGTTTCTAGGTTTGTCAGCACCATACCCGTGCTTGTGGGTTTCACCGAAGTGGTAAACGTCTGAGACCTGCATCACTTCAGGCTTTCCTCCCACATGAAGCTGACACGCCGCAATATAACTGGAATACTGTTTAACGTGGTGTTAAACCCAACTCACTCACTGTACAGTTCTGAGACTTGGACTTGATGGATCCCAGGAAGGTGTCTTGATTGGCCAAGGTCTGGAAGAAATATGTTCAGACAGGAAGTACATGGCAATAGTGTGTTATGAGTTTGGCAGCTTTGAGGATATAGGGGTGAAGGAAGGGCTGTCTGTTTTTACTATTTTCTCGAAAATTTGAGTCACTATGGGCAATGACAGAGAAAAATATTTGGGAAAAAACAAAAGTTTCACTGAATAACATATGCTGCAATGTCTGACAAGTGTGAAGTTGGAGAAAATGGTAGGTGTATGTCACTTGAGAATTTTAAGATTGGTCAGTCATGTTTTATTAACAGATGGCTATACTGGTTGATCATTGGCTATGCTAGTCATCAATGGTATAACATGTCTCTCTATGTGTTTATATGTCTTGGTATGTGAACTATAACATGACTAATTGTTCTTTCAGGCCCCAAGCAAAAAATACTCCAGATCCCAGCTTTATTAATAAGATGAAAAATACAGTAAGTGATAATCTGTGCAGTGTGCTGTCTTTGATAGTTAGAGCATTGATGGCCAGGCGGTCGTGTGGCCTAGTGGTTACAGCGTTCGCTCGTTCACACTGAAGACTTGGTTTCGATTCCCATCATTGGTACAACACATGAAGGCGATTTCTGGTGTACCCCGCTGTGATATTGCTGAAATATTGCTCAAAGTGGCGTAAAACCAAACTGACTCACTCGCTCATATTCGTGGTCTGTCAGTTCATGATTCACCAAAAGTCACCAAAGGGATCAAGGGTTAGATTTAGGCACAAACAACCTAAGATTTTCATACCATGGGACTAAACGTATCAGTTGGTCAGGCTCAGTGTCATGAAACCATGAAACAAGAATAAGTAAATCATGAAACAGAACATATGTAAACCTTGAAACAGAACATATGTAAAACCATGAAGAAGAAATATGTAAATCATGAAACAGGAAATGTGTAAATCATGAAACAGAACATATGTAACCCATGAAACAGAACAAATGTAAACCATGAAACAGAACATATGTAACCCATGAAACAGAACATATGTAACCCATGAAACAGAACATATGTAAACCATGAAACAGAACATATGTAACCCATGAAACAGAACATATGTAAACCGTGAAACAGAACCTATGTAAACCATGAAACAGAACATATATAAACCATGAAACAGAACATGTGTAAACCATGAAACAGAACATATGTAAACCATGAAGCAGAACATATGTAAACCGTGAAACAGAACATATGTAACCCATGAAACAGAACATATATAAACCATGAAACAGAACATGTGTAAACCATGAAACAGAACATATGTAACCCATGAAACAGAACATATGTAACCCATGAAACAACACATGTAACCCATGAAACAGAACATATATAAACCATGAAACAGAACATGTGTAAACCATGAAACAGAACATATGTAAACCATGAAACAGAACATATGTAAACCATGAAACAGAACATATGAAAACCATGAAACAGAACATATATAAACCATGAAACAGAACATGTGTAAACCATGAAACAGAACATATGTAACCCATGAAACAGAACATATGTAAACCGTGAAACAGAACCTATGTAAACCATGAAACAGAACCTATGTAAACCATGAAACAGAACATATATAAACCATGAAACAGAACATGTGTAAACCATGAAACAGAACATATGTAAACCATGAAACAGAACATATGTAACCCATGAAACAGAACATATATAAACCATGAAACAGAACATGTGTAAACCATGAAACAGAACATATGTAACCCATGAAACAACACATGTAACCCATGAAACAGAACATGTGTGACCTTGGTACAGCGCAAGGTGGGGATGAAGCTGGTCCTTGGTTTAAGAACCAGGACTGACATTTATGTTATATACTTGAAACATTTGTGGGATTGTCACATGTCATTAAGTGCCCTGATGTCCTGTAAGCATCGGCAGCACAAGGTGAAATAGATGCAAATGCATGACATTAAGCTTCCTCATTAACCAGTAGAGGACGTAACGTGTACACGAGACTGTCTGCAAGTGGACCGTTGATTTCTGCATGTTGCACAAAAATGTCTCTACAAGTGTTATTTATGAAAATAATAAAAGAGAATTAAGTTAACACAATAAATAAGTCCTAGTTTGGCACATGCATTAATGCGTATCCTGTGTAAATGTATTCATCTAATCTTAATTGAGGTAGAACTTCATTCATTGGAAAAACATATAACATGTACCATAGATATATCAGAGGGTAAGATGTGTTTATATACATGGTGACATTGTTGATGAATTGACTTGTTTGGGGTGCATCGAGTGTTAGAATAAGAAATATACTTTGAACTCATCAAGAAAAACTTGCAGTTTTGAGTTTTCAACCTTCAATATCTAATCCAAGGTTGAAGAAGTGCAAATACATGTACTACATAACAAGAACTTGCAAGTCATAATCTCATGAAAAACCTTGGATTTCATGTATTGGAGAACACCCACGGTATGTAAGCTAGACTGAAGTTGGACTGTTTGCGTAGTAGATCTCACATAGCCAGTTTGGCATGTTTTTGTTGCCCCACTTAACATTGAGTTTAAAAAATAGGTCAGCTTCTGTTGGAGAGTGTTCATAGATTTCAACTGTATATTGTTGGGAATTAAAATTAGGTTTACCTCCTTACAGCCAGATTTCAGTTGTATATTGTTGGAAATATACTAGGGATCACTTTCTTACAACTAGATTTCAGTTGTATATTGTGGGAAATATACTAGGGATCACTTTCTTACAACTAGATGTCTGTTGTATATTGTGGGAAATAAACTAGGGATCACTTTGTTACAACTAGATTCCTGTTGTATATTGTTGGAAATAAACTAGGGATCACATTCTTACAGCCAGATTTCAGTTGTATATTGTGGGAAATATACTAGGGATCACTTTGTTACAACTAGATTTCTGTTGTATATTGTGGAAAATAAACTAGGGATCACTTTCTTACAACTAGATTTCAGTTGTATATTGTGGGAAATATACTAGGGATCACTTTCTTACAACTAGATTTCAGTTGTATATTGTGGGAAATATACTAGGGATCACTTTCTTACAACTAGATGTCTGTTGTATATTGTGGGAAATAAACTAGGGATCACTTTCTTACAACCAGATTTCTGTTGTATATTGTGGGAAATAAACTAGGGATCACTTTCTAAAAACTAGATTTCTGTTGTATATTGTGGGAAATAAACTAGGGATCACTTTCTTACAACTAGATTTCTGTTGTATATTGTGGGAAATGAAATAGGGATCACTTTCTTACAACTAGATTTCTGTTGTATATTGTGGAAAATATACTAGGGATCACTTTGTTACAACTAGATTCCTGTTGTATATTGTGGAAAATATACTAGGGATCACTTTGTTACAATTAGATTTCAGTTTTGTATTTGGGGAAATATACTAGGGATCACTTTGTTACAACTAGATTTCAGTTGTGTATTTTGGGAAATAAACTAAGGATCACTTTCTTACAACTAGATTTCTGTTGTATATTGTGGGAAATAAACTAGGGATCACTTTCTTACAACTAGATTTCTGTTGTATATTGTGGGAAATAAACTAGGGATCACTTTCTTACAACTAGATTTCAGTTGTATATTGTGGAAGATAAACTAGGGATCACTTTCTTACAACTAGATTTCTGGTGTATATTGTGGGAAATATACTAGGGATCACTTTGTTACAACTAGATTTCTGTTGTATATTGTGGGAAATATACTAGGGATCACTTTGTTACAATTAGATTTCAGTTTTGTATTTTGGGAAATATACTAGGGATCACTTTGTTACAACTAGGTTTCAGTTGTATATTTTGGAAATATACTAGGGATCACTGTTGTATATTGTGGGAAATATACTAGGGATCACTTTGTTACAATTAGATTTCTGTTGTATATTGTGGGAAATAAACTAGGGATCACTTTGTTACAACTAGATTTCAGTTGTATATTGTGGAAGATAAACTAGGGATCACTTTCTTACAACTAGATTTCTGGTGTATATTGTGGGAAATATACTAGGGATCACTTTGTTACAACTAGATTTCTGTTGTATATTGTGGGAAATATACTAGGGATCACTTTGTTACAATTAGATTTCAGTTTTGTATTTTGGGAAATATACTAGGGATCACTTTGTTACAACTAGGTTTCAGTTGTATATTTTGGAAATATACTAGGGATCACTGTTGTATATTGTGGGAAATATACTAGGGATCACTTTGTTACAATTAGATTTCAGTTGTGTATTTTGGGAAATAAACTAAGGATCACTTCCTAACTTCTTAACTAAGTACCTGTAGATTACATGTTGCAATGTTAAATTTTGAACCAAATATATTGCCTTCAACATACATTTTCCTATAAATATAAGCATCCACTGTCATGAAGTTGTTAAATTGACTGCTTCAATCACAGGTGATAATTGAATATTGCTGAGTGTGGCATTTAACATCAAACAAACAGACAATTGACTTGACCTATCAGAACCAAGTATTTTCCAAATTGGTAAAATTCAGTTTAGAATTAGTATCTCAAGGGTTTTACAAAGTCTAAGGAATGGGGTATCATCAAACGTTTGAATATGTAGAATTTCACTTGAAAGTGTGACAGAGATATATCAGCTGGAACAATTGTATTGTGTTTGAAATGCCCTGTTCCATCATCCTATAACATGATACTGGCAGCAGATTGTCTATTTGCATGACTAAGTATTCTCTAAATACACTGTGAACTGTGTTATGAATATATGCAACCCTTAAATAGCAAATATTGATAACTGGATATTGGAAACTTAGCCTATTATGACGCAAAAGAAGCTTGATTAAAGATAGCAAACAAATAAAAACTTCCAAGAAATTGAATCAACACAAAATGTATAATTTGCAAAGAACTTGATGTAACAAGTATATTTATGTACAACTTATGTACAGAGATCAACTATTAAGTTTAAAGCCTGACATCAATACATCACGGGTTTGTTCACCATGTTTCTCCATCACCAATGAATACATATAGCTACTTGGTGTCATCGCTATGTTTAACTAACAAATCAACTTGTAGGGGTTGGAGGATACACCAGTGCACTTCCCGATACAAATATAGATCACAATCACTCACTAAGTAAAATACATCGATTGTTACCTTAAATGTTTGCTTTGATAACTGTGACACAAAACAACACTAATTTGAAGTGAATATGTAAATATTTTCATCCATTGTGCCACATGTGACTTGTCGTAAGAGGCGACTAACGGGATTGGGTGGTCAGGCTCTCAGACTTGGTTGATGCATGTTATCGTATCCTAATTGCGTGGATCGATGCTCATGATATCAATCACTGTATTGTCTGGTCCAGATTCGATTATTTACAGACCGCCGTCAAATAGCTGGAATATTGCCAAGTGCGGCGTTAAACAACAAACAAACAAACCTTAAACTTGTTTTGTTATAACTGGGACAGGGCCAAAGATTCAGCTTCGTATTTCAGAACCGCAATGTGGTGGTATTTTACGGCTCTCAAACAGGCACAGGCGAGGAGTTTGCCAATCGTCTGGCGAAGGATGCGAGCCGGTACGGGATGAAGGGCATGGTGGCCGACCCTGAGGAGTGCGAGATGGCAAGTTTTGTTCTTTGCATTTTGTTTTCTGGTAATGGTAATAAATATTTGTGGTAACATTACCTTACCACTGTCACAAAAACATGCTAAATCTTATTGCATCATACAATGAGTGAAAGGCGAGGATTATAATCCACGGAGTTTAAAACAAACTCTTTATAGCTGACCCACATAGAAAGTTAATGTAAATATGGCGCAAATGAAGTCTTGGCATTGTATGTGTATATTTGCATATAAGGAGAGATACCTGGGGTATGTTTGCGTATAAGGAGAGATACCTGGGGTATATTTGTGTATGAGAGGTACCTGGGGTATATTTGTGTATAATGAGAGGTACCTAGGGTATATATTAGTGCATAAGGAGAGGTACCTGGGGTATATTTGTGTATAATGAGAGGTACCTAGGGTATATATTAGTGCATAAGGAGAGGTACCTGGGGTATATTTGCGTACGAGAGGTACCTGGGATACACTTATGTATTAGAAGAGGTACCTAGGGTATATTTGTGTATTAGGAAAGGTACCTGGGGTATACTTATGTATTAGAAGAGGTACCTAGGGTATATTTGTGTATAAGGAGAGGTACCTGGGATATACTTATGTATTAGAAGAGGTACCTAGGGTATATTTGTGTATAAGGAGAGGTACCTAGGGTATATATTAGTGCATAAGGAGAGGTACCTGGGGTATATTTGTGTATAAGGAGAGGTACCTAGGGTATATATTAGTGCATAAGGAGAGGTACCTGGGGTATATTTGTGTACGAGAGGTACCTGGGATACACTTATGTATTAGAAGAGGTACCTAGGGTATATTTGTGTATTAGGAAAGGTACCTGGGGTATACTTATGTATTAGAAGAGGTACCTAGGGTATATTTGTGTATAAGGAGAGGTACCTGGGATATACTTATGTATTAGAAGAGGTACCTAGGGTATATTTGTGTATAAGGAGAGGTACCTAGGGTAAACTTATGTATTAGAAGAGGTACCTGGGGTATACTTATGTATTAGAAGAGGTACCTAGGGTATATTTGTGTATAAGGAGAGGTACCTGGGATATACTTATGTATTAGAAGAGGTACCTAGGGTATATTTGTGTATAAGGAGAGGTACCTAGGGTATATTTGTGTATAAGTAGAGGTACCTGGGGTATACTTATGTATAAGAAGAGGTACCTGGGGTATGTTTGGGTAGACAGAGAGGTTCCGTATATCGCTCTGTATAAGGCGAGTTTTTCGTACCTAGAATTAGGGTCCTTTCAAGGGGGGGTCGTCTTATACACAGGGTTGAAGAGTTTTGATGTTTTTTTCCCCGACACAAAGACATTACTGTAGGCAGGTAACACCAGAAATACTATGTCAACAAATCAGTACTGAAGTATGCAAACTGATCATGTAATTACACTGCCTGGTTATATAAAGAGTTCCTTATATATCTGGACTTATGTCATCTATTCAAAATTTCTTTCAATATTGTATATATTTATTTCGGGAAAATCATATGTGAAGTAATCGGAAGATCGCACAACTCACCGTTATTTACAGCAACCACGGTCATATTACCGCAATTGACGCCTTGAAATGAACTTTAGTGGATAGAGAATGGATATATATATATATATATCATAAATACCATACTTTGACTCGCTGAAAGTCATATTTGTTGCAGTTTGAATATTATATGTCAACATAAAGCTTTTACTATCGCGAACGCGGGAGCATCTTTGGTGATTGGCAAAATTATTCCATATGAAAAAATATCCAGCAATAGCAATCAGATGTACTGAAGCGCTTCGCTTATGGTAATTAATTTATTTGAAATATATATTGTAAAATACTACTAAAATAACATGATACTGGAATAAATTATTCCTGATAAAATAATAGTTTCAGATACAATACTTTCGATCATTGTATCAAAGTTCTTTAAAGTTATTACTGGCTAATTATTAACCGATCACCAGTAGATTCCGAGAAACGTGTGTACAGCTGATTGCTACTTCCGGCTTACGAGAAAATGCACACAGTAATCTTTCCTCTGCATATATAACAATGCCTATCAGAACAGGAAATACAATTTAATCGGTAAATCATCATGTCTAGTGTATTTTTATCTCAATTTTTTAATTTGTGTTGACCAAGTTTAATTGTTATGATCTGTTCATTTCCCTGAATTTGCTGAAGGGATGCGATGTATTTTTTTTCTGCAGTAGACAAACACGTTTTTATTGCAAATGTAGGGATTGTGTGTGCCCTGGTGACGTGCTTCATTCTGATTCGCTTTATAGACGGGGTATATAAATTAGCATCGACTTTAAATTCTTGTTCAGGGGGGTCGCCTTATACGTGGGGTTGCTTTATAGACAGCGATATACGGTACCTGGGGTATGTTTGTTTATACAGAAAGGTACCTGGGGTATTTTTTTGTATACAGAAAGGTACCTATGCCAACCTTGACCCAAGACAAGTGCACTGGGTATTTATGTGTATCCCTGGATACAGAAACTGTAAACAGACATAAAGACATTCAGAAACAAATGTGATGTTTCATTGAGTTTTGTCCTGGAACATTTCAGGAGGACTTGACACGGCTGAATGAGATTGAAAACTCCATGGTCATATTCTGCATGGCAACTTATGGCGAAGGTGATCCCACAGACAATGCCCAGGAGTTCTATGACTGGCTACAGAGTGGTGATGCTGAGCTTAAGGGTATAAAGTACGCTGTGAGTATACAAGGTCAACAGCACCAAGGCCAGATTCATCCTCGATACCTCACTGGCCTACACTAGTTTCCTCATCCGTGAATACATATGTCGTTACGATGTGTGTTAGTGATCTATCTCTCATTTTAGTTGGGTAATTAATCGAGGCTGTGTATCAGCACGATCAGTCTCGCAAGTCAAGTGATCCTTACGCAGTGCATGAACTTTATGCAAACCCTACCATTGCCTTACACTGAAGCAGTGTGTGGAGTAGAGGCTACAAGGATTGTCACACGTTGCATTAGAAATATTTACCGATGTAATCTGAGTGCTCATTGGTCGGAAGACTCGCTGGAACCAGGCAGTGGCTTCATTTGTTGGTTAAAAATAAGGAACAGACCACCTCCGTGGTCTATTGGTAGAGCGTCCGCCTGGAGAGCGGAAGGTTCGGGGTTTGATCCCTGGCCGCGTCATACCAAAAGACTTGTTGTTACCCTGTCTGGCACTCGGCATTAAGGGGCTAAAACAAGGACTGGTCGGCCTGGAGTCAGTATACTGTGTCTGAGTGGGATATTTCATGTTAAACTGCGGCATGGTATCTCAGTGAGCTAGCACTATAAATCCGCATCAGCCTGGACTAGTACAAGCAGCCACACACACACACGTGTGCATGCACGTTGCTATATAAGTGCAATAATCTTGGACGCGACGTTAAACCCCATTTCACCTCACCTCACCTCACCTCACCTCATCTCACCTCACCTCACCTCACCTCACCTCACCTCACCACACCTCACCACACCTCGGATTTCATCCTCTGGAACAGCCTCTTTGTGTAGTGACAAGTAACCGTTTAATGACGTTCATAGGAGGCAGGACAAAGATACGGTTACCCAGCTATGGTCGCAGTTCATATTGAAATATAGTGGTTGGAATCATGTTTATGTCAGCAGTAAAGTGTCCCAGCCAGTTATCTTCCATTCTGTGTTGCAGGTGTTTGCTCTGGGGAACAAGACGTACGAGCACTACAACGAAATGGGGCGCTATGTGGACACTAGACTGGAGGAGCTCGGGGGCTTCAGAATCTTTGAACACGGAGAGGGGGACGATGATGCCAAGTAAGTTGGTAATGGAGGAGGTCCAGTTTGAAATTTACCCACCCTGTGGACATTCTGGGAACCTATGTTGGTCGTTTTGAGTAGTTTCTGGGTTAGAATTGGTCCCCAGCAACCTATGTTGGTCTTAAGAGGTGACCCTGTGTAGTTTCTGGGTTAGAATTGGTCTCCAGCAACCTATGTTGGTCTTAAGAGGTGACCCTGTGTAGTTTCTGGGTTAGAATTGGTCTCCAGCAACCTATGTTGGTCTTAAGAGGTGACCCTGTGTAGTTTCTGGGTTAGAATTGGTCTCCAGCAACCTATGTTGGTCTTAAGAGGTGACCCTGTGTAGTTTCTGGGTTAGAATTGGTCTCCAGCAACCTATGTTGGTCTTAAGAGGTGACCCTGTGTAGTTTCTGGGTTAGAATTGGTCCCCAGCAACCTATGTTGGTCTTAAAAGGTGACCCTGTGTAGTTTCTGGGTTAGAATTGGTCTCCAGCAACCTATGTTGGTCTTAAGAGGTGACCCTGTGTAGTTTCTGGGTTAGAATTGGTCCCCAGCAACCTCTGCTGGTCTAAAGAGGTGACCCTGTGGGGATTCTCGGTTAGAATTGGTCTCAAGCCATTGATGCTGGTCTAAAGAGGTGATTCAAGGATGGGGTGGTCAGACTTGGTGACTTGGTGACTCGGTTAATCGTGTGTCATCACACCCTGGATGGTTGTTCACAATATCAATCACTTGATTGTCTGGAAAAATTGAAAAAGTCATAGGTGTCCAATAGTTGACTGGTGTAGCAAGCTTCACTTAATTGCCAAGAATTTTACTGATGTCTGTCTCTTTCTATTGATCAAATCAACAATTGACACTCTGAACTATACTCTACATCTACATTTTTTTTCCTTTTCATGATTCAAACAGCCATTCTTTTTTGTGTCCCCCCAAATTTGTGGTGTAGATTATTTGCGTGCATTCTTACATGCATCCAGTCAAACCCTGTTTAACTAATTCACATACTGTTGACAGCATTGAGGAAGACTTTGTGACTTGGCGTGAGAAGTTCTGGCCAGCTGTGTGTGAACACTTCGGTGTACAGCCTACGGGAGACGATGTCAGGTTGGTTGGCAACAGATATCCATGCGACTGACAGTAAAACCAGATTCTACACTCTTTGTTGAAATAGGGCATCTTGTGGCCACTTGATTAGTTCTTGAATGTGCAACACTAAGAATGGGAATTATGTGGCCAGAATGGTGGTTGAAATCGGACCTGACTGTGAATGTGTGGCTCATGTTCAACTCTGAGCTGTGGATAGAATGGGGATTGTGTGGCACATGTTCAGCACTGAGCTGTGGTAAGAATGGGAATTGTGTGGCACATGTTCAGCTCTGAGCTGTGGATAGAATGGGGATTGTGTGGCAACAATGGCTGCTGAGGGAGGCCTACTAACATTTGGACTTTGCTGCTAAACAACTCTTTGCACCAGCAAACTGTTACTAAAACAAGCCTGGCTTACTCATTCACTGATTCAATGATATTTTCCTGCTCGATCCTTATATCTGAACTTTTAACATGTTGAATCCCAAGTCAACCTACTTGTAACTTCATGTCAATGTGATATTTGTTGTGTTTCACAGTGTTCGACAGTATGCATTGAAGGAACACGAAGATCTGCCTAAAGAGAAGATCTTCTCGGGAGAAATTACCAGACTCAATTCCTTTAACCTGCAGAAACCGTAAGTGTCAATCATCTTGGGTTATCTCCCCTTATTTAATTCAATAAGACAATTAACATTATAGATCAGGACTGTCACCATCAACTAATCAATTCTAGACTTGCACTGTTTATTTTTCCTTTTCAACTCAACTGGTTTTTGTCAAAACTATTGTGAACACACTGGCAGATGTCTGTTTGCACTGCTGTGAACTATCTCGTTACAAGAGTAATCCCCCTTTGGTCATACTGTTTGATAAATCTGAGGTTGTGTTTGTTTCAGGCCATTTGATGCCAAGAATCCATTCCTAGCACCTATAAAAGTCAACAGGGAGCTCCACAAGGGCGGAGGACGGTCGTGTATGCACATTGAAATCGATATCACTGGATCCAGGATCAGGTCAGGATTAATTAATTTTCTGTTCAAAATACGTGAAATCAATCGCTATAACACAATCATTTTCAGAAATGTACAATTGTGCATCAAAAACAATAAAGTCTCCAATAGGGTTACACCCAATGTTGTCTTTTCAGCTTGGTATCTATATTTCCTTACTGATGTGTATGTACTCATTGAATACAGGCATTGCGACATTACTGGTATAATTCCTGCGCAATTAATGCTCTCCTCTGTTCGAGGTACTTCTGATCATGTGAGTTGTGCACTGTGCTGTGACCAGTGTTTGCTGTTGTGCTTGTATAGTGTAATAGAGGCTTGTATATACAACACTCTCATAAATAATCTGGTTTCCCATGCATGAAGTAGTGAATAATATACAAAAGATCCATCTCTCACCTGCTGGAAAAAAACCTAAAGACTCACTGACAAAAGAAACGTGAATACTAGATTGGTATATTAGATTGGTTCGATGCACAAATGAACATACTGTTATGTTGTGTGAAGCGACGCTCATGAACGCATCGGGGGCACGGGTGGCCCAGTCGTCTAAGGCGCCGCGATTCGCTGTGCAGAGTTGCGTCCCTTGGGCACGCCAGAAACCTATGATTGTGGGTTTCGAATCCCGGTTCGCCCCGATTATGTTTCTAGGTATGTCAGCACCATACCTGTGCTCGTGGGTTTCACCGAAGTGGTAGACGTCTGAGACCTGCATCACTTCGGGCTATCCTCCCACATTAAGCTGACACGCCGTGATATAACTGGAATACTGTTAAAAGCGGCGTTAAATCCAACTCACTCACTCATGAAACACTACACATCCTTACCTTTGATGAGGATGAGATGGAGTAGAAACGGGATTGTAACCGTGGCAACAGTTCACATACTCACTCACTCACTCATGAACGCATCACATGTGATGTCATAGACTCGAGATGCACTAATTGTCTCGTGCAGGATTAATGTAAAATGGAAATCATGTGCAGCATATCATGATAAGAATAAAGACACTTGAGTGATTGTTAGTCATTAAGTGGTACACATTGGAAACATCTCTTCTTATCGTACATATTTCTCCTAATGTTTCTATGGTTCAAGTTTCTTTGGCGATGTTTCAATGTTGCAAAAATGAAGTGTGAGGTCACATGATAGCTTGTTTGATCCTACCAAATTGGGTGGTGAGTTTAATCTCTGCAGCAAACAGCACAAAAAACATAATATTTGTACATGCAAGTAACATTCTTTTAATGCCCACTCATTGAATACCCAGAGTAAAATGCTGTGAGAATTTCATGTGAGCAGGGGGGCATGGGTGGCCCATTCGTCTAAGAGGCCGCGATTCGCTGTGTAGAGTTTCATTACCTATGATTGTGGGTTTGAATCCCGGTTCGCCTTGATTATGTTTCTAGGTTTGTCAGCACCATACCCGTGCTCGTGGGTTTAACTGAAGTGGTAAACATCTAAGACCTACATCACTTTGGGCTTTCCTCCCACATTAAGCTGATATGCCGCAATATAACTGGAATACTGTTAAAAGTGGCATTAAACCCAACTCACTCACTCACTTATGCGAGCAAATACTCCATTGCTCCAAAAGTTATCTGGAGTAGTCTCCCTTGTTTGTTTAATGGAGAGTTCCATGCAATGTCAACCTTCTTACTTTGTAGGTATGAGTCCGGAGACCATGTGGCTGTGTATCCCATCAATGACCCTGAGCTGGTAGAAGCTATTGGCAAGAGGCTGAATGTTGATCTGGATCAAGTCATCACTCTCACAAATGTTGATGGTAAGGGAACTCGAGACAGAAACAAGATGTCATGGTTGTGGTGTGTGACGGGACAGGACGATTTCACTGATGGGTGGGTCACTGCATCATGCCACATGAAGTTTCTGTACTACACAGAGTTGGAGTTTCTTTGTATTTGAGTGCCAATGGTATGGTTAAATCGTTAAGGTGGTGGTCAGGTAGCCAAGTGGTTAAAGCGTTTGCTCGTCGTGGCTAAGACCTGGGTTTGATTCTCGACATGGGTACAATTTGTGATGCCCATTTCTGGTGTCCCCCACCATTATATTGTTGGAATATTGCTAAAAGTGATGTAAAACCATACTCGCTCACTCTATTAAATCCTGAAAGGTCCACATGGAAATCCTCTTTTTAAATTGGCTCGTGATGCATATTATATGAAGCTAGTGATAAATGTTCCCGAGCAAAAGTAGGTGATTCAAAATGAATATACAAACACACTTAATGCACAGAATGATTCATTAAATATACCTAGAGATTCAGAAATTGAAAAAATGTTATCAGTCTCATTTAAGGGAAGGAGGCAAACGTCTAGATTACAATGGTTTATTAAGAAGCTCATGTTGAAGTGACATTCACTGAGTATGGAGATCGAAAAGTGTTCTTTTTGGCACACTTAAATTCCAAAGAGCACACGTGAAAAGCTTTGCAGGTGCACATTTTAAAAAAATATTTTGCCCCATGATGTAGGTTCTCATTTTGATGTCATTAGCCCATGTCTACTATACACTTCCATGAGGGGGTTTGGGTGGCCCCATCCTCTTCAGTTTACTAATGTATTTCACCAAAGTGGTAAATGACAGCAGGCTTTCCTCCCCCATCAAGCCATCATATAACTGAAATACTGTTCAAAGCTGCACTAAGTCAAACACACTCACTACACTGTGAAGATCCATCTTCAGTAGCCCATGCTTGTCGTAAGAGAGGGATTGTGTGATCAGGCTCACTGACTTGGTTGATGCATGTCATCCCATCCCAGTTGCGTTGATTAATGCTCGTGACGTCAATGATTAGATTATCTGGCCCAGACTCGATTATTTACAGGCTGTCGGCATTTAGCTGCAATATTGCTGAGGGCAGGGTTCAACTACTAAAAAAAACTAAGCACTCTTTAAGCACTCTGACCCTCATAACCCTGACTTACTTTTGTGTTTCAGAGGAGGCCAGCAAGAAGCACCCCTTCCCCTGCCCCTGCTCATATCGTACTGCCTTGTCCCACTACCTCGATATCATCAGCCCCCCTCGTACTCACGTCCTCCGTGAGCTCTCTGAATACGCAGAAGATGAGAAAGATAAGGCGTTCTTGCAGAAAATGCTGGCACCTACATCAGAAGGCAAGGTAATAATGAAGAATTGAGTGTATTTGTTTCGTATAATACTGATTTGTTTGGTGACATAATGCCATTTGTCAAGGGCGAGGTAAGAGTTGTCTTCCTTCAAAATGGAGGAAAATGGCTGCCATGTTTCGATTAAGTTTTCACGTTTTGGTTTTAACATATTGTTTTCTGATTTTTTTGCACTCACATATGGACAAGGCAAAATAAAAAAAGTGCATCTGTATTGTATTTATTTTTTGTTGACATAAAACCTTTGGGCAGGAGTGACCTCACCAGTAAAACTTTAGGCTTACACCTTCAGTTTTACTGCTTAGCCACTGCATCCCTCAGGTTTTACTATGTCAACCAAAACCCGAACTTTGGTTTTTTCAGAGATATGTCTAAAAACAATAATAGTCTTGGTTCTCAGGCACTGCCAACATGATCATAAAGTCTGCCGCACGTTTACATTGCATTCATCTTGTTCCAGGCCCTCTACAGTGAGTGGGTCCAGAAGGACCATCGATCCATACTGGCCATCTTGGAAGATCTACCATCCCTCAAGCCTCCCATAGACCACATATGTGAACTGTTGCCACGGTTACAATCCCGTTTCTACTCCATCTCATCCTCACCAAAGGTAAGGATGTGTAGTGTTTCATGAGTGAGTGAGTTGGGTTTAATGCTGCTTGTAACAGTATTCCAGTTATATCGAGGCATGTCAGCTTAATGTGGGAGGAAAGCCCGAAGTGATGCAGGCCTCAGATGTTTACCGCTTTGGTGAAACTCACGAGCACGGGTATGGTGCTGACAAACCTAGAAACAGTTTGGGTGATCAGTGATTTGAACCCACAGTCATAGTTTTCTGGCGTGACAAAGAAATGTAAATCTGAACAGCCAATGGCAGTGACTTAGACAACTGGGCCACCAGTGCCCACAGTGTTTTATGGAGAAAATGTGGCTGAGAGCTGTGCAGCTAGAAGGATTTGATTTAGGCAGTGATATCATCAGGCTGAATTGACTTATACTAGTTATAGTATGGTAACTTGAAGTGCAAACAGAACTAAATTTTGACAAGCAAGGAACATCATGTCAAACATTATGTTGTCATGGTTTCTGCAGAGGTTTTTGTAAGACTGCAATTTACCCAGAAGTCAGTACATACAGAACTAGATTGTGAAACACCCTCATCGTGCTCTTGGGGCGGTCAGGTAGCCTAGTGGTTAAAGCGTTCGCTCATCATGCCGAAGACCCAGGTTCGATTCCCGACATTGGTACAATGTGTGAAGCCCATTTCTGGTGTCCCCAGCAGTGATATTGCTGGAATATTCCTAAAAGCGGCGTAAAACCATACTCACTCACTCACCCATCTTGCTCTTATATCAGCACAGTGAGAAGCCCATGTCTCATGTTCAGATCCTATGTTATTTGAGGTCTTCCAGTCTTCAGGTCACACTCGATGGCTTCCTTTCTGCCTCCGTGGTCTCGTGGTAGAGCGGAAGGTCGGGGTTCGATCCCCCGCCTCGTCATACCAAAAGACGTTAAGATATGGTACTTGTTCTCACCCAGCTTGGCGCTCTGCATTTAGGGGCTAAAACAAGGACTGGTCGGTATACTGTGTCTGAGCGTGGTATTCATGTTAAACTGCGACTTGGTATCTCAGTCGGCACTATAAATCAACATCAGTCAGGACTAGTACAAGCAGCCACACTGACACTCATGCGTAGACGTCGCTATATAAGTGCAATAATCTTGGACGTGACGTTAAACCCCATTTCATCTCACCTGATGGCTTCCTTTACATGTATTATTATGCCCAAGTAAATACCTTGTCAACAATGTCTGTGCCAGGTTCACCCACAGAGTATACACATCACCGCTGTACTAGTAGAATACACCACCAAAGCAGGACGCTTGACGAAGGGCGTGGCCACAAACTGGCTGGCCAAGAAGCACCCAACCGAGACCCTCAAACCCACCGTCCCTGTCTATGTCCGGAAGTCCCAGTTCCGACTCCCCTTCAAGCCCAGCACGCCCGTCATCATGATCGGACCAGGAACTGGAGTAGCTCCGTTCCGAGGATTTATACAGGAAAGGAACTTCTTGAAGCAGGAGGGTGAGTCCTCATTGGATAGCGTTGTGCATCTCACTGTGGAGCATCACTGACTTTCATCTCACATGAATTTTCAGGCTGGTCATCCACCTATCTGTCTGTCTTTCTGTTGAAAACATTTTCATCACTCTTGAAGCAACGGAATTTATGGAGCTAAAGGACTGTCTCTTAAAAGTGCTCACAGAATACTGATCAAACTTTAAACATGACCGCCATGGCAGCCATATTGAGATGATTACTGTACTCTTTAACACTGTTGTAATTTGATTCTGTATCTTTGATACTCTTAACACATTGAAAGCACTCAGTCCTCAGATTCTGCTCACCAGTTCGAAGTTTCTTGCCCTTCATCTCCTGCCTCAAAGTTCCAGAGAAAACAGGAAGGGCAAGGGCAAGTAACTCCGAATTTGTGAGCGTTGTAAGAGGTGCTTTTGACTGAATGTTTTCACTCTGTGAAAAGGATTATATTTTGGACAGTGGATTACCATATGTTTTCTGGTGCTGCAGGTAAGCCGGTGGGGGACACCATCTTGTATTTCGGCTGTCGCTATCAGGCCCAGGACTTCATCTATGAGGAGGAGCTGAAGGACTACCAAGCCAAGGGAAGTCTGAGCAAGATCTACACGGCATTCTCCCGGGACCAAGAGAAGAAGGTCTACGTCCAGAACCTTATAGAGCAGAACATGGCAGAGTTCTGGGAGGTTTTAGAGAATGGAGGTCACGTGTATGTGTGTGGGTGAGTACATACTAATGTGGGAGTCACATGTGCAAGGTCAGGGGTCAGGGGTGGTTCTAAGCATTTGTTTTCAAAATCTTCAGAACTCTGCATGGCTAATCCCAACAATGGTATCGTGAAACACACAAAAATATGATTCAGTTTGATGCTAGCTGCCTTGGTGACCATATTGGATTATCCGTATATTATTACCTTTCTCAGTCACAAATGTAATTCACATTATCAATGCGTAAATCTGAAAGATCTCTTTTCCCGTGTCATCTTATCATCAGCTATTTGAAAGAAATTGGTCTGTATGATAATTTTTAAATATGTATGTGAATGATTAAATGCTTTTTTTTATATTTGGTGTGATGCTATTATCAACTGAATTTATTGAAGGCTCTGTCCAGGAGGTTAAAGTATTGTAAAATTATTGTCCCCACTGTGTGTCATGTAATCCTATCATAATTGGTGTAACTATCATCAACAAGTGTTTTTATGCCAACTCATTGCTGAGTATTTTTTAATATTGGCACCACCAGTGGCTAAAGTGATGACGTAAATCCTGCTGGGGTATCATGCAGGAAGCCTAGCTTTGGTTACTGGTGGCCAAAGCCTGTGTTTCAAAACTGTATACCTCATATTGTTATGCACAAATATGTTTCATAAATTGTTTTGAAATATTACTTTGCATAGATTACTCGATTGTGAATATGTTAACTTTGTCTCGTCGCTATATGGCTGAAATAATGCCGATGCGACTCACTCACAAATGTAGCATGTATGCAAGACATACTACGTCTCTTGGATACGACACAGGTGCAGTCCGCTGTACTCTGTGAAGCGCATGGTGCTAATTAACACAATCACCATGACAGGCCTAGTCAAGTGCAACCCCAGCAAGCATGGTTTAAGCATCCCTCTAATGCCCCAAGTGTAATAATTATTGTCAATTATAAATAATCAGGAATATCCCGATCACAGATCACATGATTTCATCATTTGCGCTAAAAAGATTACTAACGATGCACCGTGTAGCCTACAAGCAGTTTTATGTAGTAATTCTGCCTAAGAAAAGTATGATACTTTTTGGTGAACAAAATATAGTCTAGGCTTCGGTGTTACAACTACCAAATCCTACCTGTTGACATCATTATTGATTTTCACATGTTTGCGCTTGTCAAAATGACCTCACAATTCAAAGTCAACTGTAAAATTAAGTCTTATTTGCTAGTTATATGGTAGACTCAAACATATACAGTATAACACGGATATAATGAACACGGATAGAGCCAACAAACGGATACAACGAACTGATTTATCTCCTATATATTATCATATAAAATTTACGGTCATAACAAACTCTCTACAGCGAACTTACAGATACAGCAAACTGATATCTGATCACCGATGGGCCCATCTACCACTAATTAGTGACGTGTATAGAGAACTGAGAAATCTCACTCAGTGTTAAGTCTCACTGACAATTGGCTGTACGCAATCAGCGGTGAATCAACACAATCGCGGAGAATCAACACAATCAGCAGTGACGGATCAACCTTGTTAAACTAAAGTGAATGTTATGAAATGTTATCAATTGAATGCTATGAAGTGGTCACTGCTAATACAAGCCAACATTGCATTTTGTTTTATCCAAGATGGCGGACGTTTCCGAGCGAAAACGTATATAACGAACAGCGGAAATAACAAACTGATTTCTCTGGTCCCTTGTAGTTCGTTATATCCATTTTCTACTGTATTTGGAAATGAAGCCGTATCATTTACACACTTTATACTGGAGGGGCGGTCAGGTAGCCTAGTGGTTAAAGCATTTACTGACCACGCCGAAGACCCGGGTTCGATTCCCCATTGGTACAATGTGTGAAGCCCATTTCTGGTGTCCCCCGCCATGATATTGCTGGACTATTGCTAAAAGCGGGCCTAAAACTATACCCACTCACTCACTCCTATCATTGGACCCTATTTGATTTAATCTCTAGTTATTCAAATACGTCATTTTATGTATTTAATATTATGTTTTTGTTGCGGCTTTATTTTTGTTTCCCCCAAAATAAGCTTTTCCTATACTCTCTCTCAAATGACTATTTCATGTTGGCAGTGATGCGAGGAACATGGCGAGAGAGGTTCATAGCTTACTGGAGAAGATCATCATCGAGAAGGGCAACAAGGATAAAGCTAGTGCTGCAGATTACATCAAGAAATTACAATCCAAGGGCCGCTACTCCTGTGATGTATGGAGTTGAACCGTTCGACAACACACCTACTTCAGTTTGATCAATGCAAGTTCCAATCCAAAGCACCATCATCACGAGTGGAATCATGTTGTCTCGTACCTAGTCGGACCACAGAGTTTATGGAGATTGGGACGTTTCCATGGTTGCTGACCCAATTTTGTTACCAAAAATTATTCAGGCTTATTAGATTAAAATTTTGTTTCTCATGAACTGCTGCCCTTAAAATAACCACTGATCCATTTCTTATTATATTTCTAAGCCTTGTTCAGGGACAATTTATTTTAAGTCAAATTTCGTTTTTGCACCAGAATCCAACTTTTTGCACTAACATTTCAAATTAGTAGCCATGGTTACCCTGACCTGAGGCACTGTCCCTCTATTCACTGCAGGCAGTAAGGGGCTTAACTAAAGAGGCTGCGTTGGATAGTAGAATCAAGTTTACCATGTGTTTACTTTTATGGATTTCTAACATGAGTCCAGAACAAAAACATTTGACAATGAAATGCTGTTGTCAGATTTTAGATTTATAATATTTATAAGGACCCAAACAAGGCAAAGATTTTTTATTTATTTTATCACCTGCTGATCTAAATCCAACTTTAAGATGATTACATAAATCATGTACAATGCATTTTATTTAATTTATTGTTTTGACCTAACAACCAAAGGTTACACTCCTGAATTCCGTAAAAAAAATAAGTCTGACCTGATAAAAAATTAAATTCTTTTTAAGAATCTTACCTACCCAGTCAGTTTTGAAAAAAGTCATGAGAAACAGGAATGTTATTTTAACTGGCCTAAAGATTCATCAAATAAAACAATCACTTTGGTGGTACTATGTTCTAGAAACTGATGTACTCTATATTTTATAAGATTTTGCTCCCAAAGCAATGAAGCCTAAGTAATGATTACTCAGTCTTGCTGAAAATATATTTATTAAAGCCAGACAAAATATCATTTCTTGTTAAACATTATGACTTATTTTGCTCACAAAGCAATGAAGTTTAAATAACAATTTCTCACAATGTTGCTTAAAATGTATTTATTAAAGCCAGACAAAATATTATTCCTTGTTAAACATTATGACAAAGATTACATTTTGTATTTAATAGATAGAAACCTGCTGTTCGTGTAGTGTCATTTATGTTGTTATAGTTATTTTCTGCAGAGTAGCACAGTTGCCGAGTGGCTATGACACCATTATTCATTAGGCAGAGTTGCCTCCCATAGAAGTGAAAGGATCTGCTGATTTGACCTGCTTATATTCCATGGTCTTTCAGCAAAACTTACATCCTCGTGCTAATGGGTTTCAGCAAAGGGGTAAACATCTACAAGCTATGTCATCTGTGGCCTTCCTCCCACACCAAGCCGATACACCTGGATATGACTGAAATACTGATCAAAGTGGCATTCAAATTGAGCTCACTCACTCTTCTTTTCAGAATGAATTAACTGTTGTCGTTAAAATATATAGACCAGGATTCAGCCTAGCCATGGGGGAAAATATTTGAATAATATTTAATAGATATTTATTTCCTTAAAACCTTCCTCAATGGTCGATATGAACACAAAATTTGACCCTTCTATATTTAGTTAGAAAATAATTGTAAAAAGGATTACTCGTGGTATGTGAAAATAAATATTTTTAATTTATCTATTTTGTCATTTATCATTTTGGTGAAATGGTACAAGAATGTTTAAAGATTTATAGTGTTTACATGAACATGAAATGATGCACACACTGCTTGGAAATATGCAATAAAACGTCTAAGTAGTGAGTGAGTGAGTTTCTTTTTTGCTGTTTGTAGCATTATTTTATCCATATCACCCTGGGTCGCACCAGAATTTGAATTATTGTACCCATGTGGGGATTCGAACCTTTGCCCCTGTTACACAAAGTAATCTTTACACTACAATTGTTGAAAATCTATGTTAAAGTATTGGAGTTAGCGCTAAGATCGCTTTGTGGAATGGGGCCTGGTCTTGAACCTGATGAAGACAGAATCACTTGGATTCCCTCCCCATCAGTGTCAAGGTTGAAGATTCTCACACACCATGATTCCACTGCTTGAGGCCATTTACATGGAACATTTACACATATAGCATCTTGTATTTCTGTAGTTTTTTATTCTGAAACATATGCTCATATTATGATTGAATGTCAGGGACAGGCTTTACAAACTGTTGTTCAGGCAAATTTATGTGAGTATTTTGTGTACTGACAAACATTAAAACATGCAATTTTCTGGTTTCTATGGACCTGGCAAGAAGGCTTTCCTGTCTATTGAAATATGAAATTGGCATGTCTAAATATGTTATGTCCTGCATACACTGTCTTTGATTAAACACATTTGATGACAAGTTGATATACCGTAACAACCGTAATAAGCACCCTGGGCGCTTATTTAAAATATACATGTTATTAAATAAGTTAAATTTGTTGCCAGTGGTCAAACAGTACTGAACAAAATTAATTCGAACATCAGTGAAACTAACATGTTTTTGATAATAATTACTAGTCAATTATATACACATTCTATGCTGCTGTCTTCTTTTAAAAAAGGGGCGGTCGGGTAGCCTAGTGGTTAAAGCGTTGGCTCGTCACGCCGAAGACCCGGGTTCGATTCCCGACATGGGTACAATGTGTGAAGCCCATTTCTGGTGTCCCCCGCCGTGATATTGCTGGAATATTGCTAAAAGCGGCGTAAAACCATACTCACTCACTCACTCACTCTTTTAAAAAAAGCCTTAATATATTCAAAATTATATGGACTGTCAAGTTGTTTAATGATGCTTATTGGAACAAGGTGTTTAATACAGTTAATAGGGCATTGATGTTGCACTACAGAAGCCATAGCAAGTAACCAATGCCATGTTTTGTAAGTTAATTTTTTACCCTTTCTGGTGCTTTTCCATGGTATGATATGACTCTGTGCCTTAAGGCTTAAAAAAATAAAAGAATTGGTTCTCGGACAATGTTTTTTTTAAAATATAGTGCATGCGGCCAGTGTCTATTTTTCATTTTTTCTTTGCTTGTTCAAACTAGTATGTAATCAAATAAACAGTTATGTAACCAAAGAAACAGTACAATCAACCTGGGAAAGGGCCTCCCTACATATATGTATTCCTTGAGTAAAATACTGGAATACTGAATATTTTAGTATTTTTTGTTTTTGTGTGGCAAACTTTATGATAATGCAGGCAGTCCCTGAGAACCAAGACTTATTTTTTTTAGCCTTAGTAACATATTTTCCATGTAATTCTTCAATCAAAGAATCTGTGTTCCTTGTTTCAAATGAGGAATTAAGTGCTGTTTGGAAAAAGAATTTGGTTTAAGACCAATTATTGTGAATTTCTAAAGGATAGGGGGGGCACGGGTGGCTGAGTCATCTAAGGCGCCGCGATTTGCTGTGCAGAGTTGTGTCCCTTGGGCACGCTAGAAACCTATGATTGTGGGTTTGAATCCCCGTTTACCCTGATTATATTTCTAGGTTTGTCAGCACAATACCTGTGCTCCTGGGCTTCACCAAAGTGGTAAACATCATTTTGGGCTTTCCTCCCACATTAAGCTGACTTGCCGTAATATTACTGGAATACTGTTAATAGGGGCGTTTAACCCAATTTACTCACTCTAAAGGATAAGATGGATATTATGTTGTGAATGTAGTTTCTTTTCATTAGGTTTTAACTGCATTCAGATCTTTGGATATGTTTTAGCATTGCATTAAGTCATTGAGTTTACACACACACACACACAATTAATCCATTCATTCAGTGGCACTGTCATAAGACAAGTATATTTTGTACAAACAGTTGTAAATATACTTTTTGATGTTTCTCTGGTTGTTATGGTTACCCATGGCACCTGTGTGCTCATCTGTACTGTATGTAAGAATGTGTATATTTTGAGCTATTTCATAAACTGAGCATGTTTTATTTGAACTGACACTAGGTTGTCAGGTGATAGACATCTGTGATGTAGATAGTAGATTTTAGAGCCCACCATTAAAATGGTCAGTCCTGATGTGGACTTTGTATGTTTATTGAAAATATAGTATTGGATTCCAAAGATTATATAGTCAAGACTGTACAATCATATGGTAGATCCTTATGATGTTAATCTTCATTTTTCTTTGTTTAGCATAGTTTTATGTTTAGACAAGATCAATTATATTACTTGTTTCACAGCTAAGAAATATAAAATACTTCAACTGTAAAAAATATTTTTATTTCAAAATTTACAGGTATAATTGACATCCTTATTGTCTGGCTGACTTCAGCAAAAACTTCATTTAAAGTGAAAGGTTAACACTGTGCCCCTCCAATAAGGAACCACACAAGCTGGGTGTTTATTATGCACAAGAAAATATGATAACAGGCACACTGAGTTAGTAAAAATCTTAAAATTGTATGAAGTTATTTTTTGTACTTTTCAGGCTCATTCTTTCAGCTATTTAACAAAATTAAATAAAAATCTGTAAAACAAGTAATTAGATTGATCTTTGTTATTTTTATGTGATGGTGATTTTTTTCTGAGTGCAGCTCCAAACAAACTACCTGTGACAGTGTTATAGCATTCAGTGGCAGATTTCTGTCAGATTGTGTGTTATACCCAGAAGTGAATGAGTGAACATATAATGTGGCATCAGCATTATTTCAGCAATATAGCGACCATACCAGAAAGAATGGGGCATTGCTCATACTATCAATCACTGTTTTTTTCTATCCAAATAGCTGTATTATTGCTGATCAACTGAAATTCAAACATTACTCTACTTTGCTGATGGAATCCCAAATATGCTGAAGATTGATAGTGAGTTTCCAACCAATCTCATTAAAATCACACCTTCTACTCTGATAGGATACCTCTCTGTGTGGAAGTCTGACATCCCCTCCATTGGAGGTTGCTTCAGGTGAACTTCCCCAACCAGTGAATGAAGCATTCAGAAATGCATATATTTTTTCTGAATTGAAAAGGAATATGATCGGGGAGTTTCGAATGCAAAAACATAAAGCCATGCTTTCATTATTGTGGATATATCTGCTGCCATTTCGGATATATCGAGGTGGTAAGGAAATGTAATCGTTTTAGATAAACTGACATCTGACTGGCTTAGGATCCCACGCATCTGGGAGGTCAAAGTTCGATCAGGATTCAGCTGATACAATCTTTATGCAGGTGTTGTCAGATCTTATGCAGAGAGGTATGGTATCAAAGTAAACGATTGTCAACTCGGCTTATGGCAAGACTCAAGATTATAGAAGCCATGACAAAGTCTTGCTCATATGTCACTCTTAGCTTCATGGTATGGCATGGCATGGCAGCAGCACGGCTCTTCGGCGTCAGGCATCAAACACTTTTATTCAAATTGTGTTAGTGGTGAAGTATTTTGCAGTCAGATTTTGCAGTTTGTTTCGTAACAGGCAGGTAAAGATTTTGCAGTTTGTTTCGTAATAGGCAGGTAACGCCAGCCGGGTTGGATATGGGGCCTGTTTTGTAAAACAACGAAAATAGTACATTTTGATAATGATACAGAATTCAATCGCGAATCGATGCATGGGCTGGCGTATCATGTATCGTATCGCCAAGTATCAGTTCGAAATGCATCAATAAGTGTTTGAATTGTGACGCCTCTATGCCAAGTTTTCTCCAAGATATTTTACACGAGCATAATGGAAAATGGTTCTAATTTTTGCTCCCTTGTGTTCAGTTGTTTGATTCCATGTCACAATTTACGAAAACATTTTATTAGGGGGATTATTCATATCGAAGACGAAAGCTGCCTTATGTCAACCAAGAAATATTTTATAGCCACAATCATGGAAGGGATTTTAAAAATCGTTTTATCATGAGTTAATGTTTTGTTTCATCCTTTTGCACTGGCAATATGATCATGTAATGACTAAAAAAATAAAATTTAGATGTCCTAAGAAGCTGTTGTTATTTGTCAGTTATTCCTTTAAGTCACGACCAGTGAAGATTCCGGGGTAGAATAGGTCTTCAGCAACCCATGCTTGCTGTAAAAGGCGACTATGCTTGTCGTAAAAGGCGACTAACGGGATCGGGTGGTCAGGCTCGCTGACTTGGTTGATTCATGTCATCGATCCCAATTGCGTGGATCGATGCTCATGATGTTACTCACTGGATTGTCTGGTCCAGACTCGATTATTTACAGACCGCCGTCATATAGCTGGAATATTGCTGAGTGCGGCGTTAACAAACAAACCAAACCAAATCCTTTAATACACCTCCCTGAGGGATTCTTGGTTAGAATAGTTTCCAAGCAACCTGTGTTGGTCGTAAGGTGTGACAAAATAGATCGGATGGTCAGCCTCAGCATCTCAGTTGGTTGCGTGTCATTGTACCCTGATGGCAGGGATCGTTGTTCACAGTATCAATCCCTGGATTGTCTGGTCCAGACTTGATTCACGCTTAAATAGCTGGAATGCTGCCGATTGCGACGTTAAACAACCAACACACATGGTTGATATTGTTGTAACTGGCTTTGGGATTCCCAGATACTAACCTTATAGAAGATATTAGGCACCAAGCCGACCGTTCTTGAGCCATGGACCCTAATAGTTCCGGAAGCTTGGTCGCCTTCGGACGATGACACGCTTGAAGAGCACGTAGACTCCATAACAGCTATGACAACCAAGGATATGTCATTGTTCCCCAAGTCAGGAACTTTGACCCTACGGACTCAGAAGTCAAGGGGGTGTAGACATTTATGCAGGGTGGTACTATTCTACGTTGCGAGATTTTGATCCCGTCTATCAACCAAGATCAGTTGTATCATATCATGCCAGTTACGTCTCTGAAATCTGTGATCCAGGTGATACACATCCAAGACCTTCACCCTCCTCCCAACACTAAGGTGACACGCCGTGACAAACGAGGGGCGTTCAATAAGTTTTGCAACTTCAATATAAGACCAAGTTGCAGAATATCGTTTGCACTTTTATTTTTCAATATAATCTTCATTGACCTCAATACACTTATTACATTTGTCCTCCAAGCTTTTAATGCAACTTTTTATAGAAATCCGCAGATTGGCCCTCTAACCACGCCTCTGTGACAGCCTTTATGTTCTCGTCACACAACAACAACAACCCCTTTTACCCTGTGTGCCATGTATGACGGCCCTATGCCAACCGGAGATACAGGATACATCTCATACTCATGTCTGACCAGAGGGCGAGAGTTAAGGATAGCAGCTCTGGATCGACAACATGATTAGGATCGACTGACCCTGTGAGAAACCAAAATTCTTTGAAACAAAACACTGTAAGTATCTAAAGGGCAAACTCTTTCATCTTTTCCCCTCTGTCGCCCTGTGTGAAATGAGAACTTTGAAACAACACACTGTAATTAGCCTGCGGACAAACTCATTCATCTTTTTTGAGACCGTGGAATATACTTTTTACAATTGTGAGCGAGTTTGGTTTAATGTATCAGTATTATCAAGGTATGTCGAATGGAAAAATAGGCTGACCAATGCAAAAACAGAGATGATTTGTCAAAATGATAGATATGCGTATGTAATTTGTCGAATTTGCACACCAAAAAACAAAATACACAAAACAGCTTGCTGTGTCCATCATGAAACGACCAAACAAAGACATGCATTCCTTGCACGTTTCCGTGACAAGAAGGATGACTTCAACTTTTGAATAGTCAGCTTTCCCTTTGTGTGGAGCAGTATAATTTTCGAGTTGTTTAATCAGGTTTACAGCATCCCTGGCTCTGTACAGATTCTGAATATATACTTAACCGCAAAAGAAACGTAACCATGGATAGATATATGAGAAACCTTATTTGTCCAAACACTGTAAACATACTTTGAGACATATCAAAAAGATGAAACTTGGCAAAACTGATCATCAAGGTTGTAATACAATTGTCAAATGTTCTTGAAGTGAAACACAACACTAGTCTCTGAGAAAATAGCATCACAAGTCAGTATCTCGTGGGTCCGCCATGTGCATTGATGACTGCCGTGCAACGTCGATACATGGAATGGATGAGGCGGGTGATGAAGGCCATATAGGCATTTGAGTCCACATTCTGAGGAACGCCTGACGCAGTTCAGCTGCAGCTGTCGGCCTTGGTCGGACGTCATTCAGCCGTCTTTGAATCTCGTCCCACAGGTGCTCAATGGGATTTAAATCGGGACTGAGGGCAGGACACTGTATGGTTCTTGATGCCATTCTGCTGGAGGAAGTCTCTTGTTGCTGGTGCTCTCGCAGTGTGGTCACTGGCGTTATCATGCTGAAACTCGTGGTTGCGGCGACGTGCCAAATGAGGTATGGCGTGTGGTCTCAAGACTTGATCAATGTACCGAGCTGCTCTCTCTCTCTCTCTCTCTCTCTCTCTCTCTCTCTCTCTCTCTCTCTCTCTCTCTCTCTCTCTCTCGTCTGAGAAGAGGACTATTCTCCAATGCTGTCCTGTGTTGCCCACTGAAGACGGTCCCGACCATGACGTGGTGTCAGAATGGGTCCTCGGTGTGGCCTGTGACAGTGGAGGTGTCTGCTCGTCAATCGTCGCCGCACGGTGTACCCACTAATGTGTCGCTGGTGTGTCCCCATGGTCTGTCGAGCAGTTTCCGCAGCAGTAACAAAGCGATCTTGAAAATGCTGTCGCACAATCTGACGATCCTGTCGTCGAGTGGTGACCCTTGATCTTCCACTACGTGGTCGGTCATCTGTAGTGTTGGTGACTGGTACCGTTGCTGGAGCCTGTATATGGTCCTTAAGTGGCCTTGAAATGCATTGGCTACTTCCCGGGCGGTTTGTCCAGCTTGCAATCGTCCAAGGGCTTGGTGTCGCTGATTTCTTGTCAGTCTTGGCATGTGGTAGCAATTCAATAACGAATGAATGTTATCCGATCTGGGTGGATTTTTATAGGGCAAGAAATGGGGGAACACATGTGCATTTCAATTTGCACGGAACTCACGTCGGGTAACCATGGCCGTTGCCGTGATGCGTTTGGGCGATCGGTTTTATTGTCATCTGCTTTGGGGATTTTTATCATCAAATTTCATTTTTCCGGACAAGGTAATTTTAGAAACTTTGACAAATATTACCAAGATATTTAAATGACAACATTTCAGGCAAAATTACTTGGGGTGACGTTTCTTTTGCGGTTCAGTATAATTCTACTTCTTGTAAATGCAACGATTGTAAACGGCGAGTACACTAATATCATGATATACATCCACTTTATCTATCTATTATCTATCTACATGCACACTTTGCCTCGTCCTTCAAACAAACATTCAAAACAACACACATTTTAGAGGTTTGGTTAACTTGATGATCAACGCCGTCGTGTTCGTCGAGTCTGACCACCCAATCCACTATCAACTCTAAGTTTTACTGCACCTAGGCATCTACTCTAATCTTGCTGTTGGCAAAACTACAAGATCTTCATCAAATATTGGAAATACTGAAAGGGTTGCAATTAGCAAAAACAATGATCTTACATGTAAGTGCCACTTTACCTTACAATTTCTTTAGGACACAGCATCATATAATGCACCTTATGTATGCCTGACAAATGATTTATATATTGTCTCAATAATGAATGAATGCAGGACATCCATGAAAAAAACAGATGCGGCTTTCAGGAGGCAAATTGATTCGTTCTTTATGGAGACGATGAAGGTTCCAGAAACACATTAGTCAGATTTCTGAAACAAATGTTAATCGTTAACCACAGAAAGTGACATGTCTCGAGTATTCATTTTGGCGTAACAGGAAAATTAGTAATGACAATTATATGAATGGATATGGATGTGGATATTTCAATGATTCTCCCAACAGATTTACTCCAGTACTTAATGCTAGATATAATTCTGAAGGCACTTAAATCATGACGCTGCACTCCCTCTGCTTATATATGAGTACGAAAATGGCTAAGGGAAATTATTTTCTGAGAGCCAGATTGGACCACTCTACTGCTATCAGTGCTACAGTGTGAACATTAGTGTTTACACTTTTGTTATGAAGTTATGAAGTCTCCGCAGAGGATGTTTCTTCTGGTTATAGTTCTACTTCTTGTAAATGCAACGATTGTAAACGGTGAGTACGCCAATATCATGACATACGTCCACTTTATCTATTATCTAATAGTATCCAAAATTGACAATTAATTTCAAAATGTAACGGAGGAGGATACTAGTGAACATGTGGTCGGTATTTCATGAAGTTTGCCTCTTTCATTGATAAAATTAGTAACAATTGTATGCATAATTCCACGTCAATTTTACAAAAGTTCGGTTTTAAAACAGTCATTCCACATTATTGATGTCACTCAGGATCCGGTGGTCGTTGGTTTGAATGTTGGTTTTCACTAATTATGATCCTTGGCGTGTTAGTACGTAAGGGTAAAATGTCCAGCATTTGAGCAATCGACCAACGCTAAGTTGACTCGTCGTAATATTTCTGAATAACTGTTCAAAGGGACATTAAACTGAACTCACTCACTCGCTGTTTTTTATACATCGAGGCATCTGCTTCGACGCTTAATTTAGCAAAGTTACACCATTTATATTAAATGATGGCAAAACTGACATGGATGTTGATGTCAAGGTTTTATTATTAGATATTGTATTCATGTTTTACATGAGAATATCAGTCGAATCGCCTGATATTGTACATTAATAGCTTTAAGGCTTTGCTCATTTTCTGTACTGTAATATCTGGAGTGTCATATAGGGTAATAGAAATTGCACATATGCTGGTACAACTGATCGGAAGATATTATAAATGTTACACAGCACATTTCTTTGTTTATCATTACGTTCAAATAGACACCTTAAAGGAGGTTGTTTGTGTGTGTGTGTGTGTGTGTGTGTGTGTGTGTGTGTGTGTGTGTGTGTGTGTGTGTTAGTGTGTGTGTGTGTCTGTGTCTGTGTGTGTGTGTGTCTGTGTGTGTTCTGTATCTGTGTGTGTGTTAGTTTGTGTCTGTGTGTTCTGTGTCTGTGTGTGTCTGGGTTCTGTGTCTCTGTGTGTGTTAGTGTGTGTGTGTGTGTCAGTGTGTGTTCTGTTTCTGGGTGTGTGTTCTGTGTATGTGTGTGTGTGTTCTGTATCTGTGCGTCTGTCTGTGTGTGTGTGTGTCCTGTGTCTGTGTGTGTGTTAGTGTGTGTGTCAGTGTGTGTGTGTCTGTGTGTGCGTGTGTGTCTGTGTGTCTGTACGTGTGTCTGAGTGTGTCTGTGTGTGTGTTCTCAAGCAAAGATATGTTTTCTGAATATCACAGGTTTAGTGAACTTGATGATCAGCGCCGTTGGGGTCGTCAAGTCTGACCACCCGATCCACTATCACCTACTCACTCTAAGTTTTACTGCACCTAGGCATCTACCCTAATCTTGCTGTTGGCAAACCTACAAGATCTTCATCAAATACTGGAAAATCTGGAAGGGTTGTTGATGGTGACATGAACACCGACTTCCTTGACCGCTCCTGCTGGGAGAGTTCCGGTTCAGACACAGCCCTCTACTGGATGGTGGACCTTCAAGCAAACTACTTCCTAGGGCATGTAACGCTGACCAACCGAGGCGATTGTTGCGGTGAGGACATTCAACATACATTTCCTATCTTTGTGTGACAGCTATGATAAATAGGTCCACCAACATATAATTCTACTGATGTCAATACCTTGTGTAGCAGTATGTGTGTGCATCGCTGAAATATGTGACACAATGGAGTTGATAGGGAAGTGACTGACCCAAGTAAACTAGTGAGTGAGTTTGGTTTTACGCCGCTTTTAGCAATATTCCAGCAATATCAAGGCGGGGGACACCAGAAATGGGCTTCACACATTGTACCCATGTCGGGAATCGAACCCGGGTCTTCGGCGTGACGAGCGATCGCTTTAACCACTGGGCTACCCGACCGCCCCCCCAGATGTTATGACAAGAGCTGACAAGAATCTTTGAAGAGATATACAACCTTAGAGGTGACTAAACCACTAAGTCACGAGGGCAAGGGGTCTGTTATGTATCATATCATAGCGACGGTAATAAGATCGGAAATAACATCCAAGCTACCAGAAAGAGTAATAAGACACCTAGTAGAGACTAACCACAGATTTTGTTTTGTTTGTTTGTTTGTTTGTTGTTTTACGCCGCACTCAGCAATATTCCAGCTATATGACGGCGGTCTGTAAATAATCGAGTCTGGACCAGACAATACAGGGATTGATATCATGAGCATCGATCCACGTAATTGGGATCGATGACATGCATCAACCAAGTCAGCGAGCCTGACCACCCGATCCTGTTAGTCGCCTTTTACGGCAAGCATGGGTTGCTGAAGACCTATTCTACCCCGGATCTTCACGGGTAGCAGATAAAACGTATATGGTATAAGGAACATAGTTCGGATTCCTGGACATCGGGCAGTTCGTCTTACGAAAGACCTAATAAGGATTTTGGTATAGAAACACGGGTAGGTTAGAATGGTCTTATGAAGGGGGGAAAGGTTTTTAACCAATGATAGAAGTGCTGTGACGTAGGAACCGGTTTTTAAGACAAAAAAAACGCCAATAGGGAGACTGGTGCGCCCGCTCTTGCCTTGTTGTCATGATTTTTCCAACCAAAAACGGGGCACTGGTGGCCCACTCGTCTAAGGCGCCGCGATTGGCCGTGGGCACGCCAGAAACCTATGACTTGGAAGACTTGGAAAATATCTGTTGACAACGAGTTGGCGGTGGACATGCTTTGCAAATTTTGCAATCGACTGAAGTCCAGCCAAAATGTAGCTCCATAATACCAGCCTAGTTCGGCAAGGGTGGAAACTGGACTTTTATAGTCTCGGGAGGATGTACCAGGAGGGTAATGAAGGCGTTACACGCTGTGAAGGCACCTGTTGAGAATCCAACCAGGGGAGATAACTCACATCTTCACTTCTCCATCAGTCAGGTTTAGAGGCACTCATGTACAACATGAAGAACTTAAGGACCTTAACTTTACAGGTTATTAAGGATGAATCACTTGTCTCGATCTAACAGAAACGATTAGCGGTTATATTTTCCGTCAGTGGAATTATCAAATGAATCATTTCTTTCAACATTTCTGTTTTTTGTGTTTGCCAGACCTGTAAACAAGTAATAAAAATAAAACGCATTTCAGGTTAAACATCAAAACCTGGCTACAATTCCGACGACTATGACATTCCATGATAGTCAAACCCCTTCAATCCAGAGACTCCGCCTCATTTTACCCATTGGAAACTATTAACAGGGATGTCCTGATATGCATGCATCACATATTGATACATATTGCGTCTTGGGTTGTCAGCACCTTACCCCTGCTCGTGGCTTTTACCAAAGTGATACACGTCTAAAACCTCCATCACTCCGCGCATTCCTCCAACATCAAACTCACACGCCATGATATCACGGGAATACTGTTCAGATGTGTTACCCCCCAATCACTCACTTCTTCACATTTCATTTTGTCAGGAGACCGACTTCATGACTTGAAGATTGAAGTATTTACGGAGGACCCAGTGGAGTTTCCAACCACCCCTTCTTCCCTGTGTGCAACGTATGAGGGACCCATACCAACCGGAGCCACAGAAAACATATTGTGCTCATGTCTGACCTATGGGCGATATTTAAGGATAGAAGGTCAGAATCGACAGAATCCTGACGATCGACTAACCCTGTGTGAGGTGGAGACCTACAGTCACTGTAAGTACCCTAAGGTGAGGTGAGGTGAGGTGAGGTGAGGTGAGGTGAGGTGAGGTGAAATTGGGTTTAACGTCGCGTCCAAGATTATTGCACTTATATAGCGACGTGCATGTACGTGTGTGTGTTTGTGTGGCTGCTTGTACTAGTCCGGACTGATGCCGATTTATAGTGCTAGCCCACTGAGATACCATGCCGCAGTTTAACATGAATACCCCACTCAGACACAGTATACTGACTCCGAGCCGACCAGTCCCTGTTTCAGACCCTTAATACCGAGCGCCAGGCAGAGTAACAACAAGTACCATCTTTTAACGTCTTTTGGTCTGACGCGGCCGGGAGTACCCTAAGGACAAACTCTGCCATCCTTTTCGGAGGGCCTGGCATTATATCTTTATTGAAAGTGATAGAATTTAGTTTAATGGCGAGTTGGAGAGCATGAGTAATATTGCGGCACATCAGTTCGGAGATATGGCCAACCAATGCAAAAAACAAAGACCACAGATGTGTGCAGATGATAAATATACGTATGTAATTTTTCGAATTGCAAATTTGCATACCAAAAACACAAATAAGCGGAAATATACTTTGAAGTCGCACACAAAACTACTTGCCGTGTCCGTTATGAGACGACTGGGATAACCAAGGACATGAGTTCCTCTGTGACGGGTTAGTGTTTGTACCTTCTCGCGAGCTACCTGATTATCACTACTTCATGTGTTTGTACCTTCTCGCGAACTACCTGATTATCACTACTTCATGTGTTTGTACCTTCTCGCGAACTACCTGATTATCACTACTTCATGTGTTTGTACCTTCTCGCGAACTACCTGATTATCACTACTTCATGTGTTTGTACCTTCTCGCGAACTACCTGATTATCACTACTTCATGTGTTTGTACCTTCTCGCGAACTACCTGACTATCACTCCTTCATGTGTTTGTACCTTCTCGCGAGCTACCTGATTATCACTACTTCATGTGTTTGTACCTTCTCGCGAACTACCTGATTATCACTATTTCATGTGTTTGTACCTTCTCGCGAGCTACCTGATTATCACTATTTCATGTGTTTGTACCTTCTCGCGAACTACCTGATTATCACTATTTCATGTGTTTGTACCTTCTCGCGAGCTACCTGATTATCACTACTTCATGTGTTTGTACCTTCTCGCAAGCTACCTGATTATCACTATTTCATGTGTTTGTACCTTCTCGCGAACTACCTGACTATCACTATTTCATGTGTTTGTACCTTCTCGCGAGCTACCTGATTATCACTACTTCATGTGTTTGTACCTTCTCGCGAGCTACCTGATTATCACTATTTCATGTGTTTGTACCTTCTCGCGAACTACCTGATTATCACTCCTTCATGTGTTTGTACCTTCTCGCGAACTACCTGATTATCACTACTTCATGTGTTTGTACCTTCTCGCGAACTACCTGATTATCACTATTTCATGTGTTTGTACCTTCTCGCGAGCTACCTGATTATCACTATTTCATGTGTTTCTTAAAGTGATTTGTATGGTGACCGAGAGGGGACATCGCTTTCTCGCTCTTTCGCTTTCTCTCTTTATCGCTTTATCGCGGTTAGGAAATATCCCCTCTTGACCACTATAGGGTCTGCCTGTGCTATCTGCTGCAATTGGGAGGGAATGTTGAACTTTTCTCACTATTTACTTAAAACATAATTTAACTGTACAGACGTATGGGATTTTAAAACAATCCACCGAGTTTTCGTAAAATAATACAAACAGTGGCTGATAATACTGACAATTATGTGTCAATATATGATCTATATGTACATCATTATTTGTTCCAGTACAGTTAACCTTTAAAGTTTCAGTTTTAAGATACCGTGTGTGTGTGTGTGTGTGTGTGTGTGTGTGTGTGTGTGTGTGTGTGTGTGTGTGTGTGTGTGTGTGTGTGTGTGTGTGTGTGTGTGTGTGTGTGTGTGTGAACAAAATGAAAATATGAACAGCGACTATTCAGTTGTAGTCTGAGTCTGTGAATCTTGCTTATTTACTACACTACAAGAAAATAAACATGATTGTATACAAAATAAACGAGATAGCATTATGTACATGTATGTATATGTAGCATATGTATCTACTACAAGATGTTGAAAATTTTTAATTATAAGAGGCAAAATAGCGGTGATTATTATAGGAATGGATCACTGAATATCAACAAAAACCGTTTTAATGTACGGCATTATGGGAAATATCGTTTTCTCGCTCTATCGTTCTGTCGCTCTATCGCTTTCTCGCTTTCTCGCTCTATCGCTTTCATGCTTTCTCGCTTTCTCTGATGACTAACCATAGTCATATGAAAGAATCGGGTGTTCTTTAACTTCTTTTGAATAGTATGTACTGTAAATCTTGAAATTAACGTTTGCGTTAATTATAAATGCAAAAAATGAGAGTCGACTTAATTGATTAAACTTTGCATTTATGTCTCAGAAATGACTGTCCATAAGTCGGCCTCACTGCACACTTTGAATAGCGGAAATACCAACTTGAATATAAAAGCAATCAACTATCTATTTCCACATTACGGTTTACTGAGAACAATATGTCATTCAAACACTAGAAATTACATAATGGACATCCGGTAGTATAACCATTGCTGGGGTGAGGACTCCCAGTTTGATGACATCTACTCCGCAAACAGAATAAACATTGATATAACCTAGTGTTGTTTTTAGGAAAACACTGTTGTTTTTAGGAAGTACTCTACACAGCGCTAATAAGCGGTTTTAGTTGCTGATTGTTTTGATAACTAGGCCTGGGGGCGGGGCCCAATAAAACTCCTAAATAGGGCCATAAATCAATCAGAAACTTTTAACGCAGAAATCCGTGGATTGTTATAAAAGCACCTACGTCTGTACTGTTAAATTATGTTGAAGTAGATAGTGAGGATATTTCAACATTCCATCCATATGTATAATTTGAAATGTGACTGGAAAAATGTCAGCTCTCTTTTATGATAAAACCCACCTCAGCCTTCGCCCACTGAGGTCAGGTTTAACAATTCATTAATGTTGTTTTACGTATATACTTTTTATCGTATAGAAACACATAACACATGCGACCCCTATAGTGGCCGAGAGGGATTATTGCTATACCGCGAGAAAGCGAGAAAGCCATGTCCCCTCTCGGCCTCCATAGATTCGAGATATACTCGGAATTGTACAATCGACCGCCTTTTTTACGTCCTCTTTTCAAATACGTGGTCTCGTAAGGACACACCAAGCTTTGTGTGGTAATAGTTCTGTATTTTTGGCCTTCAGCGTGACGAGCGAACTGTTCAACTACTTGGCCACCCCCATTGCCCCCTAAGTTGTTAGACACTATATGATTCTAGTCCAACTCGTCGAAGAACAAACCAGCTTATACAATGACATCATTCTCTGATTCTAAACAGTAAAACACCCATTTGCCATCTTCACAGGCTTCACGGCTACAATCCGCCGTATTGTGGGGACCAGGTTTGTCGGAGATGTCTACCAAACCGACGTCACATCTACCGTGGCGTGTGCCAAGGTCTGCGCCTACAATGGCACATGCGTCGGCTTCAACTTTAACCACGCAAGCCTCATATGTGAGCTAAGAGTCGGCGACGGAGAAGCATCAGATGTACCAGGCTGGTCTCACTTCGTGTGGGACAGTTGTGCTTAATTTATCATGACGGGTGCCACCGGTGTTTCGTGAACACCTGGTGTCATCACTGTTTGCAGGTGGTTCATAAACACATGCCCATGCCATGGTCGGAATCGTACAATCGACTCTACTTTTAGCAGAGATTTCTGAATATGAAAAAGGTTACGTCGCTTTTATTATCATAATAAGGAACCAGCCATGGCTTTGTGCATTGAAATGGATGTTTTAGCAGGTAACATGCGATAGGTTCATACTACTTATGCAAAAAAACGTAATAAATGTATCTGTTATTATATCTAATGCAAACATTATAACGAGTTTCACAATTTTAGTGTGTTGGGTCCAATATGGCTGCTGCTGTTGATAACTTACTAAGGGATTCAGTCACCATTGGCTTAAATGTTTCCGATGAGACTTAAACAGAATGACTGACATCGTTCCCTATACGATATCTTTATCGACATTACACCTACAAATGAGTTTCATTTTTTCAAATATCTTTTCTTTTGTTGTATTGCTTAGACATCCACATGATACACTTCTATCCGACCTACTATATAAGGTTATCGTGAGCTCAAATAAATTCATATTCTCTTGTTCACCTTGTTTGTTTCTACTTTTACCATACGCTGATGCAATATTTGATCCATAACCTGGGATGTGAACAAAATGTGATGAACAATAAAACACACGTAAATGACGTTTTCAAAGGAAGGCGTGCCTCGACTTATTATAGTGGGCTTTCTAACGTTTTGTTGTATTTGGGTGCATCAGTTTTAGTTTGCTCTTGAGTGATGCAATTTGCGGTCATAATTAACTGATCGTTTATGTTTTGTCTTTTGTGAAGAGGCTATACCAAACTGCTGCTCTACAAGACTGCTTGAAATAAGGGGTGACTTTGCAATGGTCAACTTTCTCTTTGTCGAGCAATATTCCAGCAGCGCTAGCATTTAGCGTCTACATTTCACACTTTTATCCCCCGCCGGGCCAGAATGGCAGAAGGGGGATTAAGTCGTGGCGCAGTCAGTCCGTCCGTCTGTCCATCCGTCCGTCTGTCCGTCCCACAGAGGGTACTAAGCTTGCGAAATCAACTCCTCCTACAGTTTCCCGAGAATACCCCTGAAACTCTACACAGAAGATGTCGACATGTTGATGATACGCATATCGCAGTCCCGTTTCATTTCGACTAATTTTGACAGAGTTACTGCCCCCGTTTTACGGAACTTCATGAAATACTCCTCCAGTTTCCAGAGAATATCACAATATCTAACTATAACTATAACTATAGTTAGTTTCCTTGTATAAGGCTTTTGTGGGTGAGCTACATCCTTATGGCATTAGCATTCAGACTGGATTACTCCCAACAAAATGTTCTGCACAATTTGTTTCAAATGCAGTGCCATCTACTGTTGTTATTTCATAAAATACAAAGAAAATATAAACTCGTTAAAAAAATTCATGCGGGGGATGTTGTGCTCTTAGAGCACTCTTGTTTGAGTTACAAGCGTGCATGCTATTTCAACGAAAATTTCAAAGAGCGCCATACGACTCTTGCCCACATATTGTTTGCTCAGGGTTACAGCATGCAAGGCAATTGTAAAACTTTCAAAATCTTTATGATAGACACGTGGAAGACAATTCCAAATTTGAAGCATCAGTGGCCAGATTTATGTCCGGTGCAACTCCTTGTTTTGACTTTGACTATATGTTCAGGCGAACACTTGATTTGCCGTTGCATGTGTTTATGACAGGTGCCCCGGTGGGGCAGGACACCTGGTATCATCAGTAATTGATAGTCATTTATAAACACGTGTAAATGATATCGTCAGAATCGCACAATGGTCTCTGCTTTTAGCAGAGGTTTATTTATTGTAGAAAGAGTTTTTCACTTTTATTGATATCGTCAGAATCGCACAATGGTCTCTGCTTTTAGCAGAGGTTTATTTATTGTAGAAAGAGTTTTTCACTTTTATTTACATGTTGTGTTGAGAACACTTCAATATTTAATGTGTAGTTTACACGATATACCGCTATTCCATTGGACGAGGGAAGGACCGCATGACCGCGAAACTGACGTTCATAAGCGCATAGGGGCGGTCGGGTAGCCTAGTGGTTAAAGCGTTAGCTCGTCACGCCGAAGACCCGGGTTCCGGGTTCGATTCCCAACATGGGTACAATGTGTGAAGCCCATTTCTGGTGTCCCCCGCCGTGATATTGCTGGAATATTGCTAAAAGCGGCGTAACACCTCACTCACTCACTCACTCACTCATAAGCGCATAAAAGACACAATTAGACGTTCATACGTTTTCCACGAGACTGTATTCTTGAAATGACGTAAACACTGACGGAATACTTCCACATTCCTGGGGAAGCTCCTGGGAATTCCCTAATTCAAATAAATACAGAAGCTTTATTTCCGATCATTTAGATCCTTTAATCTTGAGCTGAGCAGTTTTAGCATACATTGAGAAAAGTCAGAGTTCAACTGCATGCTCGTTCACAAATATCCTCGCTACGATCCAAAACAAAACAAAACGAAGAAATGCACATACAACCTATCGTAGTATCGACTCGACGATGTCTAGACTCACGTTTCCGTTTGTATCTAGTTGACACATATCAACGATCGAGTACAGTAAACTACGGTTATAACGAACACGCTTATAACGAACTGACAGATATAACGAACTACTTTTTTGGTCCCGACTATTTGCTGTAGTTATGCTGTATATATGCTTATAACGAACTACGGTTAAAACGAACTAAGATTAGTAGTCTCTTTGAGTTCGTTATAACCATACTTTACTGTAATTGAACAATGATGACGTACACTTGTAATCACCCCAGGTTTCCACCTTCACGCTATAAAAAAGTGATATAAAAATATGAAATTGAAGTTACAGGTGTACAGAGACAATTTTCGAACTTCCTTGCCTCAGGACCTATTCTACATGTGCACCAGTGTGGGGCATGGCCAAAGCCCTAGAGGTCCGGGGTTCGATCCCCAGCCGCGTCATACTAAAATACGTTAAAAGATGGTAGTAGTTGTTACCCTGTCTGGCGTTCGGCATTAAGGGGCTAAAACAAGGACTGGTCTGCATCAGTCCGGACTAGTACAAGCAGCCACACACACACACATACACGTGCATGCACGTCGCTGTATAAGTGCAATAATCTTGGACGCAACGTTAAACCCCATTTCACCTCACCTCACCTCACCTCACCTCACCGAACCTCACCGAACCTCACCGAAGCCCTAGAACCTCTGAAGTCACAAATACAACTTTTCCCAGCGCCCAACATTGCTTAACTTCAACTGATTTGTGATGTGTACATATAATAACCATTCTTGTTTTAAAAGAACAAAATTTCAATAATGCATTCTAGTTTATTTTACCTTGATGTGTACACTACACTGTATATCTGTTGAAGAACTCACTGAATTACTATTGTTAAATCAAAAGCATCAGCTGAAGCATAACTTTTTTTTCAAAGTAATCAGAAAAAAACATATATATTTTCATTTGTTCGCATTGGGCCATGGAAAGGGAAAATATCATTAGTAGCTGAATCATCTCAATAAGTTGAAGTATTTCATGGAACATGAGAATAAAAACGGAACGATAATAGGTTTGTCTTGTAAATAGATGCAATCCCAATGTTATCGCGTCTCTTAAAGCAACCAATTAAAGTATACCGGGATGAAAAGAAAAAATATATAATGACGGACCTTTAATAGAATATTTTTGCTGTGCTTGGGTCTTTATCAGAGATGCATCAGTAGCATGGATAAAGTGAAAACCTTTTACAATTATCAAAGCTTTTAGCGCATGTATGTAACACGCGACACACTGAAAAGGACCCTCAACGTTATGACAATGACATTACAACAGAGAATCTCCCGATTGGTGAGACTTTAATGCACCTGAAGGTGTTGTCTGCAATGTGTGTGAATTGAGATCGAGACTAATGGCGGTGCTACCGGTAGAGCAGGGCATGCTTACACATATAATACTTTAGCGAACGCCTGGTGTCAACACTGATGTTCAGTGGTCCATTCATATAATTGCCACATTTTTTTTCATTTACGCCACATGAATCCGTTTCAGCGGATAATACAGACACTTTATTCTTTTGCATTGACATTGTATTTTAACATGCCCTGATATCCTTATGAATATAGACAGGTTTGACATGCATTGTTTTGGTGAAATAAAAATCGACATTGATGAAGTGGTTGCCGTCGAATATTTTGTAGTTTACTCACATCCAAGATTCTAGAAATCATTTAAGCGATCAGGAACCATTGAAAGATATTTATCATAACTTATTGATATTGAACCCCTAAAAAATGACTTTTCATTGTAGAGCAAACTGTTACGTATAAGAGTGCCATATTGATTGGATACCTTAACGCTGGAACTAAAGATAAACCAGACCATATTTCCTTGAATGACTTTGATGACATTGAACATGACTTACCTGATGATATATTCTACGAGCTTGGTGAACATGATCAGCTAATTATCTAGGAAATCCAGTAACGAGATACTCACAGGATAGGTCAAGTAAACAGCAATGGAAACACACTACTAGCATTGCGCAAAAGTAACAACATGTATTTTGAAGTTGTAATGATAGGGCACAATAAACTGGCGAACGTGCTTCCTGTAAAGACGCTAGTGTTATAGACTATGTGGGTTGCATCTAGAGATGTAATCAAGTCAATTTCTGAATTCCAGATAAATGAGTTTCAGCCTTTGTCTTTAGATGTAGTCTACCTATAAATAGAGCAAAATATGATGATTTGTCATCACACGAACATGGATAAAGCATTTTGCCATTCTTATTACACAAATGCAATCATTATGTCAGAAACTGTTGTACACGAGGTTGTCAACGAGTTATATAAAAGCGACAAAAACCTCTCCATTTTCATAAGAAATATCTGCTAAAAGCAAAGTCGAGTTACGATTCTGTCTATGTCATGAACATGTGTTTACAAATCACTATCAAATAGTGATGAAACCAGGTGTTCGCGAAAAGCTGAGCTGTGGGGCACCCATCACAAACACATGCAAAGGAAATGCAAACGTTCATCTGAAAACACACACGGGTACATATGCTACAAGTCAAAGTAAGGGATTGCATCGGACATCATTTAAGTCACTGATGCATCAAATTTGGAAATGTCATCCACATGTCTACCATAAATCATGATAAAGCTTTACTGATACCTTGAATGTTGTAACCTTGATCAATCAACTTCTGAGCAAGAGTTGTATGACGCTCTTTGAAGTATTGATAGAAAGAGCATGTTCGACTGTATCTCAAACGTGTAAACATCAGAAAAGGTATAAAGGCTGGAGCCGCAGGAATATTGCCCAACGTAAAGGGTTGGTTGGTTGGTTTGTTGTTTAACGCCGCACTCAGCAATATTCCAGCTATATGACAGCGGTCTGTGTAAATAATCGAGTCTCGGCCAGACACTCCAGTGATTGATATCAAGAGCATCGATCCACGTAATTTGGATCGATGACACGCATCAAGCAAGTCAGCGAGCCTGACCACCCGATCCCGTTAGTCGCCTCTTACGACAAGTATAGTCACCTTTTACAGCAAGCATGGGTTGCTGAAGACCTATTCTACCCCGGATCTTCACGGATATCAGCATATAATAAACATGAATATATTGATAATAGGATCCATCAGTGAAGCATAGAGAAACGCTCACATATAAAAATAAACATAGAAATAGTATGCAAACAAAATTCGAAAAACCATTTAGCGGAGATCATAAATCTTTCTGGAAATACTTAGAGGAGGTCAAACTGGCAGCAAGAAGGGCAAGAAGAAGATTATATGATTTGTCCATTGGTCAACTTAAATCATGTGATGCATTAGTTGTAAACATTTCACTGTATGGTTAAGAGTGAGTGAATATGGTTTTACGCCGCTTTTAGCAATATTCCAGCAATAACACGGCGGAGGACACCAAAAAATGGACTCCATACATTGTACCCATGTCGGGAATCGAACCCGGGTCTTCGGCGTGACGAGCGAACGCTTTAACCACTAGGCTACCCGACCTCCCCGTATGGTTCAGAAGTATGGGGTTGTGAAAATATGTCAATAATTGAAATGGTCATACCTCATTTTAAAGGTAATTTCTCAACCAATAAGAAATTACTGTCTCATGGTTATACACGTCTGCATGACCATTTCGTTCAGAAAGGACATTCAGATGTAGAGGGGTAATCGACAGCAACATTCTATGAATTAATCCAAAACACAGGAACCTGCTAAAATTTAGAACTTCGTGTCATCGACTACCAATTGAGAAAGAAAAAGGGAATAAAATATATATCGATGAACGTTTCTGTACCTTAGGTAATCGTAATGACCTTGGTGATGGATATTTAGTTTTTTCTATGTGTCGTTTTTAACGACATTAGAAATTCTTACATACCAGCATATTGTAGACAAAAACATCTCTGTTTGTAAAATGAAACTTGCTAATTTTAGCAGAATAGTTATTGTACCAAATGTGAAATAATCGCGATCAAAAACAAATATTCTACTCTGTGAACCTCAACATAATAGGTACATGTTCTGGAGTGGAATATTGTTCTGTTCTAATCGGTTCAATCCTATTATGATATATACCCTGGACCCATTCGCCAGATGGAATGACACGGGTTTCCAATTAGCCGCCAAATCAAACTACACTATCCTATGATGATTAAATTGCGTCCCTTGGGCACGCTAGAAACCTTTGTTGTGGATTCGAATCCCACATCGCCCCTATTATGTTTCTAGGTTTGTCAGCACCATGCCCGTGCTCGTGGGTTTCACTAAAGCGGTAAAAGTCTAAGACCTGCATCACTTCGGGCTTTCCTCTCATATTAAGCTGACACGGCTTGATACAACTGGAATACTGTTTAAAGCGGCGTTGAACCCAACTCACTCATGGTCAAAACAAGCGACGAAACCTTGCCTCGTCTTGCTGCGTACTGTTTCAAAGACAAATAGCATGAAACCTTTCTTCTCCTGTTCTCGCGTAGACTCGATTAATATGAGTTTCAGGTTTGTATTGTTAAAGATGGATTACTTTCAGACCTCCATCACATCGCGGGTATATTGTTGAGTGAGTTAAACAACAAACACACTATAACGCATGCGCAAACATTTGTTTAATGCATAATCAAGTTATGTGAGCTACAAGGCCTTTGCTTAAGTCATGTGGCACAATAAACCAAATCCTCATCGTACAGATGGTGTGCCTCAGTCCGTGACGTTCCTCACCAGGGTTGGATGACACAGAGGAGCGTCTGTCGGTCTGAACTGTACAACCACGATGATATACGTTGCCAGAGTCCCTACAATCTGGAACACACACGTTTTGTTTGTTTCACGCCCATTCAGCAATATTCTTGCTATATGACGGTGGCCTATAAATGATCGTTTCAATTGGTCCCCAGCAGCCCATGCTGGTCGTAAGAGGCGACCAAATGGAAAGGGTGGTCAGGCTCAGCGACATGATTGGTTGCGTTACGTGTCATCCGACCCGACGGCTTTGATCGTTGCTCATCATGCATCGGAGTGTCTGGCCCAGGCTCGATTATTTACAGGCCGCCGTCATATAACTGGAATATTGCGGCGTTATAAAACAATCTCATTAAAATCAGATCTTAGTTCTCGCTACCGCTAAACAAAGACCTGAGGACATCCCATTACGGGTCACGTCAGACCGACCTTGCGCGAACTTTGACCGACCAATGGAATGACCAATCAGAAGGCAGTTTTCTCGTTCTTTACGGCACTAATTTCAAATTGGCGACTACGTTTCGAAACATATTTTGACAAATTCTCGATTTAAAATTTGAAACCTGAACAAAAGAGCATTCTGTAATGGCTAACAGATGGTCTAGATTGTATGGATTCAGTCGTTAAACACGTAACTATCGTTCGGAGTTAAAGTTTTCGAGGTTGCATGATTAGAAATCACATTCCGACTGTCACTTTCATAATCTGGTAAGCGATGCTCTGATTGGTCGGATGTAAGGTCGTTCTGACGTGACGCCTAATGGGATGTCCTCAGATCTTTATTTCGCGGTAGCGAGAACTGAGGTCTGATTTTAATGAGATTGCGTTATAAACAGGTCAAACATACACAAAAACATTATATTTTCATTGGAGTAATATAGTGCATATTCAGCAGTTGACATTTACCCAATGGCTACCCACACTCTATCACCTATTGATGAGACATTCTGCTCCCCTTAATAGTTATATAAGATGGAACTAAACTCACCCCAAGTAGTGTTGGCATAGTGATGGAGAGGAGGCCGTAGACGTTGTAGCCGATAGTTTCCCCAGTAAGTCTGGTCACGAACAGATCAAGCTGTGCATGGAGAACAAAGTGATCGAGTGTAGACATTCAGGTATTAGTCATTGAATATTGTCAAAACATCTTACATCAGATAACCCGATATGTTCTTGTAATGAACGTTGCGATATATTTAAATTATATAAGATCATACAAAAATCCTTGATTATCCGGTGCATTATCCATTCTATTTTGATAACTACCTTTGACTCATTCGCTATCATAGCATCGTTTCGGAAGTGACATCACCATCTCAGACATCGCACAAAATTTCCATCGCTCAAGCGAGGTATTTGATTGGGCGGCTATTCGAATCGAGTTCAAAACAAAGGTATGGGGATGAATAGCTTCAGGGCATTTGTCGTTACAGAATGAAGATATAATACATTGGAGGTGAGGTGAAACGGGGTACAATGTCGCCTCCAAGATTATTGAACTTTTATAGCGACGTGCATGCACGTGTGCATGTGTGTGCGAGGCTGCTTGCACTAGTTCGGACTGATGCCGTTTTATAGTGCTAGCCCACTGAGATATCATGCGCAGAATACCCCACTCAGACACAGTATACTGACTCCGAGCCGACCAGTCCTTGTTTTAGCCCCTTAATGCCGAACACCAGACAGTGTAACAACAAGTACCATTATTTTAACGTCTTTTTGGAATGGCGGGGCGGGGATCGAACCCCGGACCTTCTGCTCTCCGGGCGGACGCTCTACCACTAGACCACTGAGGCGGTCTAATACATTGGAGATAACACATGACATGACGCCCGCCACAGTTTGTGAAACCCAAAGGACACAATCGGAGTGACTCTTAGACTAGTGGATCCTGGTTCGGCAAAGCGACGCAACAGTGGTTGGATGAAATGTGTACCGAGTTATTGAAAACATACATGTACATGTGTGTTTGTAACGCAATTAAACAAATGCTTACAGTTTGTCGTCCTCTTTCAGAAATAATCCCTTTCCTCACTTTCCATATATATCTCAGGGGATCATGAGCCTGGAAAAAAGTAAATCAGTAAGAGAAATACATAAATCTTGTGTCATCAGTGCTGTGTCATACTGATTTAAAGGAACGGGTGTCCGAATTGTTATCCCCTCTAGCTATACGAAGGTGGTCTCTAAATAATCGAGTTTGGACAAGACAATCCAGTGATTGACACAACTAGCATCGATCTACGCTATTAGAATCAACCTAACCACGAGCCTCACCACCCGATCCTTTAGTCGCCTCTTACGACAACCATGGGTGGCTGAATACCAATTCTAACCCGAATCTTAAAGGGTTTCGTACATAGTGAATCATTAAATGGTACATATATTATTCGTAACAATACATATATACTATGGGCCAAAAATAACTGACACAGACGTAATACACAGTAATGTTTCGTCATTTTAAATGCTGTGTGTCTATAAATTGTAACGATAATAGTACGAAGATATATTAAATGATAAGCATAATTTAAATATACTCTTAAAATACATAACAAATCTTTAAACATATCTTTGTCTTCCATCATCAAAAGAAACACCAGTTCACTCTACATCTCCAAAACAAAATAGTGAGTGAGTAAGTTGGGTTTAACGCCGCTTTTAATAGTATTCCAGTTATATCGCGGCGTATCAGCCTAATGTGGGAGCCTAATGCGTGTATGACAATTAAAACATGATCAGATTCTTTTGTTTTTAGTACATATGTGAGTTGCTTAACATTACCTTTGAACTGACAAACGCTTCAAGGAACACTTTAACGCCGACAAATGTAAGTGCCATCGTTACAATACAACACAAGAAAATCAGTTCCGGTTCTGTCAACGATTTAGACATGGCATGATACAGAAACAGACAGTTTGTGGGTACAGCTAAAAATATTATAACAAAGCTGTAGTGACACATGCAGTCATTCGTCCCATTCAACACATCCACTAAGCATTCGTGATGCTCAACAAGAACTTCGAATTCCTTTTCTATATTCTCGACACTGGATATGGATAAATCCTTGAACTTCTTAGCAAGAGCCTCGAATTCCTGTAGCAGAAAGGTGGTGAAAATCACACATACGAGAAAGTGTCCTTGCCATTGTATATGTCCCATAAAGCTAAAAATGGCATTTAAAGTGAATCCAAAGTATTTCCAGTTGTCAGGGAGATTACACGAAGGATACACGTCACATAGAATAGCCTTGTTGTGTCTGTAAAGGAACATTTGAACTGGACCAAACACCACACTATTTACCAATGTGAGTGCAATCATTATTCTAAGCCTTTTTAATCTGTTAGAGGTAACAAAATTCGATTTGTACTTTTCCTTATACAGGTTGAACACCTGTTCAAAATCCATCAGGGCTTTTGGCATTTTGACCAAACCCACAAAGCTGAGGTAGATGTCGGCTACGCATATCATTAGAAAACCAATGAGTCCCGTTGTGTTTTCTGATTTCGTGAAGCGATCGTATATTGCGATAGAATACAGTGGAATGTGTACTAGGTATACAACAAAAATGAGTAGGGCAACCTTCTTCTTCCACCTTCTCGTGTTGTTACCTTCTCCACAGAACATTCCCCCTAAGCAAAACACTGTTCGAACATACTGGAAGAGAGAGGCTGTGAACTTGGACTTCTGATTGGTATTGTCTTTAGGATCACTGGTATTGTCCCTAGAATCATCACTTGGCTCAACTTGTATAAACATGTTGCAGGGTAGCAGTTCGGTATAGGAGTAATCACTACAAGATCACGCCAAACGTTAATGTATACTGGGAAGGAATGTTTTATCCCAAGCTCTAAGGTCGGTGAATATATATCATCCTACTGTATGTCGCTCGTCTTCTTTGCGTGTTTACAGCTTCACCCGTGAGAGTTGCTAGAGCTTTGGTCCAGTCCCACAATGAAGCTCGGTACATGTGGTGACTCCTTGGGAGAGTGACTTATGCGTCTGTTCTCCTAGCAGTGAATGGGTACACGGTGTGGGGAGATAGCAATGTGACTGTTAACCCGCCGGCGCCCAATCGACAGTGGTAATAATACCATGCAGAGCCACTGAGCAGCTATCGAGTAAATGCATTATATTATATTTGCCCATTCCATCACACTGTTCCCATTAACATCATTGCTTGTTTAATTGATCAATGCCGTCGGCGAATTAGAACCAACGTTTGTCACCAGGACGTCATGTATTGGTAATGGAGCAAACAATGTCCTAATGTTTGATTCATGTAAACAGCCAGTGAAAGCGTTTGTTATCTGTAGGTTACTTGCAATATAAAACGCAGTATGTACGGTTAAAACATTATTCTCCAGCAATAAAAAATAGATCTCGTGACGGGGCCGATGAAAGGGGGATGTCTGTCTCTTGATAGGCTGACTAGACTGTAATGTTTATTGTTTGGGTAGTTTTGCCAATGGCAGATGCCGCGATCCGAAAACACATTGAGTTGCTGGTTTGGACTTGTTGAAAGAATGCCGAATCTCAAATTGAAGACATTTACCGCTCGGTGAAACCAACAAAAACTCGTTAGGTGCAGAGAGACCAAGGATCCTTCGAACCGTTGACCAGCGACCTTTAGTGACATTAATTACAAAGCAGAATTCAATGCTTTTCTGTTAATGGATAATGATGAATGTTTCTGTACATCCGTCATGGGATTATGCATAAAATGATTAGCTATTTATTTGATATAATATAGCATCCACCACATGTCTACTTTCGTGTTATCTTTCAAATTACATTTTACATTTGTTAAATTTCAATAGTATATTAATTAGTTTAATTTTACAAACATTTTAAAAAGTTGCATTGACAAAAACTATACTCTGTGTTGCCGACATCCATACAAAATTAATACCAAAAATGAATTGGTCATTTCTGCATGGACTGGGATTGGTTTAAATGGAAAGTATGAGGTGCTGCGGAAATTTGGTGAAAAGATGGAAAAGTCGTATAAACATAACCAGTTGAGAGTCTAGAGCCGAAACACACTAACATGACATGCACGTACCATATTACTTGTTGGGCTGTGAAAACGTTGGGTTTTCATTTGCATGCCATCGGAATGTTTTTGCGACATGGGGAAATATTCACGTCTAATTATACTCTTCAATTTTTACTTTTTAACGGCACCGGTGAAGCCCGGTGCAAAATACAACATATATTAGTGACATATAGATCTATGTTAGGAAATGCATAGAGAAATATTATAGTTTATTACTCGCCCGTGAAGAGATCAACTATTTATTTACAATAAACCGTTATTAAACAGTGTTAAATAACAACTCCTGCGGACGGGACTATTTTTTACATCAGTTTGTAATTCGAACGGGGGTGTTGGTAGCACTTTGCAACTTCTACTTCAAGGCTATTTTTCACAAAACACCTGAGATCAATAGACACACTAGCATGCATCTAACATTTGTATTGTTGATATATTTTACTTGAATTTGTCAAGACAGTGAGGTTCTGCAGTTGCCTATCGCAGGACTCGCGAAAAAATACATTTGAAATAGAGAGAGTATATGGACTATCGCATTCCATAGAAGAAATGCAAGCATCGTGCCATTATCAAGGTTCAGATCATCACTGATAAACAAAACAACGATGTCAAAAGAACATCACAATCGTCATCGCCTCGTCTACTTACGACCTTGAATTTTGTGTTATAATAGTTTATGAGCGTAGAGCACCTTGTACCAAGTACCATGTCAACCCATGCAATCTTGTGTCGTGAATCTTTAGTGCTCCGATATCGAAATGATGGTGAACTTTAACGGTCCTTAGATACGTTTGGAAATACACTCATTGTAATAAGAAAGGCAGCTAACGAGGACTCGTTTAGTTATCTAAACGTCTCATATCACTGACATGACATTTAAACGTGATGCCCTACAGATATGGTTACACTATACTTTAAAATGATGAATGACAACATTACAAATATTTAGGTACCCAAAAAGTTAATTCAACAAATTAGTTATCAAATACTACTAGTCACTGAAGTGGACGGAATTTACCTTTCGGAATTTTCGTGCAAGAATTTGCTGTTAGTTAACAATATTCCCATCGCTTTCGCTTTGGAACGTCTGTCAACCATATATGAAAGGAACCCTTGACAAAGAGAGGACAGGAAACATTTAATCCCACCCGATCACCATGTCCGAATTCTCGGAACTGACTCACTGCTGGAAACCCGCTTGCCTATTGTATTCCACAGCTAGAATATTTCTATATGTATTGTAAAAGTTCTTCTGTCTGAATTATTGTTGGATTAAACCTATTATCTACACGACTCTCTGTCTTGCGGTTTAGTTGGTGTTTTAATTCGCGGAATCATTCCGTTCTCAAAAGCATTGAATTTATCGAAACCATTCTTCGTTTTAAAAGAAAACATTTCAATTGTGTCTTCTTGTTTATTATACCCGGACGTGTACACTACACACATCTATGAGGAAATGTGTTGAAGGACTTACTGAATTGCTATTGTCACATCCAAAGCATTGGCTAAAGCATACCATTGTTTCAAACATAGCATAAAAACCCATGAATTTCCATCTTTTCTCATTGGGCAATGAAACTTCTGAAAAAGCAAAACATCAGCAGCAGCTGTATCATCTCAATAAATTCAAGTAATAAATATAACTTGACAGTTAGAAGGGTACTTGCTAACACTCTCTTGATGTAACAGGTATTGATTTCACATCAGTTCGCAATAGAGTCAAATAAGAACGGCAGTATGTTTGTATTACAGATGCACCCCAAATATTTTCGCGTCCCTGAAAGCAATCCAACAAAGTGTACCGGTATTAAAAGAAGAAAATCATTTCAGCGATCAGGAGTCATTAATCGTTTTTTCATCAGAACTTTTTCATAGAAACAAAACCACATAATGACTATACGTTATGGATCAAACTCTTAAATCCAACTCTATAATCTGACTATTCGGACTGCTTTTGATATGATTGAAAATGACGATATTAGCTATCAAATGGATAACAGTGTCATATTCATTGGAGAACTTAACGCTAGAACTAAAGATAGACCAGACCACATATCCTTGAAAGACTATGATAGATGATATGACTTACCTGAGGATATACTCTGCGAACTCACCAGCGAATTAATCTAGGAATGCACCACGTGATAGGTCAAGTAAACAGTCGCAGATCTTTCTGGAAATACTGAGAGAAGCTCACACTGGGAGCAAGTTTCCTCCCATGGGGGATTTATACGACCACTTCAAGAAGATTAGCCATGATAAGGATCTTAACTTTGACAGCAATAACTTGGAATTGCATTTTGTAAAACATGTAACTTTATGAACACCAAAAAGACACAGCGGGAAAAGGGTATGGAAGCTGTGCACTATGTGCAAGAAGCAGATTTTATAATTTGTTGTCAACTTATGTCCATACCACATTTTAAAGACAATTTCTCAACATTTTAGAAAGTACCACCTTGAATATGAAACTTTTATATACATGAATCAATGCTTACACCAGAGTAATCACATGTCCTGGGGAAAATATCACAGGGAAGTCTACCAAATTAGCTTTCTTTGTTTATAATTCATAACGAAAACACTTGTACAACACTACCAATAAATGGATGCGGTTTATTAAGAACATGTGTGACCTAACTGGCAACACTTCTTATATCTGTGCTGATAAAACCTTGCCATCTTTAGAATGGCTTGAATACCACATTCATTCCTGTCTACATGACTAGTTCATTCAGAAATGGTAATCAGAGGTAGAGAGATAATAGAAAACGATTCTATAAATTATTGCAAAACACATGTAACTTGAACCTGCTAAAATTTTAAACTTCGTGTCATCGACTAAAATTGAGAGAGGAAGATGGAATAAAATACATATCGATGAACGTTTCTGTACCTGATGTAATCGTAATGACCTTGGTGATGACTATTTATTTGTTTCTATGAAACGATTTTAAAGACATAGGAATTCTTACACACCTGCATATTTTAGACAAACGTATCTCTGTTTGTAAAATGAAACATGCTAATTTCAGCAGAATAATAATTGTAACAACTTTAAAATAATCTCCATCAAAAACAAATATTCAGCTCTGTAAACCTCAACATAATATGTACATAGTCTGGAGTGGAATAATGCTCTGTTCTAATCCATTCTATTATGATATCCACCCTGGACCCATTCGCCACCATAGCTTCTTTGATGTCCAGATGGAATGACACGGGTTTACAATTAGCCGCCAAATTAAACTCCACATTTCTTTCATGATTGAATTGCGTCTCCTGGCCACCCAAGAAACTTATGATTGTGGCTTCGAAACTCTCTTCACCCCGATATATTTCTAGGTTTGTCAGCACTATACATGTGCTCGTGGGTTTTATTAAAGTGGTAAACGTCTAAGACCTGCATCACTTCGGGCTTTCCTCACACATTAACCTGACACGCCGTGATATGACTGTTGATATAACTAGAATAATGTTAAAAGCAGCGTCACAACCAACTCACTCACACATGATTTAAACAAGCGACTGTGTCGTCTGGACTCGCCTCGTCTTACTGCGCAGTTTCAAAGACAAATAGCATAAAACCATCATTCTTATATCTCAGTACCCAAGAAAATATTATATTACATTTGAAACTCGTACATATTGTTTGTTTGTTGCTTAACGCCGCACCTAGCAATATTCTAGCAAAATGATCACCCGATTCCGTTAGTCTACTCTTACGACAAGAATTGTTGTTGAAGACAAATTCTAACCCGGGTATTCACGGGTTTTATACATATTGACTCATTTAATGGTACATATATCATTTCGTAACCATACGTATATACTCTGGGGCAAAAGTAACTGACACAAACGTAATACACGTTAAAACATTTTTTTTCATTCGACCTGCTGTGTGTCTATAATTGGCAATGATACAAGTACGAAAATATACAAATTGATAGGCATAATTTAAACATACTCTTTACATCCATAACAAATCTTTACAAATGGCTTTATCTTCCATCTTCAAAAGAAACACCAATGCACTCAAGAGTAGTTGTGTATGACAATTCATATTATGACCAGTTTCTTTGGTTTTGAGTATATGTGGGCAATGCTTAACCTTACCTTTGAATTGACTAACGCTTCAATGAACACTTTAACGCCGACAAAGGTAACTTGCATCACCATTCCACAACACAAGAAAATCAGTTCCGGTTCTGTCAACGGTTTAGACATTGCAGCATACAGAAACAGACAGTTTATGGGTACAACTAAAAATATTACAACAAAGCTGTAGTGACGCATGCAGTCATTCGTCTCATTCAACACATCCACTAAGCATTCGTGATGCTCAACAAGAACTTCGAATTCCTTTTCTATATTGTCGGTACTGGACATGGATAAATCCTTGAACTTCTTAGCAAGAGCCTCGAATTCCTGCAGGAGAAAGGTGGTGAAAATCACACACACGAGAAAGTGTCCTTGCCATTGTATAAGTCCCGTTAAGTTGAAAAAAGCATTCAAAGTGAATCCAAAGTATTTCCAGTTGTCAGGGAGATTACACGAAGGATACACGTCACATAGAATAGCCTTGTTGTGTCTGTAAAGGAACATATGAACTGGACCAAACACCACACTATTTACCAACGTGAGTGAAATCATTATTCTAAGCCTTTTTAGTCTGTTAGAGGTAACAAAATTCGACTTGTACTTGTCCTTATACAGGTTGAACACCTGTTCCAGCTCCATCAAGTCTTTTGGCATTTTGACCAAACATGCAAAGCTCAGGTAGATCTCAGCTACGCATATCACTAGAAAACCAATGAGTCTTGTTGTGTGTTCTGATTTCGTGAAGCGATCGTATATTGCGATAGAATACAGTGGAATGTGTACTAGGTATACAACAAAAATGAGTAGGGCAACCTTCTTCTTCCACCTTCTCGTGTTGTTACCTTCTCCACAGAACATTCCTCCTAAGCAAAGCACTGTTCGAACATACTGGAAGAGAGAGGTTGTATAGTTGGACTTCTGATTGCTATTGTCCCTAGAATCATCACTTGGCTCAACTTGTATAAACATCCCAGGTGACAGTTCAGTAAAGAAGGAGGTAATCACCACAAGATCACGCCAAACGTCAATGTATACTCGGAAGATATGTTTTATCCACAGCTTGAAGGTCGATGAATATATATCATACTACTATGTGTCATTCGTCTTCTTTGCGTGCTTGCAGCTTGACTCGTGAGGGTTTCTAGGGCTTTGATCCTGCCCCACAATGAAGTACGTTATATGTGTCGTCTCCTTAGGCAAGTTACTTAAGCATCTGTTCACCTAGCAGTGAATGGGTACACGGTGTGGGGAGATAGCAATGTGACTGTTAACCTGCTGGCGCCTAACTGACAGTGGTAATAATAGCGTGTAGCGCCACTTAGCAGCTATCAAGTAGAAGGGCTGATGCTTTATAAATGCATTATATTATATTTGCTCCTGTTCGTGGACAGGGAGTTTGTTATGTGATTATCGATGGTAAACATGAAGCAGCTACATCATTGACAAGCCCTTTGTTGAATGGAGATCATCAAGCCTTGTCAACAACCGATACACTGTCCCCATCAGCATCATTGTTGGTTAATTTATCAATATGCTATCAACGGATTAGAACCTTTGTTTGTCACCAGGGAGGCATGTCGTGGTAATAGAGGAGGCTTTGTCCTGGCGTTTGATTTATGTCTACAGCCAGAGTAAAGGTTTATTATCTGTAGGTTACTTGAAATCTGAAACGCCGTATGTACGGTTAAAATTACAAAACCCGTCGGTGCTTCCCCCCTATCGTGCTCCTCCAAATACAAACCGGATGTTTACACGTGGTAACCTGGCAACTAGGCCGGAAGTGTAGGGATGGCAAGGCGGGAATGACTTGTGCCAGGACGTAGCGAGCTCACACCATGTGACACTTGAACCACCCAGAACTCTAGATAAACTGGTATGTTATGAACATGTTTCATCTAATGTTTTTAGCCATCATATTCCTTTTAAAAACAACCAGGGTGAACTCGACAGTAAAGACTCAATTGCTATAAAATCGACGAGTCGTGCACTTGAACTACCACGTGGCTCACGTGGTTTTACATGATGGAGAGTCTAGTCCAGCTTGTGCACAAACTGGCCCGCTTAGCGAAAGTTGCTCAGTGGAAAATGACAATTCAGAATTATTTGTTAATAAATTTGGACAAATAAGGGTTATCAACATAAATGTGTACGGTCTGGGAAAACGACATAATTATCCAGAGTTTTTGGATCTTGTAAATATTTTTTGTTGCTCTTCAAGAAACCAAAACAGATACACTCAATTGATGGTTTTAAACGGTTTTGGAAACACAGGGGCCTGGGTGAAAGGCTTTGGGAGGTATAGGCCTTGCAGTTAAACATTGTTTCTCTAAATATGTCACTATATTAGATTTTGAATCGGATTACATACTATGTTTTAAACTATCTAAGTTAGCTTTCAATAGCAATGATGACCTTTTAATTGGTATTGTGTACCTTCCACCTGAAGGTTCTAAGTACGCCACTACAGACATGTTTGATCAGTTAGAACAAGCACTATTATATATGTACTCTCACACTGAAACTGTCATCCTTACAGGAGATTTTAATGCTCGTACTGGAACACTGTGTGAATATGTCTGTCTAGATAAAAAATTGTTAGAGGAATTAGATATTGATACTGAAGAAATGTCAGATGACTTTGATCCTGAATCTGTTCTAGATGAACTCGGACTTCCACGTCATCGATACCCGAACGATAGTAACAAAATTAATAATTATGGTTACAAACTGATTGATATCTGTAAAAAAATTAATATGTTTATTTGCAATGGAAGAATGGATAAAGACGCAAAATCCGGAAAGGTTACCTGTAAGGATACAAGTACTGTTGACTATGTCATATGTTCCAACAGGTGCCTGTCATATTTTAAGAGCTTTGAAATTGTTGATTTTTCTCCCCTATACTCAGATGTACATTGTCCTATAGCTTTTTCGTTATCAAGTATGAATAGCAGAATGTATGGTAATGTACCTAAATCATCTACCAGTAAACCTGTAACAATTTCTACAAAACCCAAAAGATATGACTCATCAAAAACAAACCAATACAGGAACAATATTGATGTTATGCAGATACAAGATGTATGCACATTATTAGACAACCCGCGGTTGATGACACTAGGAAGGCAAATGAATTAATAAATAACGCAACTGTTATCTTCTCTGATACTTTTACAAATGCAGCGATAAATACATTTGGCATATACTCTTCCCCCTCATATAATTATACTAGCAATGATAAGAAACATAAAGTTAACAAACCTTGGTTCGGAAAAGAATGTACTCTGAAACGTAGACACTACCATAACGCTAGGAGAAAATATCCAAGACATAGGAATCAAGAAAACCATATCTACTTTAGTCATGCAGCTAAGGAGTATAAGAAATGTATGAACAAATATATGAAAAGATATAAATGTAAATTAGCCGTTGAAATTAGAGATTGGCAGAAGAAGAACCCAAGGGACTACTGTAAACTACTGCGTAAACGTAAGTGTGCGCATAATGACTCATCCCCTGGTGTTAATGAACCATCTATAAATACTTTAAGAATATAAACGCACAAGAGTATGATGATACAGTTCCTGAAGATATTAATAATACACGTGTACCCCTAGATTGCTCAGTTCTTAATGTTGCCATAACACAACAAGAAATTAGTGAATCAGTATCACAACTGAAAAGAAATAAAGCATCAGGTGAAGACTTTGTAGAAAACGAATATATAATTGACTCAATAGATTTATTTCTCCCATTTTTAGTGAAACTTTTTAATGTCGTACTTGACACAGGTGAAGTTCCCGACTCATGGTTAATTGGGGTCATTAAACCTATCTATAAAGGTAAAGTGTGATCCTAGTTCGTATAGACCCATTACTATTTTGAGCTGTCTGGGAAAACCTTTAAGAAGTATACTTAACTGTAGATTATCCAGATTTTTAAACATTAACTCTTTATTATCCCCTTGCCAAGCCGGTTTTCGTAAAGGTTAACCAACAGTTGATAACATGTTTGTTCTTAATTCAGTTATAGAATTCCTAAAACACAACAAACAGAAATTGTACTGTGCATTCATTGACTTTTCCAAAGCTTTTGACAACGTTTGGAGAGTTGGACTTTGGTCAAAAATGTTAACTTATGGTATCCAAGGAAAATTCTTTAAATTAGTACAAAATATGTATTCCAATATTAAATTCTGTATCGAGTTTAATCATGAAAAATCTGCGTTTTTCCGAAGTTTTTCGGGGGTCCGACAGGGAGAAAAACCTTTCTCCGTTATTGTTTTCTATCTATATAAATGATTTAGAATCCTGGCTAAAAACATTTGATTGTAATGGTGTTGATATATCCAGCAAACATGATTTGAATTTAGTTTGTCTACAACTACTAGTTGTGTTATATGCAGACGATACAGTGCTATTTGCTACTTCAGCGTCAGCCCTGCAGAGGTCCCTGGATTATTTTCATGTATATTGTCAGAAATGGAAACTAACTGTAAATAGTGATGAAACTAAAATTGTTATTTTTGGAAGTGGTAAGTGTAGAGTAAGCAAGCTATCATTTTACTTTGGCAAAGAAGAAATTGAAATAGTTGATAATTATAAATATCTAGGTTTTAACTTTCACAAAAATAGAAAATTAACATTTGGTATAAGTGTTCTAGCCACACAAGCTAAGAAATGTACGTTTTTGTTATTAAAATTGGCAAGAAACAATGATTTACCACTTGACTGCGTATTTAAAGCATTCGATTTAATGATTTTACCCATTATGTTATATGGCTCTGAATTTTGGGGACATGTTAAAATAGATCTACTTGAAAATAAACATACCAAGTTTTTAAAATTAGCCTCTAGCAAAGTTTATAAATGTTATCTTCTCTGTAATATCAAAACTTAGATAATAGACATGCTTATTATATCTACCACTGTTTACCTACAATATTTTGTTTTAGTCCGCCGCCATTTTGACTGTTTGTATATAATGATTGACATGTAAAATGTACTCTAATACCACCATGCGTGGTTCTCTGGAGAATAAAGTGAAGTGAAAACGTTATGCTCCAACAACACAAATTAGATTGCGTGACGGGGGTGATGAAAGGGGGTTGTCTGTCTTTTGATAGGCTGACTAGAATGGAATAGTTGTAGTTTTGGTAGTTTTCCCAATGGCAGATGTCGCGCTGCGAAAAAACAGTGAGTTGCTGGGTTGGGTTTAACCACCTTATGAACAGTATTTCCTTACCCCTTGGTGAAACCAACAAACACTTGTATTGTGCAGACAGACCAAGGATCATTCGAACCGTCGACTAGCGACATATAGTGACATTAATTACATTGCAGAACTTAATCATTTTATTTTTATGGATCAATGATAAATGTTTCTGTACAATCGTCATGGGCTTACACATAAAATGATTAGCTATTTATTTTATTTGACATCATAAAGTTTCCACTGCATGTTTAACACCTTTTCTGTCGTGTTTTTGTTCAAATTTTATTTTACATCTGTTTAATTGAATAGACATCTATTGAATATAAATGATAAATATTGGGAACGTTTTTAAACGTTGCATTTACAAGAAATAGAATGTATTCAATAGAAACATGCTTGGTGGCATTAACAAGCGAAATTAATGCCCAATGACATGTGCGCACCAGGTATGTTGGTCTGTTGTTTAACGCGGCATTCAGCTTCGGCACACTCAGTGATATTCCAAATAAGTGACGGCGGTCTGATCACTCGATACGTTCAGTCGCAGACGTATTTTCTTACCCGGAATCTCCACTCGTTTACGCCAGAATCACACAGACTACAACGTCATGATTTAAGTGCCTTTCCGGCCAATGCTTATCGAAGGAGGCAACAATATGGATCAGGCGGTCAGGCTCGGTTAGTTGCGTGTCATCGTACCCCTGTACACGTCAGTATGTTTATAACATATGTGAAGTCGTTCAAGTCGTTGGGAAGCGAAGGCGAAGTGAAAAGATAAAGTGAAAAGTACAACATATGTGTCCCTGCCACTCTTTTCCTGTTCAGTTCTCTGAAACAAGATATATCGAAACATTTGGGTGTATCTAAACGGAATGGTTTTGGTCATGGGGGAATATTCATGTCCAATATATTCTTCAGTTTTTACTTTAACAGCGCCGGTGCAAAATACACCATACTTTAGTGACTCCTAGATGTAAGTTAATACATACATAGAGGAATATTAAAGTTTATTATTCCCCCCGTGAAAAGATCAACCATTTATTAACATACACCTGCAGACGGGACTATATTTTACATCAGTTGGTCATTCGAACGGTAGCACTTTGCAACTGTACTTAGCAACTTCTACTCTACACCAAGACGGATAATCTGCTCCCTATTGACACTATTATTTTTCACAAAACATCAGAGATCAATAGACACACTACGCACGCATCTAACATTTGTATTATTGACATATTGTACTGGAATTTGTCAGGTCCCTGAGTTTCAGCAGTTGCCTATCGCAGGACAAATACATTTGAGGTGACTCTTACTGTCCATAGTAGAAGTGCAAGCATCGTGACATTATCAAGGTTCAAAGAATCACTGATAAACAAAACAACGAAGTCGAAAGATCATCACAATCGTCCTCGCCGCGTCCACTTACGATCTTTGTGTTGGACATGAGAGTAGTGTCCGTCCCCTTGTACCAAGTGGACAGTCGTAGACAAGTCCTCATGTCAACCGATGCAATCTTGTATCGTGAATCTTTAGTGCTCCGATATCGAAACGGTATTAACGGTAATTACAACCAGTTTTATAACATATAAACCATCTGCTGAATCGTACGAATCTCATAGCCAACATGACGTGACTGAATAAGTCGTCTCGCGGGCTCCACCCACGGATCACCTTCATGAACCGAGTTTATAGTTGCATCTCCCGTTGAATGCAACTGTTTCCAACTCAGCGATGTTTGTGTATATAAAGGTTAATAGAAACAAAAATTAACATTCAGCATTTTATGACCTCTTACAATAAATCTTGGAGAAGGCTTCGCACTTTATTGCAGGCTGCACCTTGGGAGACTGCAAATATTGTATTTAGATATAATGCCAAGTTTAAGTGAGCAATAAATAAATAAACTCGTGTATTTCAAAACGTATGTAACTCGCTTTCGCTCCTTAGATACATTTTGAAATACACCCATTGTAATCAAAACGGCATCTAACGAGGACTCGTTTAGTAATCGATACGTCTCACATGATTTACATGACAGTTTAAACGTGATGTCCTACAAATATGATTACACTTTACTTTAAAATGCCAACATTACACATTTGAAGCTACCAGAATGTTAAGTCAACCAATAAGTTATCAAATACAAGTAGTCACTGAAGTGGACGGAGGATACCTGTCGGAATTTTCGTGCAAGAAGTGTCTGTGAATTAAAAATCTTCCCATCTCCCTCGCTCGCTTATAAACGTCTGTCCACCAAATATTAAAGGAACCCACGACAAAGAGAGAACAGGGAACATTTGACCTCAACCGACCACCATGTCCGAATTCAGGAAACTGACCCACCGTTGAGGGAAACCCTCCTCGTTGTCGTATTCCACAGTTAGAATATTTTGTATGTATCGTAAAAGCACTTATGTCTGAATTATTGTTGGATTAAACCTATTACCTACAATACTCTCTCTCTTGCAGTTTAGCTTGTGTTTTCAATCATGGTAGCTTCTCGTTCTCACAACCATTGAATTTCTCTAAACCATTCTTCGTTCTAAAAGAAACATTTCAATTGTCTTCTAGTTTATTATATCCTGATGTGTACATTACTCACCTCTGTAATGAAAAGTGTTGAAGAACTCACTGAACTACTATTGTCACATCCAAAGCATTAGCTGAAGCATACCATTTTTTCAAACATAACATAAAACCCCATGAATTTCAGTCTTTTCTTATTGGGCAATGAAATTTCTGAAAAAGCAAAACATCAGCAGCAGCTGTATCATCTCAATAAATTCAAGTAATAAATCTAACTTGACAGTTGGAAGGGTACTTGCTAACACTCTCACAATAGAGCCAATTAAGAACGGCAGTTCAACAGATGCACCCCCAAAGTTTTCACGTCCCTGAAAGCAATCCAACAAAGTGTACCGGTATTGAAAGAAGATAATCATTTCAGCGATCAGGAGCCATTAAACGGTATTTAACAGAATGTATTGATATATGAAATACCAAATAATGACTATACATGTACACTATGGATCAAACTCTTAAATCAAACTCTTAAATCAAATTATGTTATCTGACTTTTGGGACTATGTAACCTCAACCCCCGAAGGATCACTCTACTTCTGATACGTTTGATTATTGAAAATAATGATGATATCAGCTATTAAATGGATAATAGTGTCATATTGATTGGAGACCTTAACGCTAGAACTAAAGATAAATCAGACCACATTTCCTTGAATGACTATGATGAATAATGTGACGTACCTGATGATATAATCTGCGAACTTGGTGAACATAATCAGCTAATTATTGAAACACCCCATGCAAAGTAACCCGTCTTGTCAAAGTTGACAAGGCAAGAGAAATAAGAAAGGCAAATGTTGGGTTCAAGGTCATAGGTGTGGCAGAACTTGTGGGCTGCCCTAAGCTATTATAATGATGACTTATATTTGGCAACTTGAGTTACCAGCAAGCACCAAGCAGTAGCAGCAGCAGCAATGGGCAACTATGCCAGCAGCAAAATGCCAGTTTCTGCTGAAAAGCAGACATGAATTAAGTTAAGTCTAAAGGTTCCCATCCGCTGAGAAGCAGAGGGACTGAACAGATTCCTGCTGATGAGCAGGGACCTGTTAATTTTGATGATTACTTGGTGATTAAGTACATAGTTACAATTGTAGCCCACAAGAACCACGCCCACCTGTAACATTTATTGAATAAATAAGCAAATATACATAGTTTGCCCTGTGCCATATATGTACACAAGATTGATTAGAGATAATATGAATGTATGAAGCTAGGGGGAGGGTGGGTGGGAGCCAAAAGTTGAGAATTGCTGTCCAAAAACTGGGTACAGAAAATTTTGACAGAACTAACGGACGATGGTGATGACGCAAGAGAAAGTTTGATGACGTCATAGGAAGTGGAATTATGACATATGTGGCGGAGACTGGAAGAGGAAATGATGAAACGGGGGTAAACAAAGAGGTGCATTATGGTTTCAATAAACCCATTTAGTGAGAAGCACTAAATGAAATTAATCTAGGAATACCTGTAACGAGATAGTCACAGGATAGGTCAAGCAAACAGTCGTAAATCTTTCTGGAAATACTGAGAGCAGCTGAAACTGGGAGCAAATTACAATGGGGGACTTATACGACCACTTCAAGAAGATTCACCATGATAAGGAACCTAACTTTAAAAGCCATACCTTGGATTTGCTTTTTGTAAAACATGTAACGTCGTGAACACCAAAAAGACTCCAAATCAGCTTTCTGGAAATACAAAGAGAAGCTCAAACTGGGAGCAAATTATAAATACCTCCAGTGGGGTACTTCAACGACCACTTCAAGAAGATTAGCCGTGATAAGTATCCTACCTTGACTGCCCATACCATGGAATTGCATTTTGTAAAACATGTAACTTTGTGAAAACCAAAACGACACACTGTGAAAAGGGTATGGAATCTGTGCACTATGTGCAAGAAGCAGATTTTATAATTTGTCAATTTGTTGTCAACTTATCTCCATACTTTATTTGAAAGACAATTTCTCAACATTTAAGAACGTACCACCTTGAATATACCTTTATATACATGGATCAATGGTTGCTTATAATTCATAACGTAAACACTTATACAACACTACAAATAAATGGATGTGCTTTATTAACAACATTTGTGACCTAATTTGCAACACTACTTATATCTGTGCTGATAAACCTTTCCATCTTTAGAATGGTTTGAATATCATATTTATACCTGCCTACAGGACCAGTTCATTCAGAAATGGCATTCACATGTAGAGAGGGAATCGAACAAGATTCTATAAATTATTCCAAAACTCATGCAATTTTAAACTGCGCGCCATCGACTAAAATTGATGGAATAAAATGCATATCGATGAACGTTTCTGTACCTGATGTAATCGTAATGACTTTGGTGATGACTATTTATTTGTTTCTATGTGACGATTTTAACATTAGGAATTCTTACACACCTGCATATTTTAGACAAACGCATCTCTGTTTGTAAAATGAAACTTTGTAATTTCAGCAGAATAACAATTGCAACAAAATTGAAATAATCACCTTCAAAAACAAATATTCAACTCTGCATCACATCGGGCTTCCCCCCACATTAAGCTGACACGCCGTGATATAACTGTTGATATAACTGGAATACTGTTAAAAGCAGCGTCACATCAAACTCACTCACACATGATTGAAACAAGCGACTATGTCATCTGGACTCGCCTCCTCTTGCTGCGCACTGTTTCAAAGACATAAAGAATAACACCACCACTCTCATGTCTCCCCAGGTACCCAAGAAAACAATATAGCCATCCAGCTCATGGGTCGAATAAATATATTGCGTATTACTCGATTCATATGAGTTTCAAGTTTGTCTTGAAAAAAGGTCTCCATCATATAGATGGAATATACTTGAATGAGATAAACAACAAATAAACCATAACGCATGTGCAAACATTTGTTTAATTGATAATCAAGTTATGTGAGCTACAAGGCCTTTGCTTAAGTCACGTGGCTCAATTCAACTGAATCCTCATCGTACAGATGGTGTGCCTCAGTCCGTGACGTTCCTCACCAGGGTGGGATGACACAGAGGAGCGTCTGTCGGTCTGAACTGTACAACCACGATGATATACGTTGCCAGAGTCCCTACAATCTAGAACACACACGTTTTGTTTGTTTCACGCCCACTCAGCAATATTCTAGCTAAATGGTGGTGGCCTATAAATAATCGTTTGAATTGGTCCCCACCAACCCATGCTGGTCGTAAGAGGCGACCAAATGGAAAGGGTGGTCAGGCTCAGCGATATGAATAATTGCGTTACGTGTCATCCGACCCGACGGCTTTGATCGTTGCTTATCAGGCATCGGAGTGTCTGGCCCAGGCTGGATTATTGACAGGCCGCCGTCATATAACTGGAATATTGCGGTGTTAAATACAGGCCAAACATACACAAAAATGTATATTTTCATTGGAGTAATCCAGTGCATATTCAGCAGTGGAAATCTACCCAATGGCTACCCACACTCAATCGCCCATTGTTGAGGCCTTCTGTGCCCCTTAAGAGTTATATAAGATGGAACGAAACTCACCCCAAGTAGTGTTGGCATAGTGATGGAGAGGAGGCCGTAGACGTTGTAGCTGATAGTTTCCCCAGTAAGTCTGGTCACGAACAGATCAAGCTGTGCATGGAGAACAAAGTGATCGAGTGTAGACATTCAGGTATTAGTCACTGAATATTGTCAAAACATCTTACATCAGAGAACCCGATATGTTCTTGTAATGAACGTTGCGATATACTTAAATTATACTATACAATATACTATACTATACTATAAGTACCATTATTTTAACGTCTTTTGGAATGGCGGGGCGGGGATCGAACCCCGGACCTTCTGCTCTCCGGGCGGACGCTCTACCACTGGACCACTGAGGCGGTCTAATACATTGGATATAATACATGACATGACGCCCTCACATTTGTGAAACCCAAAGGACACAATCGGAGTGATTCTTAGACTAGTGGATCCTGGTTCGGCAAAGCGACGCAACAGTGGCTTGGATGAAATGTGTACCCAGTTATTGAAAACATACATGTGTGTTTGCAACGAAATTAAATAAATGCTTACAGTTTGTCGTCCTCTTTCAGAAATAATCCCTTTCCTCACTTTCCATATATATCTCAGGGGATCATGAGCCTGGAAAAAAGTAAATCAGTAAGAGAAATACATAGATCTTGTGTCATCAGTGTTGTGTCATACTGGTTTAAAGGAACGGCGGTTGTCCGAATTGTCATCCCCTCTAGCTATACGAAGGTGGTCTCTAAATAATCGAGTTTGGACCAGACAATCCAGTGATTGACACTACTAGCATCGATCTACGCTATTTGGATCAACGTAACCACGAGCCTCACCACCCGATCCTTCAGTCGCCTCTTACGACAACCATGGGTGGCTGAATACCAATTCTAACCCGAATCTTAAAGGGTTTCGTACATAGTGAAATATTAAATGGTACATATATTACAATACAATACATATATACTATGGGCCAAAAATAACTGTCACAAACGTAATACACAGTAATTTTTCTTTTCGTCCTTTTGACTGCTGTGTGTCTATAAATTGTAATGATAATAGTACGAAGATATATTAAATGTACTCTTAAGATCCATAACAAATCTTTAAACATATCTTTGTCTTCCATCATCAAAAGAAACACCAGTTCACTCTACATCTCAAAAACAAAAGAGTGAGTGAGTAAGTTGGGTTAACGCTGCTTTTAATAGTATTCCAGTGATATCGCGGCGTGTCAGCCTAATGTGGGAGCCTAATGCGTGTATGACAATTAAAACATGAACAGATTCTTTTGTTTTTAGTACATTTGTGAGTTGCTTAACATTACCTTTGAACTGACTAACGCTTCAAGGAACACTTTAACGCCGACAAATGTAAGTTCCATCGTTACTGTACAACACAAGAAAATCAGGTCGGGTTCTGTCAACGGTTTAGACATGGCATAATACAGAAACAGACAGTTTATGGGAAGAGCCAAAAATATTATAACAAAGCTGTAGTGACACATACAGTCATTCGTCTCATTCAACACATCCACTAAGCATTCGTGATGCTCAACAAGAACTTCGAATTCCTTTTCTATATTCTCGACACTGGACATGGATAAATCCTTGAACTTCTTAGCAAGAGCCTGGAATTCCTGTAGCAGAAAGGTGGTGAAAATCACACACACGAGAAAGTGTCCTTGCCATTGTATATGTCCTGTTAAGTTAAAAATGGCATTTAAAGTGAATCCAAAGTATTTCCAGTTGTCAGGGAGATTACACGAAGGATATACGTCACATAGAATAGCCTTGTTGTGTCTGTAAAGGAACATTTGAACTGGACCAAACACCACACAATTTATCAACGTGAGTGAAATCATTATTCTAAGCCTTTTTAGTCTGTTAGAGGTAACAAAATTCGACTTGTACTTTTCCTTATACAGGTTGAACACCTGTTCCAGCTCCATCAGGTCTTTTGGCATTTTGACCAAACCCACAAAGCTGAGGTAGATCACAGCTACGCATATCCCTAGAAAACCAATGAGTCTCGTTGTGTGTTCTGATTTCGTGAAGCGATCGTATATTGCGATAGAATACAGTGGAATATGTACTAGGTATACAACGAAAATGAGTAGGGCAACCTTCTTCTTCCACCTTCTTGTGTTGTTACATTCTCCACAGAACATTCCTCCTAAGCAAAGCACTGTGCGAACATACTGGAAGAGAGAGGCTGTGAACTTGGACTTCTGATTGGTATTGTCCCTAGCATCATCACTTGGCTCAACTTGTATAAACATGTTGCAGGGTAACAGTTCGGTATAGGAGTTATCACTACAAGATCACGCCAAACGTTAATGTATACTGGGAAGGTATGTTTTATCCCAAGATCGAAGGTCGGTTAATATATATCATCCTTCTATATGTCGCTCGGCTCCTTTCCGTGTTTACAGCTTGACTCGTGAGAGTTTCTAGGGCTTTGATCCTGTCCTGCAATGAAGCACGTTACATGTGGTGTCTCCTTAGTGACTTATGCATCTGTTCTCCCAGCAGTGAATGGGTACACGGTGTGGGGAGATGGCAATGTGACTGTTAACCTGCCAGCGCCCAATTGACAGTGGTAATAATACCATGTAGCGCCACTGATTAGCTATGAAGTTGAACGGCGGGTGCTTTATAAATGCATTATATTATATTTGCCCATTCCATTACATTGTTCCCATCATTGCTTGTTTAATTGATCAATGCCGTCGGCGAATTAGAACCAACGTTTGTCACCAGGACGTCAAGTCTTGGTAATGGAGGAAACAATGTCCTTATGTTTGATTCATGTGAACAGCCAGAGAAAGCGTTTATAATCTGTAGGTTACTTGCAATCTAAAACGCCGTATGTACGTTTAAACCACGAGGCTCCAGCAATACAAATAAGATTTCGTGACGGGGCTGATGAAAGGGGGATGTCTGTCTCTTGATAGGCTGACTAGACTGAAATGTTTATTGTTTGGGTAGTTTTCCCAGTGGCTGATGCCTAGATCCGAAAACACATTGAGTTGCTGGTTTGGATTTAAACTCTCTTGAACAGTATTTCATTGACATCACGGTGACTCAGATCAATGTTGAAAGAATGCCGAACGATGGGTTTTCATCTGCATGCCATCACAATCTGACAGCAAGTGAACTGCGAAATATGCCACGACTGACGGAAGCCCAACGCAAAAACGCCATCGACCGATTGCAAACAGGAGAATCATCAGCTGTAGCCAGGTATTTCCACGTAGCACCAAGCACCATTACAAGACTGTGGAACCGTTATCATACACACGGGACAACAAGTAACCTTCCCAGGTCCGGTCAACCACCGTGACGTATCACTACTAGTGCTCAGGTCAGATTCACACAGCTACGTCAATTAAGTGAAAGAACCACCACGACCACCTCAACAACTAAGGCAATACCATTATTGCGTTAGATATCAGCCCAGCCATTGAGGAAACGTTTACGCGCTTAAGGTATTCGCGCGAGACGCCATGTTTGAGGTGTCATTTTGACGGACATGCATTGTCAACTGCGACGTCAGTGGTGTCAAGGTCACAGAGTATGGCCACAACTGCGATGGAGACAAGTTTGGTTTAGTGACGAGTCACGTTTAGTGCTTCGCCGTGCAGATGCTAGACGTGTATACAGGCGGGAACGAAACTACATACAGGAAGACTACATATTTGGTGGTGGTAGTGTGATGATGTGGGGAACCATATCCTACATATCGCGAAGGCGAAGTGAAAAGGTAAAGTGAAAAGTACAAAATATGTGCCCCTGCCACTGTTGTTAATTTGACTCGTTCGTCTTTTCCTGTTCAGTTCTCTAAAACAAAATACATCGAAACATTTGGGTGTATTTTAACGGAATGTTTTATCGACATGGAGAAATATTCATATCCAGTATATTTTTCAATTTTTACTTTTTAACAGCGCCGGTGAAGCCCGGTGCAAAATACACAATATATTAGTAACACACAGATGTATGTTAGGAAATCCATACAGAAATATTATAGTTGATTACTCGCCCGTAAAGAGATCAACTATTTATTTACAATACACCGTTATTAAACAGTGTTAAATAACAACACCTGCGGACGGGACTATTTTTTACATCAGTTGGTCATTCGAACAGGTAGGACTTTGCAACTTCTTCTCCAAGACGGATAATCTTTCGTGCTCCGATATCGAAATGATGGTGGACCTTAACGGTAATTACAACCAATTGTATAAAAGATAAACTGCTGACTCGTATTAAATCACATAGCCAACATGACGTGATTAAATAAGTCGATCGTCGTATAGTTATCTATACGTCTAATATCACTGACATGACATTTAAACGTGATGCCCTACAGATATGGTTATACTATACTTTAAAATGATTAATGACAACATTACAAATATTTAGGTATCCAGAAAGTTAACTCAACCAATTAGTTATCAAATACCAGTAGTCACTGAAGTGGACGGAATATACCTTAAGGAATTTTCGTGCAAGAATTTGCTGTTATTTAACAATCTTCCCATCTCTTTCGCTTATGAACATCTGTCAACCATATATGAAAGGAACCCTTCACAAAGAGAGGAGAGGAAATATTTGATCCCACCCGCCCATCATGTCCGAATACTGGGAACTGACTCACTGCTTGAAACCCGCTTGCCTATCGTATTCCAGGGGTAGCATATTTCTATATGTACTGTAAAAGTACTTATTTCTGAATTATTGTTGGATTAAACCTATTATCTTCACTGCTCTCTGTCTTGCGGTTTAGTTGGTGTTTTAATTCGAGGGATCATCCCGTTCTCAAAACATTGAATTTCTCGAAAGCATTCTTCGTTTTAAAAGAAAACAATCCCTTTTGTCTTCTAGTTTATTATACCCGGACGTGTACACTACACACATCTATACTGAAAAGTGTTGAAGAACTTACTGAATTGCTATTGTCACATCCAAAGCATTGGCTAAAGCATACCATTGTTTCAAACATAGCATAAAAACCCATGAATTTCCATCTTTTCTCATTGGGCAATGAAACTTCTGAAAAAGCAAAACATCCGCAGCAGCTTATCATCTCAATAAATTCAAGAAATAAATCTAACTTGACAGTTGGAAGGGTACTCGCTAACACTCTCTTGATGTAACAGGTTTTGATTTCACATCGGTTCACAATAGAGTCAAGTATAAACGGCAGTATGTTTGTATTACAGATGCGTCTCTGAAAGCAATCCAACAAAGTGTACAGGTATTAAAATGAAAGTTGCTATTTTCAGCAGAATAATAATTGTAACAAATTTAAAATAATCTCCATCAAACAAATATTCAACTCTGTAAACCTCAACATAATATGTACATAGTCTGGAGTGGATTAATGTTCTGTTATAGTCTGTCCCATTCTATTATGCTATACACCCTGGACCCATTCGCCACCATAGCTTCTTTGATGTCCAGATGGAATGACACGGGTTTACAATTAGCCGCCAAATTAAACTCCACAGTTCTTTCATGATTGAATTGCGTCTCCTGGCCACCCTAGAAACCTATGATTGTGGCTTCGAGTTCCTCTTCACCCCGATATGTTTCTAGGTTTGTCAGCACTATACATGTGCTCGTGGGTTTCATTAAAGTGGTAAACGTCTAATACATGCACAACTTCAGGCTTTCCTCCAACATTAAGCTGACACCCCGTGATATAACTGTTGATATAACCAAGTTATAAACAACAACAAAGACGTCACAAGTATCGAATATCAGTGAGTACACACTTATTCTGATAAAATAACGAAGAAAATAGTGTGGAATATTTTGTAATACGACTGTGTCAGAGTGGACCATAGTCAGATTGTGAAGCACGGACTGCACGCGCAAGATGGGTGTTTGTGTTGAACAGTTGAGGATCAAAATTGGCTGTTTCATTCAGAAACGAATGAAAAATAGGGACAAAATGAAGTATGTGACACCATATGGAAGTTTAATAAACAGACAGCTCCAAATATTCATTCTGGTAAATATCTTGCTCTATCTGAATGGATTTCACATCGCTCGTTATACCGCGCAGTTTGGGAAGGAGTCCCCGTACACCGACTTGACAACCCGCTTTAACGCTTCAACCTGGCGACGACTGGTGTTTTATTTTGGTTGAGATGGTCCTCATTGCCTGAGTAATAGTGACTCTCCGTATGTACCTAAACTGTTGCAATTATGTTCCGATGTGGAACTTAATCCTGGCCCGAGAGAAACTCGTCAAAGTAAACTTCCCTTCACTCAGTCAGCCAATAGTAGTCCCGATGACGAAAGCGATGAATCAGTTCACATGATTTTGAAATCTATCAAAGCAGAGATGATTGCATTGCATAATAAGTTTTACAATCTCAATGATAATATACAATCTGAACAAAAGGAGTTAAGACAAGAAAATGCAAAACTAAGAGACAGGATTTCACGGCTTGAAGTGAATCAAGATAAACTTGAAGCCCAGAGCAGAAGGGGAAATATCTTGATTCATGGACTTCTTGGTAAAGTCTGGGAGTCTTGGGAAGAGACACAATCTTTAGTAAGAAACTTTTTCAGGGACACAGTGAGGCTGGAACACTCTGATATGATCCAAATAGATCATGCACATCGTCTGAATACCAAGTCTACCATCAAGCCTGTAATAGTGAAATTTAGCCTTTACAAAGAAAAGCAAGTGGTTGTAAGTGCAGCAAGGGATATATTAAAGAATGTGAAAGAAATGAGAGTCTGATGACTACACGACCCTGACAAGACTAAAGCGTAAGGCTTTAATTCCTTTTCTTGTCGTTATCTCTCGTACGATAAACTTGTGATTGAAGGCGATGTTCACATACTGGATGAAGACAAGGGAACCCTAACGCGAATTGGATCCAAATCCAAACACAAAGAACACCGCGACGAAGCTAACACTTTTGGCCCGTAGGGACTCGGCCGTGGCCTAGATAATACCGCCCAAGCAGTTGAGAAAATCGATAAGACGGAAACCGTCACTGTGTGTGCGTGGAATATGTGTTGGCTGCGCTCACATCTGTCTCTTCAAGATTTCTTTTCTTTTCTATCCTCGTATCACATCATTAGTTCAATAGAAACAATGCAACCGGATAATAGTATTACAGAATACTATTTCCCAGTCCATGTTTGTTTTTCTTCATTTGCCACAGGACACATGATCATGATAATGATCAAGATTATCTCCAGTTAGATGACACTTTTAATGAATCAAGAGTTTCACAGGATAAACAGGTAAATAAATTTGGCATGTCTATATTAGAACTGTGTAAAACTTAGAATATCCACATTGTAAATGGACGAACTGCAAAAGATAAATATGGAGCATTTACATCTATTGGAAGAAATGGAGCAAGTCTACTTCCTTGCGTCCACTGGCTTTTTTTCGTGTATAGTAGATATGGAGGTGGTAGCAAAGACCGACAGTGATCATCTACCTATTACATGTACATTACAGTTGCAACTTAAACCCATGAACTCGCCTATGTCAGCTGATGTATTACCGAAGCTGGCTTTGTACAGCTCACCCAGATATAAGTGGAGTGATAACTTGAAAGAAGTATATAACACTGTATTAAAATCTTCTGAAGTGGATATTCTCCTACGAGACATTAGATCGTTGTTGTCTACATGTACCTATATTGACAGTGCTACAAACAAGTTTCTTGAGGCCATCCAAGTTGCCTGTGATACAGTAAATGCCGCTGTACCTGATACATCCCATAGGAAAATGTTGCAACCGTAGTGGCTTGACAAGGACTGTGAGATTCTTAAGAAATTAAAATATGATGCTTTACAGACATTTAGAAAATATAGATCTGATGAAAATTTGCAGTCGTTTACTGATGCAAAAATGTCATTAAAAAAATTATGTACAAGGAAAATGAATGAATATAAAAGAAATATAGAAGTTGAGGTGAAGGCTGCTGTGGAGTCGCATGACTGTAAACTTTTTTGGAGAATGATTAGACAGTTGCTTTCGTCAAATAGCGTCGATAACGGTGGTATTTCAACCCATATATGGTTTCAGTATTTTGAATCTTTATTAAATCCTCAGAGTGAGTCGGATGATCCAGAACTTGATGATTTAGTTAAGACTTATGTGGTAGGTCATAATGTTGAAAATTGTCAGTTGTGTTGGGATGAATCTATTGATTTTTTATCAAGTAGGATTACGGAAGAGGAAGTAATTACTTCAATCAAGAAGTTAAAATCTGATAAAGCCCCAGGTATAGATGGTATTCCAGCTGAGTTTCTTAAGAATGCCCAAATATTGGTATCAGATTTTGTTTTATTATTTAACGTAGTCTTAGATAGTGGAGTTTTCCCTGAAACTTGGAATATTGGTGCAATTATTCCCTTGTATAAGAAGGGGAGCCGTCGAGGTACTTCGTTGAATCAAGAATTAGGAAATGGGTAGAATTATTTGATAAAGTTGATGAATCACAGGCCGGTTTTAGAAAAGGATATGCAACTGCGGATAATATGTTTGTTCTTCAGTCACTATGTCAAAAGTACCTTAGTAAACCAAATCAAAGATTGTATGCAGTTTTCATTGATTTCAAAAAGGCATTTGATTTAGTTGATAGAGAAAAGTTATTATATGGGTTATTATTAAATGGATTTCATGGTAAATTGTATAATGTTCTACAAAGTATGTATTGCCGCGTAAAGGCATGTGTTAAAGTCGGTAGTAAGTATACTGAAACATTTTCTACTACATCTGGTGTTTGACAAGGGTGCATGATAAGTCCCATCTTGTTTATATTTTTTATAAACCAGTTGACTGATGATATAAAGGAAGATTCAGACAGGGGAATATTTGTATATCAGGATATTGAAGATATTTTACTGCTTTTATTTGCAGATGATGTGGTGTTGGTAGCAGATTCAGTTATCAATCTTCAAAAGCGGCTAAATAGTTTAGAAAAGTTCATTAAGAAATGGGGGTTATAAGTTAATTTAGGTAAGTCAAATGTTGTTGTGTTTAGAAATGGAGGCACTCTCAGAGCTTGTGAAAAATGGCTCTATAAAGGAATTCAGTTATGGTCTGTTTCATATTATAAATATTTAGGAATTGTTTTCTCTTCTCGTTTTGTTGGGACAAAGGCATGTGAAACATTGGCGATCCAGGCTAGAAAAGCTGCCTTTTCTGTCATTCGAGTATTTTATAAGTTTCCAAATATTTCCTTTTTTGTTGCATGTAGAATTTCCGATACTAAAATATTACCGATTTTGACATCTGGTTCCGAGATTTGGAGATTTAAATATAACGATAAAATAGAAAAGGTACAAAGTTGGTATTTTAAAAAATTCATAGGTTTATCTAAATATTCTTCCAGCAATGCGGTTCTCGGAGACTGTGGAAGAAATTATATATATGTTGAGTGTTTCACAAAAGTTTTTAAATATTAGTGTAAACTTTTAACCTTAGATTGTGGTAGATATCCCAGGGCTTGTTATGCCATGTTGAAATCACATGATGAGTTAGGAAGAGTAAACTGGGTCAGTCACGTTGGGGATCTTTTGTTCAATACAGGTTTTTCATATGTTTGGATTATGCAATCGTATGGGGATGTGGATGCATTTCTGCAGCAGTTCAAACAACGGTGTATGGATATTGGAATTCAAAATTGGCATAGTAAAGTAGAAAATTCTCTTTTTTCTTTAGAAAGTTATTCTAGTTTTAAGACACTGTTAACTACCGAATCCTATATTCTACATTGAGAACACAAGGATTTGATTAGAATTTTGTGTAAATTTAGATGCTCTTCTCACCACTTGAATATTCAAAAATTACGATCCTCAAATGATTTTAATTCCTCAAATGTATTAGAAAGTTTATGTGAAAAATGTGATTTCGCAGTTAAAGAAGATGAGTATCATTATTTATTGGTATGCCCGGCATACAGAAATAGTCGCCAACAATTTATTCCATCATATTTTCATAAATTTCCTTCAGAGGATAAGTTTAAATTGTTAATGGCAATTAGTGATGTACATGTACAAAAAAGAATTGCTCTGTTCCTTAAGAGTGATTTAATTTCTTTATAGTTTTAAACTGAACAAACAATCATTGTATGACATTTTGTTCCACGCATGCATGCATGTTGTAATGGATGAAATTTCATATTTGTTCTATAAAATGTGAATGGATCTTTTGTACTGTAGGCCATGGTAGGCCATATTATACAGAAATAAACACTCTTTCACAATAATGTTAAAAGCAGCGTCACACCCAACTCACTAACACATGATTGAAGCAAGCGACTATGTCATCTGGACTAGCCTCGTTTTGCTGCGCATTGTTTCATAGACAAATAGCATAAAATCATCATTCCCATGTCTCAGTACCCAAGAAAATATTATATTACATTTGAAACTCGTACATACTGTTTGTTTGTTGCTTAACGCCGCACTCAGCAATATTCCAGCAAAATGATCACCCGATTCCGTTAGTCTCCTCTTACGACAAGAATTGTTGTTGAAGACCAATTCTAACGCGGGTATTCACGGGTTTCATACATATTGAATCATTTAATGGTACATATATCATTTCGTAACCATACGTATATACTCTGGGGCAAAAGTAACTGACACAAACGTAATACACGTTAAAACATTTTTTCATTCGACCTGCTGTGTATCTATAATTGGCAATGATACAAGTACGAAAATATACTAATTGATAGGCATTATTTAAACATACTCTTTACATCCATAACAAATATTTAAAAATGACTTTGTCTTCCATCTTCAAAAGAAACACCAGTGCACTCAAGAGAAGTTTTGAGCATGTGTGTATGACAATTAATATCATAATCAGTTCCTATTGTTTTGAGTATATGTGTGCATTGCTTAACCTTACCTTTGAACTGACTAACGCTTCAAGGAACACTTTAACCCCAACAAAGGTAAGTGCCATCGTCATTCCACAACACAAGAAAATCAGTTCGTGTTCTGTCAACGATTTAGACATGGCAGCATACAGAAACAGACAGTTTATGGGTACAGCTAAAAATATTGTAACAAAGCTGTAGTGACGCATGCAGTCATTCGTCTCATTCAACACATCCACTAAGCATTCGTGATGCTCAACCAGATCTTCGAATTTCCTTTCTATATTCTCGACACTGGTCATGGATAAATCCTTGAACTTCTTAGCAAGAGCCTCGAATTCCTGTAGCAGAAAGGTGGTGAAAATCACACATACGAGAAAGTGTCCTTGCCATTGTATTTGTCCCGTTAAGTTAAAAATGGCATTTAAAGTGAATCCAAAGTATTTCCAGTTGTCAGGGAGATTACACGAAGGATACACGTCACATAGAATAGCCTTGTTGTGTCTGTAAAGGAACATATGAACTGGACCAAACACCACACAATTTACCAACGTGAGCGAAATCATTATTCTAAGCCTTTTTAGTCTGTTAGAGGTAACAAAATTCGACTTGTACTTTTCCTTATACAGGTTGAACACCTGTTCCAGCTCCATCAAGTCTTTTGGCATTTTGACCAAACATGCAAAGCTCAGGTAGATGTCAGCTACGCATATCACTAGAAAACCAATGAGTCTTGTTGTGTGTTCTGATTTCGTGAAGCGATCGTATATTGCGATAGAATACAGTGGAATATGTACTAGGTATACAACGAAAATGAGTAGGGCAACCTTCTTCTTCCACCTTCTTGTGTTGTTACCTTCTCCACAGAACATTCCTCCTAAGCAAAGCACTGTTCGAACATACTGGAAGAGAGAGGTTGTGAACTTGGACTTCTGACTGGTATTGTCTTTAGGATCACTTGTATTGTCCCTAGAACCATCACTTGGCTCAACTTGTATAAACATGTTGCAGGTGAATGTATGGTAAAGGAGTAATCACTACACGATCACGCCAAACGTTATTGTGTACTGGGAAGATATGTTTTATCCCAAGATCGAAGGTCGGTGAATATATATCATACTACTATATGTCATTCGTCTTCTTTGCGTGCTTGCAGCTTGACTCGTGAGGGTTTCTTGGGCTTTGGTCCTGCCCCACAATGAAGTACGTTATATGTGGTGTCTCCTTTGGCAAATGCCTTAAGCATCTGTTCTCCTAGCAGTGAATGGGTACACGGTGTGGTGAGATAGCAATGTTACAGTTAACCTGTTGGTGCCCAATTGACAGTGGTAATAATACCGTGTAGCGCCACTGAGCAGCTATCAAGTAGAGAGGCAGGCGCTTTATACATGCATTATATTAAATTTGCTCCTGCTCGTGGACTATGGGTTTGTAATGTGATGATCCATGGTACAGATGCAGACAAGCCCTCTTCTAAATGGAAGTCACGAAGCGTTGTCAACAACTCATCCATTCTGCTAAATTGTTCCCATCAAAGGCATTGCTTGTTTAACTGATCAATGCCATCTACGAATCAGAACCTTTGTTTGTCACCGGGGAGTCATGCCGTAGTGATGGAGGAAGCTTTGTCCTAATGTTTGATTATTTATACAGTCAGACAGTCAGACAGTGTACATTATATGTAGATGACTTAAAATCTAAATGGGGCACGAGTGGCCCAGTCGTCTAAGGCGCCACGATTCGACGTGCGGAGTTGCGTCCCTTTGGCACGCCAGAAACCTATGATTGTGGGTTCGAATTCCAGTTCACCCCGAATATGTTTCTAGGTTTGTCGGCACCATACCCGTGCTCGTGGTTTTCACCGAAGTTTAATCGTCTGAGACCTGCATCACTCCGGGCTTTTCCTCCCAAATTAAGCTGACATCCTGTGATGTAACAGGAATACTGTTAAAAGTAGCGCTAAACCCATCTCACTCTCTCATTAAAATCTAAAATGTACGTTTTCACCATTACGCTCCAGCTTTTGAAATTAGATCTCATGACGGTCGCGATGAAAGGGGGATGTCTGTCTCTTGATAGGCTGACTAGCCTAAAATGATTGTTGTTTGGGTAGTTTTCCCAGTGGCAGATGCCTAGATGCAAAAACACATTGAGCTGCTGGGTTGGCTTTCACTCCCCTTTGAACAGTGTTTCGTTAATATCATGGCGAGTCAGATCAATGTGGAAAGAATGCCGAATCTCAGTTTGGTGAAACCAACATAAACGTGTATGGCCCTGTACCACAAAGCGATCGTAGTGCTAAGATGATCGTAACTCCCTACACTTACAACAGTCGTAGCTCTACGATCGCTTTGGGGAACGGGGCCCTAACCATAATCAAGGCAAAGTTGAAATTTGACAATGACGTCATCATATATACGACGTCATTTGATTTAGAACGCATGTTCGAATTTTCAGAAATGACGTCATGATAGAACAATGTTTAATCGTGAAATAAACCAAGCTTCGTTCTTCATTGTTCTTTGCGATTTGTCGCGTAGCTAGCTGATACATCACTGTGCAGCACGCTCATAAACATCGCTCTAACTGGTACACTAGGGGTACACGTGGCCTTCCAATAACTACTCTAATGACTATCTATACCTTAACCGACGCAAAAGCCTCAGAGTAAACATGCCTCCGTTTTTATCACGAAACAATGACACGTATGTCCAGAGCAAGACAATAATAGGATACCGGATTTACATTAAACCTACAATAAACAACAGGAGTGTTAAGAAAAAATCGATCAATCCCACACAAGGTATTCATTAAAACACCACAGGGTGTATACATTTCAGGTGTGGTGCGAGAAGATATAAAAAAGTATATCGATTGTCTGGTACACGTGTTTATCTGTATTGTGCCTGCGCTGTTTGTGGCCGTTGCCGGCTAAATTACAGTTCCTTCGAAATCGTTTGTGCTGAAAGTTTCGTTTCATTTTTTCCTTCTAGTTCCTTTTTTAGGGATGGTGGGTAGGTGTTATGCTTCATGTCGCTTGAAGACCCAGGTTCGATTCCCTACATGAGTACAAAGTGAGAACCCATATCCTTGTGTACGGCGCCTGGAAATTGGCTGGAATATTTCCAGAAGCGGTATAGAACCACATCAATTCACTCACTCACTCACACTAACTGATCAAAGGCATGGCTCCACGAAGTCATATATTTGTTTGTGTATCTCTTTTTATAAAGAAGCATCTTTGAATCACGTGTCCAATTTGTTTGGTAGTAGTCGATGGACACCCGTCACCTGTCTTGTACTTGATAACTGACCAACAAGGAATATGTTGTGTAATTACATACACCTTGGCTATTTCCTATTACATGATTTTTATAAAGGAAGAGCTATTAGAATGAGAGTTGTCTTGTTTCCCAATCCCAATTACCAGTCGAAATTAAAATGTGTTTAAACCACACCTGTCATTCTCCAACATGTATAGACGCGTGAATATCCGGGGTAGAATTGTCGTATGAGGCGAGTGAAGGGATCGTGTGGTCAGGCTCGCTGACATGGTTGATGCATGTTATCGTATCCCAGTTGCGTATGATGCTCATGATGTCAATCACTGGATTATCTGGTCCAGACTCGATTGTTTAACGTCAGCCGTCATATAGCTTGAAAGTTGCTGAGTGTGGCGTTAAACAACAAACAAACATATATTATCTCGGGAGTAGAGGATTGCATTAATGTTCAAAAATCTGACCAGAAAACAAACTTTAGATTTGTGCTTTAATTATGAAAGTCCTTTCACTCCTGGAGGTTCAGAACAATTCAAGATTTACGATGATAGTAATTTGTCATTCTGACGATACAGTGAGTTTGAAGTCACTCCGACTAGTACTTCAGTTACATACCACCTGTCGCAGCTTTATCATGGTTAGATCATTTGGAAAGAATTGTTTCTTTTGTCTTGTCCAGAAAGGTTTACTGCGTATTTCTGTACACTGACGGTGTAGGACCGCTGTTTTGTCTCGTCCAGACTTGATAGACCAGACTTGATATGTACATGAGACCAGACTTGATATGTACATGAGACCCGACCTGATATGTGCAGGAGACCAGACTTGATATGTACAGGAGACCAGACTTGATATGTGCAGGAGACCAGACTTGATATGTACAGGAGACCAGACTTGATATGCACATCAAACCAGACCTGATATATACAGGAGACCAGACTTGATATGTACATGAGACCAGACTTGGTATGTGCAGGAGACCAGACTTGGTATGTACATGAGACCAGACTTGGTGTGTACATGAGACAAGACTTGGTATGTGCAGGAGACCAGACTTGGTATGTACATGAGACCAGACTTGGTGTGTACATGAGACCAGACTTGATATGTACAGGAGACCAGACTTGGTATGTGCAGGAGACCAGACTTGGTATGTACATGATACCAGACTTGGTGTGTACATGAGACCAGACTTGGTATGTACATGAGATCAGACTTGATATGTACAAGAGAGACAAGACTTGATATGTACAGGAGACAAGACTTGATATGTACAGGAGACCAGACTTGGTATGTACATGAGACCAGACTTGGTATGTACAAGAGAGACAAGACTTGATATGTACAGGAGACCAGACTTGATATGTACAAGATACCAGACTTGGTATGTACAAGAGAGACAAGACTTGATATGTACAAGAGACCAGACTTGGTATGTACAAGAGAGACAAGACTTGATATGTACAAGAGACCAGACTTGGTATGTACATGAGACCAGACTTGGTATGTACATGAGACCAGACTTGGTATGTACAGGAGACCAGACTTGGTATGTAAAAGATACCAGACTTGATATGTACATGAGACCAGACTTGGTATGTACAAGAGACCAGACTTGGTATGTACATGAGACCAGACTTGGTATGTACATGAGACCAGACTTGGTATGTACAAGAGAGACAAGACTTGATATGTACAAGATACCAGACTTGGTATGTACAAGAGAGACAAGACTTGATATGTACAAGAGACCAGACTTGGTATGTACAAGAGAGACCAGACTTGGTATGTACAAGAGACCAGACTTGGTATGTTCATTAGACCAGACTTGGTATGTACAAGAGACCAGACTTGGTATGTACATGAGACCAGACTTGGTATGTACAAGAGACCAGACTTGGTATGTACAAGAGACCAGACTTGGTATGTACATGAGACCAGACTTGATATGTACAGGAGACCAGACTTGATATGCACATCAAACCAGACCTGATATATACAGGAGACCAGACTTGATATGTACATGAGACAAGACTTGGTATGTGCAGGAGACCAGACTTGGTATGAACATGAGACCAGACTTGGTGTGTACATGAGACCAGACTTGGTATGTGCAGGAGACCAGACTTGGTATGTACATGAGACCAGACTTGGTGTGTACATGAGACCAGACTTGATATGTACATGAGACCAGACTTGGTATGTGCAGGAGACCAGACTTGGTATGTACATGAGACCAGACTTGGTGTGTACATGAGACCAGACTTGGTATGTACATCAGACCAGACCTGATATATACAGGAGACCAGACTTGATATGTACAGGAGACCAGACTTGGTATGTACATGAGACCAGACCTGATATATACAGGAGACCAGACTTGATATGTACAGGAGACCAGACTTGATATGTACACGAGACCAGACTTGGTATGTGCAGGAGACCAGACTTGGTATGTACAGGAGACCAGACTTGGTATGTGCAGGAGACCAAACTTGGTATGTACATGAGACCAGACTTGGTATGTTCATTAGACCAGACTTGGTATGTACAAGAGACCAGACTTGGTATGTACAAGAGACCAGACTTGGTATGTACAAGAGACCAGACTTGGTATGTACATGAGACCAGACTTGGTATGTACAGGAGACCAGACTTGGTATGTACATGAGACCAGATTTGGCATGTACAAGAGAAAAAAGACTTGATATGTACATGAGACCAGACTTGGTATGTACAAGAGAGACCAGACTTGGTATGTACATGAGACCAGACTTGGTATGTACAGGAGACCAGACTTGGTATCTACAAGAGAGACCAGACTTGGTATGTACAGGAGACCAGACTTTGTATCTACAAGAGACCAGACTTGGTATGTACAAGAGACCAGACTTGGTATGTACAGGAGACCAGACTTGGTATGTACATGAGACCAGATTTGGTATGTACATGAGACCAGACTTGGTATGTACAAGAGAGACCAGACTTGGTATGTACAAGAGACCAGACTTGGTATGTACAAGAGACCAGACTTGGTATGTACAGGAGACCAGACTTGGTATGTACATGAGACCAGATTTGGTATGTACAAGAGAAAAAAGACTTGATATGTACATGAGACCAGACTTGGTATGTACAAGAGAGACCAGACTTGGTATGTAAATGAGACCAGACTTGGTATGTACAAGAGAGACCAGACTTGGTATGTACAAGAGACCAGACTTGGTATGTACATGAGACCAGACTTGGTATGTACAATAGACCAGACTTGGTATGTAAATGAGACCAGACTTGGTATGTACAGGAGACCAGACTTGGTATGTACATGAGACCAGACTTGGTATGTACAAGAGAGACAAGACTTGGTATGTGCATGAGACCAGACTTGGTGTGTACAAGTGAGACCAGACTTGGTATGTGCAAGAGAGACCAGACTTGGTATGTACAAGAGACCAGACTTGGTATGTACAAGAGACCAGACTTGGTATGTACAAGAGACCAGACTTGGTATGTACATGAGACCAGACTTGGTATGTACAGGAGACCAGACTTGGTATGTACATGAGACCAGATTTGGCATGTACAAGAGAAAAAAGACTTGATATGTACATGAGACCAGACTTGGTATGTACAAGAGAGACCAGACTTGGTATGTACATGAGACCAGACTTGGTATGTACAGGAGACCAGACTTGGTATCTACAAGAGAGACCAGACTTGGTATGTAAATGAGACCAGACTTTGTATCTACAAGAGACCAGACTTGGTATGTACAAGAGACCAGACTTGGTATGTACAGGAGACCAGACTTGGTATGTACATGAGACCAGATTTGGTATGTACATGAGACCAGACTTGGTATGTACAAGAGAGACCAGACTTGGTATGTACAAGAGACCAGACTTGGTATGTACAAGAGACCAGACTTGGTATGTACAGGAGACCAGACTTGGTATGTACATGAGACCAGATTTGGTATGTACAAGAGAAAAAAGACTTGATATGTACATGAGACCAGACTTGGTATGTACAAGAGAGACCAGACTTGGTATGTAAATGAGACCAGACTTGGTATGTACAAGAGAGACCAGACTTGGTATGTACAAGAGACCAGACTTGGTATGTACAAGAGACCAGACTTGGTATGTACAATAGACCAGACTTGGTATGTAAATGAGACCAGACTTGGTATGTACAGGAGACCAGACTTGGTATGTACATGAGACCAGACTTGGTATGTACAAGAGAGACCAGACTTGGTATGTACAAGAGACCAGACTTGGTATGTACAGGAGACCAGACTTGGTATGTACATGAGACCAGATTTGGTATGTACATGAGACCAGACTTGGTATGTACAAGAGAGACCAGACTTGGTATGTACAAGAGACCAGACTTGGTATGTACAAGAGACCAGACTTGGTATGTACAGGAGACCAGACTTGGTATGTACATGAGACCAGATTTGGTATGTACAAGAGAAAAAAGACTTGATATGTACATGAGACCAGACTTGGTATGTACAAGAGAGACCAGACTTGGTATGTAAATGAGACCAGACTTGGTATGTACAAGAGAGACCAGACTTGGTATGTACAAGAGACCAGACTTGGTATGTACATGAGACCAGACTTGGTATGTACAATAGACCAGACTTGGTATGTAAATGAGACCAGACTTGGTATGTACAGGAGACCAGACTTGGTATGTAAATGAGACCAGACTTGGTATGTACAGGAGACCAGACTTGGTATGTACATGAGACCAGACTTGGTATGTACATGAGACCAGACTTGGTATGTGCATGAGACCAGACTTGGTGTGTACAAGTGAGACCAGACTTGGTATGTGCAAGAGAGACCAGACTTGGTATGTACATGAGACCAGACTTGGTATGTACATGAGACCAGACTTGGTATGTACAAGAGAGACCAGACTTGGTATGTACAGGAGACCAGACTTGGTATGTACAGGAGATCAGACTTGGTATGTACAGGAGACCAGACTTGGTATGTACAAGAGACCAGACTTGGTATGTACAGGAGACCAGACTTGGTATGTACAGGAGACCAGACTTGGTATGTACATGAGACCAGACTTGGTGTGTACAGGCCGCCAAAATACAGCTGACATATTTGTGACAATAAAGTAAACAATAAAGAAACAAACAAATCTGACAAAAGTATGTATTGGTAACTAATAATAATTTAATATACATGGTTAAAGTGCTGAAAAGATTACTTCTGTGTTTCCACTGACATTATCCGGACTGTCATATGTTTGAGAGAAGCTGTCCAATTCGCCTGCGAACCTACGCCTATGTTGACACCTGTACACTATACACTTTCGCATGCACCAGTTAACACATGTATGGACATTCATGAATATGCATATATCTACATCCCATTAGGGATTGACATTTGATATTTCCGAGGGGAGGGGAGGGGGGCTGGGATTTTGTACCGAGATTAGACATAATTTATATCACACCAGATATTATTTTCTATACTACTATATGTATATGTCTATAAGCTTGAATTGGTTAGTTACAAAAAAACACCATGTAACAATGTAAATTTCAACAGTCTGAAACATAATTATTTTTTTCAAGATTTTTGGGGGTCAATTTCTATTTTTCTATAAAATTCCGGGGACCCCCAGGATATCAAATGCTCGGTCCTTTACGTGTAGATAAATTTACACCATGCTCGGGATCAGATTAAATCAATAGAAAGTGTAAGTATAAATTTGCTTGTTTGTACATTGACGTTATATTCAAGAGACAGGCGAGTCCTGATCGTCCGATTAGGGAGTCTGTAGTGGTGTATGGATTCGTCAAGCGGAGGTAAGCTTAACTCACCCACTCACTTCATCCAGACTTGATATCAAGTTACTCCTTTAACCATATGTGTAAATAGGTTACCATGATGAGTGCAGGCATGGCAAGTGTACATTTACGTTTATATATCGATTTGCACACATTTACGTATTAGACGAGGGCTGAGGGACTAGTCATTTATTAGGGGGTGGTTGGGAAAGGGCGGCTGTCTTGGTCCTAGGACTGTATCATATTTTCTGACCCCTCATTTTATGTAATATTTTTTTCTCCTTGTTCCTTATACGATAAGAATATAAAATATTAATTGTGTTGGCAATGTAACAGGCTGGTTGGTTTGTGTCTTAAGTGTCAAGTTGGACTTGCCTCGCGTCCAATTAACGTTTTAATGCCAAACAAAACAACCCCTGCCAAATGGCATTTAACAGTTGTGGGGAACTGGCAATTAAATAACAGTTAGCGCAGTACGATATTACACAAGTATGGACTCCTAGAAGGGACATTTTCACATTGTCGCATTTTCGCATTTGCGGCCTTACAACCAAGCAAACAGTGACAACATTAACTAGTGCGACAGGGGTGTATGCGTCCATGGAGGTTGGACGTACGTAGTGTTAACAAAACCAAGTCCTTGGACATCGAATCCTAAAAACCGTTCTTGGAACCCTATGCTATTTCATTAAACTGTTTACTTTTTATTCTTACTGGTAGTTCATTGTTGTTTTTTAGGATTGCATTTAACAAAATGAATTTACTTTTGATTTATTTTGTCATGAAGGACGAGTGGGGCTTGACCCCCAAAACGCGACCAAGATTGGACTCCGATTCTTCAATAGGGTTATGACCCAGGATGTCACCCTCGTGAGTGATCGATCACCCAACCACGGGTCTAATCTTATACTCATATTCCAGCTATATGACGACGGTCTATAAATAATCATGTCTCTACATGACAATCCAGTGATTGACATCATGAGCATCCTTCCAGGCAATTGAGAGACGATGATATGCAGTCAACCAAGTCACCGAGCCTGACCACCCGATCCATTTGGTCGCCTCTTAAGACAAGCAATGGTTGATGGGGACCTATACACGGGGTTCGTGTTGCTTAGGGGGCGGTGGGGTAGCCAAGTGGTTAAAGCGTTCGCTCGTCACGCTGAAGACCCAGGTTCGATTCCCTACATGGGCACAATGTGTGAAGCCCATTTCTGGTGTCCCCGACCGTGATATTGCTGGAATATTGCTAAAAGCGGTGTAAAACCACAATCACTCACACTCGCGTTGCTAAGAATGAATGAGCATATTTTTTGCAATATTCCAGCAATATCAAAGCGGGAGACACCAGAAATGGGCTTTATTGTACCCATGTTGGAAATCGAACCCAGGTCAAGGCGTGATGAGCGAACGCTTTAACCACTAGGCTACCCTACCGCCCCTCCTGTTGCTAAGAGAAGGATGGTGATGTTTGTGGGGCTACCTTTGTAGCGCTATCTTTGGAGGAAAAAACCTCTTCCATTAACAAAGGCACTTTTATTTAACAGAACCCCTTGTCTGCTCCCCAAGACCATACATGCAATTGGGTAGCCTTGTGGTTAAAGCGATTGCTTGTCACGTTGAAGGCGGTTCGATTCCTCACACAGCTCAGAAGTGTAAAATCCATTCCGCCATGACATGCTGAAAAAACCCAGCATGGTTCATTATTCAGATAAACAATAAAAATCTCTTTTATTACCCAAGTTTTCCAGAGCAAGTAAGAACCTCATTTGCATATCAAAGGCATACGTATTACAGCTGGCAAAATTATCCATGAAAAAAGGTCACGTGATGTAGCAGATGTTGTAACCTAGATTTGCTGCGTTTGTCAAACAGTGTATACATGGTTGTATTGTCAGCTGCGAACATAACATTGCAGTCTGTCAGTTGAAGGTGTTCAGAAGGGTATGCCACTGTCTGACACGTGGAGGTATGGTAACTGAGCATTATCCTAGAGGATCGGAGTCTCTGTTTACTGAGGACGAGTGAACAAGAACAGCGACAAGGTCAACCGTAGAACAGTAGGTATCATACTCTTCGATATACATCACTGAAGTCTCTGATGGCGTTTGTGTTATTGAATACCCCTTTCTCCTTCGCCTCCACTCTGTCTCTCTCTCTGTCTCTCGTTTTGTCATTCTTCCCACATACCCACTCCCCCACCCACCCACCCCCACCTCACACACACACACCTTCGACCTACTTCTGTTTCACCCTGCCTCTTGTCTCTCCTGTCTTTGACTCCGTCCTCTCTTTCCGTAAATAAATACTCCTTTATCCTTCCCTACTCTCTCTCTCTCTCTCTCTCTCTCTCTCTCTCTCTCTCTCTCTCTGTGTCTGTCTGTCTGTCAAACTGAAAGGCAGACGAATTTTGAAGAATACTTTGGAGAGTATTTGCCTCTCCTCAAATTAACAAGTCATTTAAATGTTAGTTTTACAATTTTAAGGCAGAAGTCGTATTAAACATTGTGTTCAGGGAGGTGAATGTGAAAGCGTCGCGTTCACTTGAGTGAGTGAGTTAAATTTTAACGTCACATCGACATTATTTCAGCTATATAGCGACGAGAACAAACTGACATAAACAACTGATTCATGAATACAAAGCTCTCTCTCTCTCACTCTCTCGCTCTGTCTCTCTCACCCTTTCTCACTCACTCGCTGTGTCTCTCGCTCTCTCTCCCCTCTCTCTCTCACTCGCTCTGTCTCTCTCTCGCTCTCTCGCTCTCTCGCTCTCTCTCTCTCTCTCTCGCTCTGTCTCTCTCACCCTTTCTCACTCACTCGCTGTGTCTCTCGCTCTCTCTCCCCTCTCTCTCTCACTCTCTCACTCGCTCTGTCTCTCTCTCGCTCTCTCACTCTCTCTCTCTCTCACTCCCTCTCTTTCTCTCATATGAAACCATTGCATCACTTGTATATTGAAGTATTTTGTGTTATATAGTGAAACAGGATAATATGTAATATACATGTAACGTCGTTACATCTTTTTTATGTCAGGCAGCGGGTTGTTTCGGCAAGCCCTTGTCCATCTGTGTGTAACGAATAACGTATACGAACAGTATAGTGGTGTGTCAGTTGGTTAGTGGGCGTTGATAACGTTACCGAAAACCTTGTCAGTGTTGTGTCAGATGGTTAGTGGGCGTTGACCTCGTTGAAGAAGACCTTTTGTCAGTGTTGTGTCAGACGGTAGGAAAACCTTATATCAAAATACTGGGAGCGTAGTTGAAGCAGTAGTAAGTGCAACAGTAATAGTAGGAGTTGTAGGAGTAATAGCATAGGTCGTAGGAGTAGTAGTAGTAGTAGTAGTAGCAGTAGTGGTCGTAGAGGTAGTAGCAGCAGTATTGGGGTCGGCGAGGCAGAAGAGAACCTTTTGTCAGTGTTGTGTCAGACGGTAGGAAAACCTTATATCAAATACTAGGAACGTAGTTGAAGCAGTAGTAAGTGCAATAGTAATAGTAGGAGTTGTAGGAGTAATAGCATAGGTCGTAGGAGTAGTAGTAGTAGTAGCAGTAGGAAGTCGTAGAGGTAGTAGCAGCAGTAGTAGGGGTAGTAGCACCATTGTGTTTATTCTAATCCACAATCCATCGTCTAAGGCGCTGTGCAGAGTTATGTCTCTTTGAGGTGAGGTGGGGTGAGGTGAAATGGGGTTTAACGTCGCGTCCAAGACTATTGCACTTATATAGCGACGTACATGTACGTGTTTGTCTAGCTGCTTGTACTAGTCCGGACTGATGCCGATTTGTAGTGCTAGCTCACTGAGATACCATGCCGCAGTTTAACATGAATACCCCACTCAGACACAGTATACTGACTCCGAGCCGACCAGTCCTTGTTTTAGCCCCTTAATGCCGAGCGCCAGACAAGTACAATCTTTTAACGTCTTTTGGTATGACGCGGCCGGGGATCGAACCCCGGACCTTCCGCTCTCCGGGCGGACACTCTACCACTAGACCACGGAGACGGTCATGTCTCTTTGAGCTCGTCAGAAACCTATGATCATGGGTTGGAATCCCGGTTCGCCGGGTTGGATTATGTTTCTTGGATTGTCAGCACCATACCTGTGCTCGTGGGTTTTACCGAAGTGGTTAACGTTTGACACCTGCATCACTTTGGGCTTTCCTCCGTCATAAAGCTGACACGCCGTGGTGTAACTGAAATGGTGTTCAAAGCGGCGTTAAACCAAACCCACTCACTGTCCATAATATAATGCAACCCCGTTAATCCGTACAGGCACATTTATGTGAAATCGTCCCGATTAACACCTTTCCAAATTATCGAATCATTGGTCCACAGTAGTGTCCCTTTTATTGTATGTACATGTTCCAAACATTAATCATGTGGATTGCGGGGTTTTCGGGCAAACACGATTATATTCTGGGCAGACCATCATGGTACGTTTTAATGTGGACTATATGTCCATGTACATCCCTGTCCCTGTTACTTATATGGTTGATACAAGTACATTACTATCGATTACGTGTGTGTGCGTGCGTGCGTGCGTGCGTGCGTGCGTGCGTGCGTGCGTGTGTGTGTGTTCGGAGTAATGCCGATATTTAAGTTCTAGCCCACTGAGAAACCATGCCCCAGTTTAACATGAACACGCCACTCAGACCAGTCCTTGTTTTAGCCCCTTAATGCAGAGCGCCAGGCAGGGTGACAACAAGTACCATCTGTTTAACGTCATCTGGTATGACGCGACTTTCCGTTCTACCACTAGACCACGGAGGCGGTCACGATTACGTACGTGTGACTATTGACAAGTAGAGATTGCTGCAGAGCATCAACTGTTCCCCGCCGTATAATGTCATATGCAGAGGAAGGAAATGTAAGCAATGGGAGGAGGGGATTGGTGTAAAGTTAAAATTGTTTGTTGTTGACGTAGTTATGTTTCGAAAGCACCATAAAGAAACAGTGTCTTTAAATGATCAGGAAAACCAAGTCAAGAAAACACATAACTGGGCCTGTCAGGCAGAACTTGGTATATACCCAATTTTAGTACCAATGATGATTTTTTTTAAATTGATTACAAGTCCTATATAGATAACATTACAAATGTGGTGGACATCTAAGACCTGCATCACATCGGGCTTTCCTCCCACATCAAGCTGACACGCCGTGATATAAGTGGAATACTATTCAAAGCGGCGATGAACAAAACTCACTCACTATCTCATTACCCTTGGGTACGGTTCCGTTTGGTTAACTGGCTTTGTGTTGTTACTTCCGGTTTAGCCAATGCTTAGAAGAATGTTACTATGTTCAACTCAAACATTGTGGATTTACCATGCAACCGTCATATGTTTATGAAGGCAATTGCAAACTACAGATCTAGACCAACCTATTGATTGCCTATTTATCCAGAAGCAAAGAACATATACGGGTTTATAATCTCTGCCGGAATATAACAAAAACTGTCAAAACAATAAACCATGCAGAACCCTAAACAGCTGCATGAAACGGTACATTACATACAGTGACCTACTTGAAACAATACTGTGCTCAACTACGCATTGCAAGCACCATACATATCATTATAAAGACAACTAATTACAAAATTCTCACATAAAAACCGGTTGTTCGACATGTGTTGTTACTTGAACAAAGTCATACTTTATAAAGCCTGGTATTTAATGGTGTTGAACAATTAGTTGCAATAGCAGTGTGAAGGGAGAAAGCTTGAGTGAGCGTTACAGGCTTGACATGAATTCCTACCTGGAACCTGTCTTGCTGACTGCGCCATACTACGCCTATAGCTCAAAGAGATAATCCCTCGATGCGCAAAGTTTATTCTTTATTCAAAATATAGACCGTTAACTTTAGAGAAAGAAGACGTATTTCCCCTAAAAAATTAGCTATTTTAAAAACAATATGAACAAATTGCGTGGATTATCTACATTGCGAAACATGACTAAGTCACAGAATACGACAGGCGACTGGTTAAAACATGTCCATGTCACTCTCATTTTATTTTAAAAACTCCAAATTTGTTTAGAGAAACCAAAACGGCGCTCTCCTGCAGTCAAAAACAAATTAACCTTAATACTTAACCCATATACTTAATTGTATTGACACAGTTTTTATTTTAAACAGTATCACATCATACAAATACCTATGCTCATACATGCAGAAGCTATTATATGTTATCATAATATATATAGTACGGGCATTTGATAATGGCTTTCATGTGACATAGTCTCTGTTGTTGAAAATAACCGTCAGCTGCGACAGCTGTCATTTCATCACTGATTGTCATTGATCCAAAATGGAAACATTGTACATCTTGACATATGGATGAAAACTATTCATATATTTGCCTTGATAATTGTAATATGAGCCAAAATACATTATGCATATTAAGATAAAGCGATATAAATATATTTTTAAATATTCACAATATTCTCCGTTTTTATCTGTTTTAAATATGTTGGCTAGACTTGAAAATGTCCTCAACATGTCTACCACAACACTCCCCGACAGCCCCACCACGGCCCTGAAAGCAGAAAACCTGATCAAGCACGACCCGAGCAAGAATATTGTGATGCACTTTAAAATCTTCGAAGAAAGAGCACGCTCGATTGTACATGCAAAGTTGTGAAATGTAGACGTACATATGACATTTGCTTTCATTTTTAGCAAATTGTCCTGAACCTTGAAGATAGGGATGTAACTATATGTGGATACCACATGGCCAATTACCCATAGAATGGCATTTTCCGATGTTTGTCGTGAGGGATAGTAGTATATAGAGTGAAGTGCTTTGACATAATCAACATGGTTGTTATTCTGAGATTGCAAAACTTGAAGCAGATCCCTTGCGTTATTGAGAGGCCCATGGTATTAAGTCTGCTTGTCTCAAATACTTTCTGTAAATATGAAAAAAGCACTCCCTTCATTGTACCAGGATTACGGTTAATCTTTAAGATATGCATTTGGTGCAATGGATCTATCTTTTTACCGATTTTTATGGTTCTTTGGAACCGAGTAGAGAAGAGGAATGGAGATGCAGAGGTTGATAGTACTGATTGGTGGGTTGGCAGATCTGTTTCTTAGTTAATATACTGGCCTAATGTGAGGCATGATTTGTTATGTCACTTATAACACAGTCTTTGATCAAACAATTATTGTAGTGATGCTTTACATATACCAGTTGTATTAGTAGAGGTATTGTCAGTGAGAACAACTATAAACGTTTCAGAGTTTAGATGGCTTCTGGTTAGGATAGACTTGGGTTTTTCCAATTCTGCTTCCTCATTTTCAGTTTGTGCATTCTGCCAATGACAACATGACGCACTGACTTAATCCTGTTAGAAAGACATTCAAAGGGTTTGTCGTCTCGTTTGGGCCATGTTTTGGCATACGCTTCGACAGCATTCATAATGATTTTAGAGTTGGAAACCCAATTGGTAGCAGGTTGTTCACGATATTTTGGACCTGTCCTATGTGATAAAATGACCAGCAGGTTGGTACTTGGGGTCGTGGCAGCCACATATGGTGGAGTTTACATCATGCACTGCGACGTCCACGTTCTGCAAGACGTTTCTGTAACTGAACGAGCTGGTTGAAATGGTATTCGCATAAGAAAATGAAACTGTTGGTGGTTCCTGTATTTCAAATATTATGCGACTTTTAGGGAATCTGAGTTTTGTCTAAGAATGCTACTTAAGTTTAAAGCATTCCCTTGTTTGCAAATTAGGGAACATGCGTTCCTTTCTCATTTAGTGGAATCTGTTTCTGGTTTGGTTAAAGGAATATCAAGAACTACACTCCCCAGTCAATACTGTGGGTCCAACCATCAAACAACATTGCTGAAGTGTCTTTCAACGACACAGAGTTCGTACTTTGTGCAGTTCCCAAATGGTTGCTGAAGGAGTGGCAACAAATCTTCCGAATCAATTGCACCAATTGTCTTTCATCTTTTCTTGTCCTTTCATGTTTCTTGCTTGCGGCAGCGTCTTCGGGGTGCAGGACTCCAAACATTGACATGGGAACTCATTTGGAAGAAAGAGTGTCAAAGTCTTTTATTTTCTGCTAACTGTGATTATGTTTCGAGTACCTGATATAAAACAATGTTGATCCTTGATTAAAAGCAACACCCCACGCCGATTAAACGCTATAAACCATCTCACAGAGCCTGAACACCAAACCATATTTTAGCGTCGCCCACGACAAGCATAGGTTACTGGGAACAATTTCTAAACCGGAATATCCACAGGGAGATGATATAACCTTTATGTATTCTCAGGAGGATATTCATGAATGTGAAATATATAAATTACTTTGCGTGTCTGCAGAATCAAAGTGTTTACAAGAACGGGTCTTAGTTGTTGATATTGTCGTGTAGAGTCATGTCCCTTTGTAATGCCAGGATCATCTTTAATTCTTCTTAGGGGCGGTCGGGTAGCCAAGTGGTTAAAGCGTTCGCTCGTCACGCCAAAGACCCGGGTTCGATTCCACACATTGGTATAATTTGTGAAGCCCATTTCAGGTGTCCCTGCCGTGATATTGCTGGAATATTTCTAAAAGCGGCGTAAAACCATACCCACTCAATCACTCACTCACTCTTAAATTCTTCAAATCATTTTTAGCTTTGCGCGTAGAAATCATGAATAATACACACTCACGACCTGTGCAACATCGGGTTTTCTTCCCAGTTTTAACTGACAAGCTTAGGTCTACCTGAACTACTGTTCAAACGATGTTAAATCCAAGTCAGTAACTGCAAAGTTCTTTTTTCTAGCAAGTTTAGTCATTACTAGTGACAAAACTATTTTTTTATTTGCGGTAAGGCTCATTTATTATTATTTATCGCAGGACATAATGATGTCCTGAAAAAAATCTGCGTCTTCTGCTTTCAGAGAAAACAATCTTTATCTTGAATGAGCCACAAGAAGTATTTTGTCCCTGACAATAGTTCCAGCACCCTTCCTTCCCTCAATTATTAAATGGTCGTCCCCTGAGTGGGTAAAAGAATCATTTAAAGTCCCCTGTTTATGATGATATTTTGTATGTTACTTCACTGATCGTGTGACAGTTCCAGTAATCTTCCCTCCCTTCTCCCTCAATTATTAAATGGTCGTCCCCTGAGTGGGTAAAAGAAGAATCATTTAAAGTCCCCTGTTTATGATGATATTTTGTATGTTACTTCACTGATCGTGTGACAGTTCCAGTAATCTTCCCTCCCTTCTCCTTCAATTATTAAATGGTCGTCCCCTGAGTGGGTAAAAGAAGAATCATTTAAAGTCCCCTGTATATGATGATATTTTGTATGTTACTTCACTGATCGTGTGACAGTTCCAGTAATCTTCCCTCCCTTCTCCTTCAATTATTAAATGGTCGTCCCCTGAGTGGGTAAAAGAAGAATCATTTAAAGTCCCCTGTTTATAATGATATCTTGTATGTTACTTCACTGATCGTGTGACAGTTCCAGTAATCTTCCCTCCCTTCTCCTTCAATTATTAAATGGTCGTCCCCTGAGTGGGTAAAAGAAGAATCATTTAAAGTCCCCTGTTTATGATGATATTTTGTATGTTACTTCACTGATCGTGTGACAGTTCCAGTAATCTTCCCTCCCTTCTCCTTCAATTATTAAATGGTCGTCCCCTGAGTGGGTAAAAGAAGAATCATTTAAAGTCCCCTGTTTATAATGATATCTTGTATGTTACTTCACTGATCGTGTGACAGTTCCAGTAATCTTCCCTCCCTTCTCCTTCAATTATTAAATGGTCGTCCCCTGAGTGGGTAAAAGAATCATTTTAAGTCCCCTGTTTATAATGATATCTTGTATGTTACTTCACTGATCGTGTGACAGTTCCAGTACTCTTCCCTCCCTTCTCCTTCAATTATTAAATGGTCGTCCCCTGAGTGGGTAAAAGAAGAACCATTTGAGGCGTCCTGTTGAAGATGATAAATTGTATGTTACATCATTGGTCGTGTGAAACCTACCTCATTATTAGCGAACACCTGGTTTCATCGTTGTATATAATTTCACAATGTAGTAACATTCATGACGTTTCGCCAGTCATACTAAACAGGCTATCTCTAATACACTTATGTTGTAATTGAATTTATTCAATTTATTTTTTTAAATGATTCAAATGATGCATGAATGATACATTTAAAGTATCATATACAACTATAATTTGCCACATCGCTTCAATGTACCTTTTTGTGAGGCAAAGGATGGTAAATGGAATTGATTTATTAACTGATAAGGATGAAGGTTCAATCTGCCCAAACCACGCATAGTACGATCAACATTTAGCTTGACTCTTTGACCTAAATATATGTTCATTCTTTCTCTGCACTGAATTTCCATAAAAATCAAAATAAAAGAAATATATTTCTAGGTCTACCACATGTGTCACTAAATCCCTGTCTAACAGATTAAGCAAACTCCTTAAAATGACAATTGCGTAGGTCGATGCTCATTATGTCAATCACTGGATTGTCTGGTCCAGACTCGATTATTTACCGACCGCCGTCATATAGCTGGAATATTGCTGAGTGCGGCGTAAAACATCAAACAAACAAACAAACAAAAACACTTTAAATGATCAAGGCGGGGCTTTCTTCGCGTTCATAGAAAGTAGTTATGGGGAAATAATGCCATGTGGATTTTCAAAACATTTTGCAAGCTCATAAAAAGAACCAAGAACCAACCACTGTATGCACCACTATCCCACACGGCAAAGTTAGTTCAAACGTAATTCCTTCATTCCTGGGTCATGGTTAAATCACTATTTTCAATGATCGGGACGATGTCAAAAATGAAAGCAAATGCCGATGGGTTTGGATACGATCACATTTTCGCGAACACCTGGTACTATCACTATTTGATGGTGATTCATTAACACATGCCTCGCTATAGTGCTGAAATAATGCCGATACGACGTTGAATTTTAACTCACACACTCATCAACACATGGTCATGACAGTCGGAATCGTACAATGGACACTGTGTTTAGCAGAGGTGAGGTGGGGGTGAAATAGGGTTTAACATCGCGTCCAAGATTATTGCACGTATATAGCGACGTGCATGTACGTGTTTGTGTTTGTGTGGCTGCTTGTACTAGTCCGGACTGATGCCGATTTATAGTGCTAGCTCACTGAGATACCATGCCGCAGTTTAACATGAAAACCCCACTCAGACACAGTATACTGACTCCGAGCCGACAAGTCCTTGTTTCAGCCCCTTAATGCCGAGCGTCAGACAGGGTAACAACAAGTACCATCTTTTAACGTCTTTTGGTATGACGCGGCCGATCGAACCCCAGACCTTCGCTCTCCGGGCGGACGCTCTACCACTAGACCACGGAGGCGGTCCCTTTAGCAGAAATGACTTATGATTCAGGAAAGGGTTGTGTCGCTTTGATTGTGCATGCAGTAAAAATCTCGTTTACTCGAACCCTGTAAACCCGATAGTTCAGGACGAAGTAGCTTGAAACTGCTGTCTATTAACCACACAAGCACTGTCTCGACATACCGAAAACGCGATGCGTCAATGTCCATAACAATGTAAGTTTCAGATATAAAAAACGCTGAGCGAACCCCAATGCCTGAAAGGCCTACAGTAACACGTGTCCGAAACACGTCACAGTTTATTCCCTATCTGCACTCTACACAACTAATAGTTCTGTGTATACAAAGCTAGTGACGCTAACAAAAACTAAAAAGTGGTCGATGGCGCCCTATATAAATACGTATACTAATGAAAAAAAATAATTCTGCGTCACCAACATAATATTTGGTCGTTCGTTTGATTTATCATTACAAATTCAATTACGGAACCTCTACCTGGTAACAGGAGCCAGAGCAACACGCCCTAAAAAAGGGGTGGAATAACAACTCAATTATGAATATCAATATCGGTTGTGACCACCATTTGCATATAAACAAGTGAGGCAGCGGCGGCGCATTGAAAACATGAGATGATTGAAAATGTCAACCAAAGCTTGGTCAAATTAAGTTAGCTTTACCGGCTGGTTTCGACGCCTGTCGTGGCAGCGCTTCCATCTCATCCCTGACGTGTTCTAGGGGGAGAGGTTTAGAGAAACAGTCGACCATGATAGTGCAACAATGGTACACTGCCTCAAAAAGTCTGTTACAACACGTGCACCATGTGGGCGGGCATTATCCTGCTGCAAAGTGACTTCACGTCAATGCATTTGCACAAAGAGAAGAACATGATCACGAACGATGTCGCCCCGTCAGCGTACGCCATTCAAACTGTCATTTGCAGTCAGATGTGTTTTCCCATGAGTTGTGATGTTAACCCATACCATTACACTTCCACTCAACGTTGGGTAACGCAAGTGTCGCCAAATCGTTCGCTGGACGCCTGCAGGCCCTTGCAAGACTACCAGAGCTTTCCAAGTTAAGCCTGTAGACCATTGCAAGACTACAAGAGCTGTCCAAGTTAAGCCTGTAGACCATTGCAAGACTATCAGAGCTGTCCAGGTGAAGCCTGTAGACCCTTGCAAGACTATTAGAGCTGTCCAGGTGGAGCCTGTAGACCCTTGCAAGACTATTAGAGCTGTCCAAGTGATGCCCGTAGACCCTTGCAAGACTATTAGAGCTGTCCAGGTGGAGCCTGTAGACCCTTGCAAGACTATTAGAGCTGTCCAAATGATGCCCGTAGACCCTTGCAAGACTATTAGAGCTGCCCAAGTGAAGCCTGTAGACCCTTGCAAGACTATTAGAGCTGTCCAGGTGGAGCCTGTAGACCCTTGCAAGACTATTAGAGCTGTCCAGGTGGAGCCTGTAGACCCTTGCAAGACTACCAGAGCTGACCAGGTGAAGCCTGTAGACCCTTGCAAGACTATTAGAGCTGTCCAGGTGGAGCCTGTAGACCCTTGCAAGACTACCAGAGCTGACCAGGTGAAGCCTGTAGACCCTTGCAAGACTATTAGAGCTGTCCAGGTGGAGCCTGTAGACCCTTGCAAGACTATTAGAGCTGTCCAGGTGAAGCCTGTAGACCCTTGCAAGACTATTAGAGCTGTCCAGGTGGAGCCTTTAGACCCTTGCAAGACTATTAGAGCTGTCCAGGTGGAGCCTGTAGACCCTTGCAAGACTATTAGAGCTGTCCAAATGAAACCTGTAGACCCTTGCAAGACTACCAGAGCTGTCCAGGTGAAGCCTGTAGAACCTTGCAAGACTACCAGAGCTGTCCAAATGAAACCTGTAGACCCTTGCAAGACTACCAGAGCTGTTCAAGTGAAGCCTGTAGACCCTTGCAAGACTATCAGAGCTGTCTAGGTGAAACATATGAAACAGTATACTGTCAGTCTTATCTTCCGAAGCCTCAGATGCTTCGATGAACATAAAAAATGTCTGGCAATTTCTTTTTGCGCTATTTCTCTTCCTGCAGCATACCCACGGCGCGCAGACGTTGATTTTACATCTACCCGTGGTGTTGTGTAAACGTTTTTTTCCGGACAAACAAACGTATTTTATTAGGACCTGATAGCTTAACAATCATTGTGTGATTTCACATTTTAAGATACGTGTGTGAGTATCATGCCCCCAACAAAGACACAAACATTCAAATTGTGCGCCGTGCATTAAGATACACGTGTAAACTGTGAATCACGACCTTAGAGTCGAGGAGGTATCTTCATGAATATGTAATGAAAGATGTTTTATTTTATTTCGGAATAAAAAAAATTTCTATTGAACTTTATATTAAACACAGTTACTTTTTTTCCGTCAGTATAAATTGATTAATGCCAAAATCACTCTGATGGATCGCGCTTACCATGGTTAATCAACATTTTTTAACATATTTTGTGTGGATCAAATGTGTCCTACTAACATGTACGCAGTGAGGTAAAACCGTTGCTTAATTAACTTAAATGAAATCTTTTTTTCAGTAATGCTTTATTTCGTAACAGATGTACCTGTATCCATTTAGGTTTTGTCTTTAGTTAATGCTTTTTTTTCTTTCAAACGATCACGGCATCAATTCTACCTGATCATCTTTCTTTGCAGACACGTGCGCTATATGAAAGAATTTCCAGACAAAGTAGAAGTGAAAGGTAAGGTTTTGGTTTCAAGAAAAAGAATACAAATTTTGAAAATTATGCAAGAATATTAAGAAAAATTGAACATTTCAAAAAATAAAGTAAATATAACACGTCAACGCCAGTCTCAATTATCCACCGAAACTGATTCCATTGCGCATTAAAAGCAAAATAGGGGAGAACATAATATGAAGGGAACACTGACACGAAGTGATGACACCAGTTGTTCACGAAAAGGGTCATTTCGAAAAATATGTTGATGATTTCTTGTGCCGAAATTAAACAACGATATTTACCTTTGTCCTTTATTTTGAAGCTAACACAGTGCTTTTCGTCAGTTTAAAATAAACCTTATCAATGATGTTATGCGCAACTTAAGTTCTATACATACAAATTAATGGAACATAATCGTATATATTTCAGTATTGAAGTTACCGATTAAAAAATATTGTAACAATAAGACAAGGAAGTAGAAATATTTCGTAGTAGCTAATGTCCAGATTATTAAAAATACTGATTAAAAAATAACGTATGTAATAAAAAGAAGCAGAAAAAATGTGAAGAAGAAACATTTCGTATTAACCTATTTCCAGATTATTGAAATTACTGATAAAAACATAAAATATATATGAAGAAGAACAAAACTTCCTGATTCCTGACTCATCATTACTGAGTAATATATCTTTGTAAATAAATATATGTTCTCAACAATATTATTTGGAGTGTGAGGTTTCTTCATTAAAAAATTCGTACTTACTGGGATTTCACTGTGTAGAAAAAAACGCTGTTGTTTACGCAAAACAGCTGCAATACCCCTAACATATTTAAATCGCATTTTCCCACTACCACGCCGTTGTTAACAAGAACGTTTATGTACATACAATATTGTTCAAATATCAACTCTCATTGATGTTAGACCCTAATGTTTATTTTCGTTCCTTTCAGGCGCAAGGACTGTGGCAAGTATCGACACACTTAAACTAATCATTTGCCAACATGTGGAGCATTTAATTGATTCCTCATTTTCTTGAACAATCAATCATTTGTGCAATTAACTATGTAGCGCTGACTACAGTTATATACGGTGGGAGGTTCTTGTAGCCTAGATGGCATATTTGGATCGGTTTCTCAGACCATCGAAATCTTTTCAGACTTGGGAAAGGTTGGAAGAACAGTGCTGCGCTCTGATGTTAATGAACACGTAACAGAAGCTTATCGTTGTACATCATCGCACATAAGTTCTAGACTCAAAACACGTTGAAGCGCCTGTATGTTCAATGCGGATGTTCAATAAGCATGTAATCTATGACTCATCCAACCTTTGTTGATCAGCGATGGATACAGTGAACATAAACGTATCGGGGAAAAAATTCACAATCCGAAAAAGCGTTTTGCTACGGTTTCCACAGACAAAGCTTGGACGTTTGACCGAGAAATGGCCGGAATACAACCCCGAAGAAAACGAGTACTTTTTCGACAGAAACCCAAAAGTGATGCTGTCAATTTTCGACCTCTACCGCACAGGGGAACTGCATCTTCCTAAAAATGTTTGCAGTTTTACTGTGAAAACTGAACTGGATTTTTGGCAGATTGACGAATCGTTGATATCGGAGTGCTGCTGGAAGATGTATACAACGACACTTAAAGCCAAGGCTGTGATTGACGTGATAGAGAAGTCCCTGAACGAACACCCCTTCGTCAACAGAGAGGAACTGTCGACGAGGCAGCACCTTTGGATGACAATGGAGTTTCCACAACATTCCATAGTTTCCAAGGTAACGTGAAACATTTTAAGGTAACGTTTACGCTATATTCGTGGGGCAGACAGAGTGCAATATATTGTTTAGCTAGGCTGAGTACCTGACTGATAACACCTGCTCTATTATAATTTTTACTGACAGAACATAAGAGGATGATATATTAGTGGATGGAACAGAATGCAATATATTGTTAAACTATCTGACTGACAACACCTGCTCTATTATAAATTTTACTGACAGAACATAACATGACCATATATTAGTGGATCAGACAGAATGCAATATATTGTTTAACTATTTGACTGATAATATAATACTGCTCATTTATAACGTTTACTGACAGAACCTAAGAGAACGATTCATTTAAATGTGATCCTTTATCTCATGATATGCTATTAAATGGCTATGAACAACATGTCTAGACGTTCAATTTGTTTGATGTTTAACGCCGCACTCAGCAATATTCTAGCTATATGACGGCGGTCTGTATAATGGAGCCTGGACCAGGCAATCCAGAGTTTGATATTTGTTATGTACAAGCCTCCGTCACATAACTTGGCATATCGTTGAACGACGAACAAACAAACTGCTATGAGAAGACCTGTCAACTACCAGGCTACCTCATCACCTCTGGTGGCGAAGGAAAACTGACAAATTGAGGAACCAACCCTTTAACTTGGAGATACTGTGAGTGAGTGAGTGGGTGAGTAAGGTTTTATGCCGCTTTTATCAATATTCCAGCAATATCACGGCGGGGGACACCAGAAATGGACTTCACACATTGTACCCATGTTGGGAATCGAACCCGGGTCTTCGGCGTGACGAGCGAACGCTTTAACCCACGAGGCTACCCGACCGCCCCTTGGAGATACTGTGTGATTCAGTTACACAGAAACAGATTTAAACATGGAACGAATACGCTTTCAGTTTCTTCTTACCGTTCTTTTCCATGAAGTATTCACGGCTGACCGGGGGCACGGGTGGCCGACTCGTCTAAGGCGCCGCGATTCGCTGTGCAGAGTTGCGTCCCTTGGGCACGTCAGAAGCCCTATGATTGTGGGTTCGAATCCCGGTTCGCCCCGAATATGTTTTTAGGTTTGTCAGCGCCATCAGTGTGAAGGTCAATGTGAATGTGACTAAAATTAAAATATTGTTATGATTTTATATTCCTTTATCAACAGGAATAAAGTTAATATTCTGATTATGTGCGAATACACAGATACAAGGCTATTGTACCTTGGCATAAAGGACTGCTTTGTCTGTGTATATATGAGGTGAGGTGAGGTGAAATTGGGTTTAACGTCGCGTCCAATATTATTACACTTATATAGCGACGTGTGTTTGATAGGCTGCCTGTACTAGTCCGGACTGATGCCGATTTATAGTGCTAGCTCACTGAGATACCATGCCGCAGTTTAACATGAATACCCCAGTCAGACACAGTATACTGACTCCGAGCCGACCAGTCCTTGTTTTAGCCCCTTTATGCCGAGCGACAGACAGGGTAACAACAAGTACCATCTTTTAACGTCTTTTGGTATGACGCGGCCGGGGATCGAACCCCGGACCTTCTGCTCTCCGGGCGGACGCTCTACCACTAGACCACGGAGGCGGTCTGTGTATATATGAGTGTGTACATATATAGACTCTGCTAAGTGTATGCCATTTTCTGTGGAGACGATTGGGTGGCCGAGTCGGTTCAAGCGTTCTCTCGCGCCGAGGCACGAGTTCAATTCAATAGTTGCAATTTCTGAAGGCTGGACATTGATGGAATATTCCTCAAAGCGGCATAAAATGACACTTCAAATTTGTTTTGGTGCTAGTTAAACTTCGATCCATAACACAATTATCTGATGCTTCGGTTCAGAATCCAACGTAAAGGGTCAAATAAGTTGTATTAGTCACATATTCTGTTCAAAATATTTGAAATACACATCATACCTTTTTTTGGCAATATATATATATTATTTTTATTTCAATCATTTTATCAGTGTTTTATAATGTTAATGCATATTAACGAACATACAAATAGACAAGCAATCGTAAAAATATCCACTTAATGCGCTACCTGTAGATATTGTAAAAAAAATCATCAGTTCTCCTGATCGTATAATGATATATAATCTAGCATGCAGATTTAATTACTGCGGCTGGATAGCTATGTTTTATTAAAAATCCCCAATATCGAATATGGTCCTATTTTCATCTTGAATTGTTATACCAAGGACAGGTGGTGATGTATGTTCATCAATATTTTAGACATAACCTTGGCATTCACAAATCTAGGTCTATTTTTCCCAGTGCAAAAACAGCTGATGATCCCACATGTGCGTGGTATACATTGTGTAGTGTAGAATCGACCACACCGTGAATAATCTTTAAACGAGACATCTGGCTCATTTATCAAAATATGAATTTGTATGTAACGTCAATTTATGTTTGATTGCAAATAACCATAGAACATGGCCTTAATGGGCGGGCAGGTATATCCTCCTCCCTTGTTGGTAAGATGTGGAAGTCATTGATGGGCGGGCGGGTACATTCTCCTCCCTTGTTGGTAATACATGGATGTCCTTGAAGGGCGGGCACGTACATTTTCCTCCCTTGTTGGTAAGATGTGGATGGCCTTGATAGGCGTGCAGTTACACCCCCCTCCCTTGTTGGTAAGATGTGGAAGTCATTGATGGGCGGGCGGGTACATTCTCCTCCCTTGTTGGTAACACGTGAATTGCCTTGATAGGCGGGCAGGTAGATTCTCCTCCCTTGTTGGTAATATATGGATGTCCTTGATGGGCGGGCACGTACATTCTCCTCCCTTGTTGGTAACACGTGAATGGCCTTGATAGGCGGGCACGTACATTCTCCTCCCTTGTTGGTAATACATGGATGTCCTTGATGGGCGGGCACGTACATTCTCCTCCCTTGTTGGTAAGATGTGGATGGCCTTGATAGGCGTGCAGGTACACCCCCCTCCCTTGTTGGTGAGATGTGGAAGTCATTGATGGGTGGGCGGGTACATTCTCCTCCCTTGTTGGTAATACATGGATGTCCTTGATGGGCGGGCACGTACATTCTCCTCCCTTGTTGGTAAGATGTGGATGGCCTTGATAGGCGTGCAGGTATACCCCCCTCCCTTGTTTGTGAGATGTGGAAGTCATTGGTGGGCGGGCGGGTACATTCTCCTCCCTTGTTGGTAATACATGGGTGTCCTTGATGGGCGGGCACGTACATTCTCCTCCCTTGTTGGTAAGATGTGGATGGCCTTGATAGGCGTGCAGGTACAACCCCCTCCCTTGATGGAGAGATGTGGAAGTCATTGATGGGCGGGCGGGTACATTCTCCTCCCTTGTTGGTAACACGTGAATGGCCTTGATAGGCGGGCAGGTACATTCTCCTCCCTTGTTGGTAATATATGGATGTCTTGATGGGCGGGCACGTACATTCTCCTCCCTTGTTGGTAACACGTGAATGGCCTTGATAGGCGGGCAGGTACATTCTCCTCCCTTGTTGGTAAGATGTGGATGGCCTTGATAGGCGTGCAGGTACACCCCCCTGCCTTGTTGGTAAGATGTGGAAGTCATTGATGGGCGTGCAGGTATATTCTCCTCCCTTGTTGGTAATACATGGATGTCCTTGATGGGCGGGCACGTACATTCTCCTCCCTTGTTGGTAAGATGTGGAAGTCATTGATGGGCCTGCAGGTACATTCTCTATGTTAATTAAAATGTATAAATAATGAAACATGTGGATGGCCTTGATGGGCGGACAGGTACTTCCTGCTCCCTTGTTGGTATCGCGTGAATGGCCTTGATAGACATGCAGGTACCTTCTCCTCCCTTATTGGTAACACGTGAATGGCCTTGATGGGCGGGCAGGTACATCCTCCTCCCTGTCAGTAACAGAAGGATCATGAGGTGGACATGCAGGCTTAAACTCCCTGTCAGTAACAGAAGGATCATGAGGTGGACATGCAAGTACATCGTCCTCCCTTGTTGGTAACATGTGAATGGCCTTGATGGGCGGGCAGGTACATCCTCCTCCCTGTCAGTAACAGAAGGATCATGAGGTGGACATGCAGGCTTAAACTCCCTGTCAGTAACAGAAGGATCATGAAGTGGGCATGCAGGCTTAAACTCCCCTATCAGTAACACAAGGATCATAAGGTGGACATGCAGGCATAAACTCCCTGTCAGTACCAGAAGGATCATGAGGTGGACATGCAGGCTTAAACTCCCTGTCAGTAACAGAAGGATCATGAGGTGGACATGCAAGTACATCGTCCTCCCTTGTTGGTAACATGTGAATGGCCTTGATAGGCGGGCAGGTACATTCTCCTCCCTTGTTGGTAAGATGTGGAAGTCATTGATGGGCCTGCAGGTACATTCTCTATGTTAATTAAAATGTATAAATAATGAAACATGTGGATGGCCTTGATGGGCGGACAGGTACTTCCTGCTCCCTTGTTGGTATCGCGTGAATGGCCTTGATAGACATGCAGGTACCTTCTCCTCCCTTATTGGTAACACGTGAATGGCCTTGATGGGCGGGCAGGTACATCCTCCTCCCTGTCAGTAACAGAAGGATCATGAGGTGGACATGCAGGCTTAAACTCCCTGTCAGTAACAGAAGGATCATGAGGTGGACATGCAAGTACATCGTCCTCCCTTGTTGGTAACATGTGAATGGCCTTGATGGGCGGGCAGGTACATCCTCCTCCCTGTCAGTAACAGAAGGATCATGAGTTGGACATGCTGGCTTAAACTCCCTGTCAGTAACACAAGGATCATGAAGTGGGCATGCAGGCTTAAACTCCCTGACAGTAACAGAAGGATCATGAAGTGGGCATGCAGGCTTAAACTCCCCTATCAGTAACACAAGGATCATAAGGTGGACATGCAGGCATAAACTCCCTGTCAGTACCAGAAGGATCATGAGGTGGACATGCAGGCTTAAACTCCCTTGTCAGTAACACAAGGATCATAAGGTGGACATGCAGGCATAAACTCCCTGACAGTAACAGAAGGATCATGAAGTGGGCATGCAGGCTTAAACTCCCCTATCAGTAACACAAGGATCATAAGGTGGACATGCAGGCATAAACTCCCTGTCAGTACCAGAAGGATCATGAGGTGGACATGCAGGCTTAAACTCCCTTGTCAGTAACACAAGGATCATAAGGTGGACATGCAGGCATAAACTCCCCTATCAGTAACACAAGGATCATAAGGTGGACATGCAGGCATAAACTCCCTGTCAGTACCAGAAGGATCATAAGGTGGACATGCAGGCTTAAACTCCCTTGTCAGTAACACAAGGATCATGAGGTGGGCATGCAGGCTTAAACTCCCTTGTCAGTAACACAAGGATCATTAGGTGGGCATGCAGGCATAAAGCCACTTGTCAGTAACACAAGGATCATGAGGTGGACATGCTGGCTTAAACTCCCTTGACAGTAACACAGGGATCACGAGGTGGGCATGCAGGCTTAAACTCCCTTGTCAGTAACACAAGGATCATGAGGTGGACATGCAGGCATAAACCCCACTGTCAGTAGCATAAGGATCATGAGGGGGGGCATGCAGGCATAAACTCCCTTGTCAGTAACAATGATCATGAGGTGGGCATGCAGGCTTAAACTCCCTTGTCAGTAACACAAGGATCATGAGGTGGGCATGCAGGCTTAAACTCCCTTGTCAGTAACACAAGGTTCATTAGGTGGACATGCAGGCTTAAACTCCCTTGTCAGTAGCAAGGATCATGAGGTGGACATGCAGTCTTAAACTCCCTTGTCAGTAACACAAGGATCATGAGGTGGACATGCAGGCTTAAACTCCCTTGTCAGTAACACAAGGATCATGAGGTGGGCTTGCAGGCTTAAACTCCCTTGTCAGTAACACAAAGATCATGAGGTGGACATGCAGGCATAAACTCCCTTGTCAGTAACACAAGGATCATGAGGTGGACATGCAGGCTTAAACTCCCTTGTCAGTAACAAGGATCATGAGGTGGACATGCAGGCATAAACTCCCTTGTCAGTAACACAAGGATCATGAGATGGACATGCAGGCATAAACTCCCTTGTCAGTAGCAAGGATCATGAGGTGGACATGCAGGCTTAAACTCCCTTGTCAGTAACACAAGGATCATGAGGTGGACATGCAGGCTTAAACTCCCTTGTCAGTAACACAAGGATCATGAGGTGGGCTTGCAGGCTTAAACTCCCTTGTCAGTAACACAAGGATCATGAGGTGGACATGCAGGCATAAACTCCCTTGTCAGTAACACAAGGATCATGAGGTGGACATGCAGGCATAAACTCCCTTGTCAGTAACACAAGGTTCATTAGGTGGACATGCAGGCATAAACTCCCTTGTCAGTAGCAAGGATCATGAGGTGGATATGCAGGCTTAAACTCCCTTGTCAGTAACACAAGGATCATGAGGTGGACATGCAGGCTTAAACTCCCTTGTCAGTAACACAAAGATCATGAGGTGGACATGCAGGCATAAACTCCCTTGTCAGTAACACAAGGATCATGAGGTGGACATGCAGGCTTAAACTCCCTTGTCAGTAACAAGGATCATGAGGTGGACATGCAGGCATAAACTCCCTTGTCAGTAACACAAGGATCATGAGATGGACATGCAGGCTTAAACTCCCTTGTCAGTAACACAAGGTTCATTAGGTGGGCATGCAGGCATAAACTCCACTGTCAGTAAAACAAGGATCCTGAGGTGGGCATGCAGGCTTAAACTCCCCTGTCAGTAAATAACAGCGACAAACCCCTTTCCACATCAATAAGAAATTTCTGCCAAAAGAAGACTGAGTCGCTTTAACGATTCCGACCATATCATGAGCATTTGTTTATGAAACATTATCAAATAGAGTTGATACCAGGTGTTCTCGAAAAGGGGAGCGTAGCACCCGTCACAAACAAATGCAAAGACAGTCAATTGTTCCCCTAACAAAACACATGAACATATGGTAAAGTCAAAATAGGGAATTGCATCAGACATCATACTTGTGACTGATGCGTCAAATGTGGAAATGCCCTCCACATGTCTGCCATAAACTTTTTGAAAGCTTAAAGGTTATAACCTTGATCAAACAACTTCTGAGTAAGAGTTGTATGACTCTTTTTGAAATCTAGGAGGAAAAAGCATGCTCGATTGTACCGTTAAAGTTTAAATTGACCCCGTTAATTCTTAAAACAAATAGTTATGCTTCACACACCCACACACCCACACACCCACACACCCACACTACCACGCACACACCCGAATATCAAATGCTCGGTCCCCAAACGACGACGAATGTCCTGTAGTCACAGTTCACATGATGTTCACGCTCTTTGCACCATCACCTCACAGTGGGCGAATTTAATCTGCTATTTATCATAATTACATATCGTCAAGATATCCATATTAATTTGTGATATTATTAAATATTAACATAGAAATATGTTTATGTACGTATAGCTAACACAACGGGATGTTATGTTGATGTGACAGATGTTATCTTTAATAACAGAAGATATTTATAAACGTCCATGGCAGATGAATGATAATTAATAAAATAAAATGTCAATTAATCTTTTCATTAATAAAAATAATGATGATGATGATGATGTTGTTGATGATGATGATGATGATGATGATGATGATGATGATGATGATGATGGGAATGGCCATATGGGAATGCATCGGACATAATTTTGGTAACTTCGTAGTATTCAATGCTGACCAAGGATTACACCATCGAACGCTATTGATATCAGAATAACATATACTGTTAATATTTAACTTTTAACCGTTAAGTTGATTATAATCCTTAAATTTTGAGATGAATATATCAAGAACAATGGACTGATGCACTTAATTACTAACATGACCATTTGAAAAATATATATGAACAATATCAATAAAACATAATGTAAATATCGTTATGACGTCATCGCAATGATGATGTAATGCATGATGTCATACTCGATTGTTCATTCTATCTTGTCAAATATGACCTGACGCAGTTGAACAGATAACAAGGGCATCTCTGTGCTCGGATGAAGTGCGTATATAACACTATGACCAATCTCTGCCTGGAGAATACAGACATTAGATTGAGCAGCTGTGACCAGGTATACATGGATAAGTCCGTAACAACAATGCCGTTTACTGAATATGCATCAATGAATATAATAATTATAAAAATAAGTTTGAAGTGCATTGCACAGTACTGAGTTACAGCAGTTTCACCTCTACCAAGTAAGATTCATTGCATCAGAGGGGCGGTCGGGTAGCCTAGTGGTTAAAGCGTTCGCTCGTCACGCCAAGGACCCGGGTTCGATTCCCGACATAGGTACAATGTGTGAAGTCCATTTCTGGTGTCCCCCGCCGTGATATTGCTGGAATATTGCTAAAAGCGGCGTAAAACCATACTCACTCACTCACTCACTCATTGCAACAGAACACAAATGCAACCAGAATCACTACAATGGCAGTCCGTGGTGACCCGGGTAACAATGTAGGCCACCGGCAACCTATGCTGGTCGTAAGAGTCGACTTAATGGATCGGTGGTGAATCTCTGTGACTTGTTCGATGGCATTGTATCCCAAGTGTGTGGGTCGATGTTCATGATATCAATCACTGGTCCAGACTCGATGTTATACATACCACCGTCATGTCGCTGGAATTTTGCCAACAATGGCTGAACCCGACTGGTGTAGATGCTTTTCTCCTGGTGGTGTGAAAAAATATAATGCTTGTCCGACAGTTCATTCTTCAATTTCGTTTTCGTCTTCTTTCAATCTATTGTTATATTATCTACAAGGTAAAAAAACCACATGACATATCTGTCAGTGTCAATAAAAAGATCACGATACATACATTGACAATTGACATCGAGAGAAGGCTACACAAAACATAAACATGAGAAAATATACTCATCGCTCGGCGGATAAAGCTAGATTCAAAAACAGTATGGTTATTTCTAGAAATGGACATTTCGGAATGTACACATCTTTAAGTGATTGTGCAAAGCGGCGTAAAAATGATCTGACATGTCTGTGTATTGTGGCTATAACATAACCATATCAATAATTGTACAGCAAATATTTAACTTTTGAAGTCCACTTCTTTTTAATGACTGGCATACAAAAGCGTCAAATTACATTTTCTTCGATATCTTGTACATCGTATTATTAATATTTCGACACATTATGTATTTAGTCTCAGATAACTTGATAGCTTGATATATGAATTGGAAGCCTTCCACATTCACTACATACCACTATATTCGGTGTGTTAGGTATGACGCCCAAAACCTTTTTACATGACAATAAGTAAACCTTTTTACTTCGTGAATCATCAACGAAACTCATCAAACATTATCAGTACTTTTATTGAATTCGACAGATAAAATTGTGTAATCATTTTGACTTAATATAAATTCGGAATATTACTGTCGTGTTTTGGATTGCGACATAAATATTTTCCCTTGTTGCAATTAGCTGTTACTTGATTACCTTGAAAGGGTCCAAATGTTTACACAAAAACATAGTGAGTTAAGTATTTGTAAATGAAACGTCAAAGTGCCATGCGATTAACTCTTGTGAAATACTGCTGGGAACAGCTGATCAATCATAATTAATTGTCCAATTGCAGAAAGTTGCCCTCGTTAGAAATAGACCGAATTTAATGTGCTGGGATTTCCTGTGTGTTATGCAATCAGGAACAGTGATTGATTCACAAACACTTAGCACAGTGCAGTTATAACGTCAGTACCTTAGGTGCAATGAAACGCATACTTCAGCCACAAGGAACGAAAAAACAAGATACAAATACAGAAGACGCACACTCGGTACTGACTGAAAAGATACAGCGATGCTAACGTGTTCGCGAAACTGTTGAGCATGGTCTATCCTAACGCTATTGTGATGCGTGAACGTGTCCTGCCCTTACGCTAACGTCATATGTGATAATGCCCTACCCTGACGCTAACGTCAAGGGTTAAGGTCATTGTTAAGATTCACTTGACTCAACGAAAGATTTTATCACATTCATTAAATCAAGTTTGAAACAATCCAAATTATATCGTCATATGTAGCGTTGTTAATCACGTACATATATAATGCAGTACTTGAATCGAAACTTAAGGTGGCATTACATATCAAGGATGGGCACATGCAGTGATACCTCGCTATTCCGTACGTTACCGTTCCAAGTGAAATTATCCGTATAAGCAAACCTCTGAATGGACGAGGTATTGATGCTTAGTTTGTTTGTTTGGTTGTTGTTTAACGCCGTACTCAGCAATATTACAGCTATATGACGCCGGTCTCTAGAAAATCGAGTTTGGACCAGACAATCGAGAGATTGATATCGCGAGCATCAATCAATGCAATTGTGATGCGATGACATGCATCAACCAAGTCAGCGAGCCTGACCACCCGATCCCGTTATTCGCCTTTTACGACAAGCATAGTGGCCTTTTACAGCAAGTATGGGTTGCTGAAGACCTATTCTACCCCGGATCTTCACGGGCTAAGCCATGCTGCTTAAATTAGATGAATATTCCCAAAAAGCTCTGGAAGGCAGGTTCTCCGGATTACCGAGGTTTCACTATACACGTGTTGGGATTTAACCGGTTCGCTATACTTTTTGAAAAAGTGTATTAAAATGGAATGATTACTGATAATGAGTACGAGGGTTTATAGCACTTGGGTGGGTAACCAATCCCAACTCTCATTTCTGACAAGGAGATGTACATCCTGTGGGATGTATCGGTGCTTACGTCATCGATCACGGGTTTTGTCTAGTCCAGATTACAAAGGTTTACATTATACGACTGTCATATTGTCGCGTGAAAAGAAATCCAATACGCAAGCATCCATGCCCAATCTGTATTTGTTTTCACAGCATTGATCACTATTTATTTTTAGTTCACGCTATATTGCTTTATCGACCACTGATAGCTTATATATGTCCCTGGCGTGTTATATATCTACAGCCCGAGGAAATACTGACTCACTAATGCAATTTGTTCTCGTCGCAAGTTAACACGTTCTTGTGTTGAGTTTATGTGGTTGAAGGTTAGGAACATCCAGTGTTTTTGTGCGATGTCATGTCTGTTTAGTCGCTCACGCCCATGGAGACTTGAAACATATGACAGACCCGTGAAGATTCCGGAGTAGAATAGGTCTTCAGCAACCCATGCTTGCCGTAAAAGGCGACTATGGTTGTCGTAAGAGGCGACTAACGGGATTGGGTGGTCAGGCTCGCTGACTAGGTTGATGCATGTCATCGATCACAATTGTGTGGATCGATGCTCATGATATTAATCACTGGATTGTCTGATCAAGACTCGATTATTTACTGACCGCCATCATATAGCTGGAATATTGCTGAGTGCAGCGTTAATTTAGTCCTTAAATTGAAATGGTCCCATGAGTATTGACCATTGTCCCTCTTTAATTAATCAGTTGTGAAATGATCCTCTCTTCATACGAGATACTGAAAACCCACAAAGATGTTGTGGAAAGTTTCGAAGAGGCGAGGAGACAAAGCGTACACTTGTTTACATCACTTTATTTAATTTATGGAAATGATGTAAAGATCGTTATTTCCATGTTCTTTACAAGCTTGAAAATATTGTTTTTGTCTTCCAGTAAATATATATAATCCTCGTGTATCTCCAGATATGGTTTACGATCTACATGCTCTTCGTGTCAATGGTCGTGATCATCGCCTGTCTGTACACCATACCACAGCTTCGGGAGCCTTTGAGGAAAGAGGATTCCCATCTTGCATCCGGATCCATCCTAGACATGCTGCTGAAGTCCGAGATGAAAGGCACCATCTACAGGCTGGATCTTGCCTGCCTCGTTTTCTTTACTGTGGAACTGCTTACCAAGTTTACCATCTGTCCCGAAAAGAAACGATTTTTTAGTTTTGGTCTAAATAATCTGGATGTGACATTGACATTAATTATGTGGACTGCGGTCGTTTTGGATCACATTCCTATAGTTGAGCACGTACATATTGCCCATACTGTTTTACGGGCCATGTTCTGTCTTAACGTTTTGCGTATATTCCACCTAGGAAAGTCGTCGAATGTTATGAAATTGTTGATATTCACACTGAAGGCGAGCTTAAGTGCGTTTGGTCTGCTTTTGGTGACATTAACGATGGCCGTGATTATATATGCCACTCTTGCTTACTTTGCAGAGGTCGCTACCAAAGCAGACACATTCAGCAACATTCCAATTGCAATATGGTGGACTGTCGTTACCATGACGACGGTTGGTTATGGAGACATTTGCCCACAATCCTGGGCCGGATATGTGGTGGGAGTTATCTGCTCTTTGTCCGGAATTTTACTTATTGCAATGCCCATTGCCATCATCGCGTCCAATTTTGATGCTTTCTATTCCAACATGCCAGCTGCCGAACAGCGAATTCGAAGAAAACGTCTCAAGGAGAGCGAGGATGAAAGGTTGAAATTAAGTTACAATAGTGGCGCGGGTCCCCAAACATTACCGCTGAAAACAGACCAGTATTATCAACCGACTTATGTTCCAACTGATGATGAATTATAAATCTTGGTATCTCTTCTGGTAATTCTTCTGCAGTTAGAGGCGCGGGGGCGGAGTAATTAGAGCCTGGGACCTTCTTTTTTTTTTATCTCACTTGCATCTTCAGGAATAATTGGAATATTATGGACCATTTAGTTAATTTAGAAACCTGTGAAGATCCGGGGTAGAATAGGTCTTCAGCAACCCATGCTTGTCGTAAAAGGCGACTATGCTTGTCGTAAGAGGCGACTCACGGGGTCGGGTGGTCAGGCTCGCTGACTTGTTTGATGCATGTCATCGTATCCCAATTGCGTGGATGGGTGCTCATGGTGTCAATCACTGGATTGTCTTGTCCAGATTCGATTATTTACAGACCGCCGTCATATAGCTGGAATAGTGATGAGCGCGGCGTTAAACAACAAACAAACAAACAAAAATAGTTATATTAGAACATACAAGAGTGGATGAGCTTAATTTAACGCCACTTTAAACAGTGTTCCAGTTATACCGCAGCGTGTCAGCTTGATGTGGGAGGAAAGACCTTATATTTGCAGATCGTAGACGTTTACCTCTTTGGTGAAACCCACGAGCAAGGGTATGGTGCTGACAAACCTTGAAACATAATCAGGGCGAGCCGGGATCATAGGTTTCTGGCGTGCCTAAGGGACGCAACTCGAATTGCACAGGGAATTGCGGCGCCTTTGACGACTGGGCAACCCGTGCCCCCGGACATAAATGCGTCAACGAGAATACATCAAGCACATTTACAATAGAGACTTTAACACATCAAACACAAGGAACGTAACATTGCAACATGAATATTTGTCTGAGTAGTAGAGCCCATTTTCAATCATTATTTTGCGCTTTGAGAGCAACATGGGGAGGTAAACGTGAAAACTCGAAGTTTCAGCTTAAATTATTTTTTTAGCAGACTGAGTATTCTTTTAACATTGGGGCCTACCATGCCGAGTTACCGTCTCATCTACGCCCAGCTTTAGGTCCCGAGAGGTTGACTAAAGAGGTGTTTACTATAAACGGGAGGACATTATGGAACAAGCCGCTAATCTCTGATATTATGTATTTTCTTTTACATAATTTGTTCTTGAAAATAGCCACCCTCATTTGCACAAATATTGTCACTTACAAGGTTGAGGTATAAAGAATGATTTGGTCAGAAAAGCCCATTATCGAATCACAGGTGTATAGTTCGGAGCACGGTGTCAGTGTCGCAGCATCAGCACGTTATACACACTCTAGTACATAACACGTGTAACCCTTCATATTCACTGTACATTTATGCATGTTTACTAACCAGAGTGCACGCACGTGCATACTACACATTGACATATTCCACAGTGGACGTGTGAGTGAGTTGGGTTTAACGCCGCTTTTAACAGTATTCCAGTTATATCGCGGCGTTTCAGTTAAATGTGGGAGGAAAGCCCGAAGTGATGCAGGTCTCAGACGTTTACCACTTCGCCGAAACCCACGAGCACAGGTATGGTGCTGACAAACCTAGAAACATAATTGGGGAGAACCGGGATTCGATTCGAATCATAGGTTTCTGGCGCGCCCAAGGGACGCAACTCTGCACAGCAAATCGCGGCGCCTAAAGACGACTGGGCCACCCGTGCCTAAAGGGGGTCTTCAGACTCGGCGGTAACAAAAGAAACATACCCCCCTGATGTTTACCGTAGGCGGATACCGGAAACCATCAGATAAAAAACAACGCCTTAGGTTGGTTGAAATGATACACAATGGCCCCAGTCATGTGGAGCTAACGAAGTTTGCCGTCGCCATTTCCAATTATGCTAAAGCCAAGCGATTCAACCGCTGTACTTAATACACCTAGTACATGTGGCGTTGTAAAAAATCGGCATCTAATAAAAAGATTGCGATAGTGCTTTGCATGTATATTATGAGGTCGTCTTTGTTGGCCACGTTTGTTGCAATAATTACTATCAGTTCACAGTTTTGTGACATTTTCTCAGTTAATTTTGCATATATACTAAGCAAAAATAATTACGGATCATGAATATTTTTGGCGATATTTTTTAGATAACCGTGTGTTCAGTCTTCACCACAAACAATATCCCCCCAAAAATATTCATGATCCCCTACTTTCTTGTTCAGTATAGTTATTAGCCATAACATATTCTTCCGCTCATCGTGTATATAGATGAAACGAACCATGGTCACACGTATTTATATGATCCATGTTGTAACGTCAAGTTTTCAAGTTAATGAGCATGCTATTATTTGTCCATTGTTTATAAGCGAATTTCATTTTGTTATGAATTACAGATCGTTTTGTGGTGCATGCGCTGTGGTCACATTGTTGTATCCATGTAAGGAATATATGCTGTTACAAGAAAAAGTATAGTTCGTGTATGCGTTATTTTGTTTACTAGAACTTATTCGTTATTTATTTAACGATTACTCGAACAGTCGGTGTATCGCACTTGTTCTTGGTCCAATGAGTTGGTGGGTGAGTTCTGTAGGTAGATTCCGGGGTAGAATAGGTCTTCAGCAACCCATGCTTGCCGTAAAAGGTGACTATGCTTGTCGTAAAAGGCGACTAACGGGATCGGGTGGTCAGGCTCGCTGACTTGGTTGATGCATGTCATCGATCCCAATTGCGTGGATCGATGCTCATGGTATTAATCACAGGATTGTCTGGTCCAGACTCGATTATTTACAGACCGCCGTCATACAGTTGGAATATTGCTGAGTGCGGCGTTAAACAACAAACCAACCAACCAACCAACCAACCGTCAAGCGTGGCAGGTATCATTAACAGAAGACAAATGAAGCGAAAGTAAAATGAACAATGAGGCTAGCAATCTTGAAAGTACCCATCATCAAGGGGATACCATTAAGTGTGCAGTGTTGCATCCCTTAGTGGTGCTAGGATACGCTTCGCGGGTGTCACGTCCGTGACTGCATCAGTTGGCTCTTTTAGTAAACATGGCGCACAAGGGATCAATTCGACCCGTGAAGATCAGGGGAAGAAGAGGTCTTCAGCAACACATGCTTGCCCTAAAAGGCGACTAATGGGAACGAGTGGTCAGGATTGCAGACTTGGTTGATGCATGTCATCGTATCCCAATTGCGTGGATCGATGTTTATGATGTAAATCACTGGATTGTCTGGTCCAGACTCGATTATTTACTGACCGCCGTCAAATAGATGGAATATTGCTGAGTGCGACGTTAAACAACAAACAAACAAAAAGAAAGAAAAAAGGATTAATTCCTACCCACGGGGCATTGTGCGCAGTGTCATTAAAATCGGACCAATGCAATACCTTCCTGCGTTAAGATCTGGGGAGCCTTCATGAGAGGTCGCGTTAGATGAACTTTCTAATCAACCAATCAGCGTCGAGATTTCTAAATTCTCGGTACGAGTGAGAAAATCATTCAAACAGGCATATTCAATTTACGCATCTCGAAAACGAATATACTCTTGTAGATACGTTACACACCCTGTCATTTCTGAGCGCCATGGAATCTACACACGAAAGGGATAGAAGGAATATGTATTGTGTCTGGGTTTTCATTTGTACTAATCGAAATGTCCGAATCGAGGTGTCATTCGTCACCACTCGCATCTTTCCGTAACATATGACACGAATCTTCACGGGTCTGGAGTGAGCGAGTATGGTTTCAAGCCGCGTTTGGGATTATTCCAGCAATATAAAGTCGGGGGCACCAGCAATGGGCTTCTCACATTGCAATCTCGTGTGGAATTGAACCACGAGCGAACGCTTAAGCCACCATAGGTGTTATGTCGACTTCTCCTTACGCCTTCCACATGTAATAACGAGAGATTCTGGCACGTAGGTCAATAAAATACAACAAACGAACGTTCGTATGTTGTGTGTTTATTCATTTTAAGATAACTATGATGGGTTTTTTACACTATCTGTGAAAGTACAATCGAGAATGCGATGGCTTCAAACATACGAGGTCTCCGCAAAGCCTTTATGGCAGACACGTGGATCACATTTCCAAATTTGACGCATCAGTAACAAAAATGATGTTCGATGCAATTCCCTATTTTGACTTGTAGCAAATGTTCCTGCGTTTTTCTCGTTGAACGCTTAACTTGTCTTTACAGGATACGCTCACCTATTCACGAACACCTGGTAACGTAACTATTTGATAGTGATTCATAAACACCCGCTCATGGTACTGTCGTAATCGTACATTCTACCATGAATTTGGAAAATACTCGATTTTGAATGGTCAGTCAGAGGTATTAATCACAATAAACCCCCTCTGATTGAAACAACCGATTTGACGGCTGCATTGACGGCTGCATCAGTCATTGTCGGCAGGCATATTTAAATAATTATGTGTACAATTACAGGTTATAAAATGCTAAATGTGCTTACTACAATATTCAAAGGATGTGTGGCAATACATTTAGTGCAGAAAACACGATACAAATGTGCAAAGAGAATGTATTTCAAGTTTGGAGGACAGCAGAGAGCTTGCTATTTGGCGCTTTTCATATCTTTTGCGTTACAATGAGCGATATGACGTCACAATAGTGACATCCTGTTTAGAACGAGATGTTTGCAAGGCTTGCTCAGTTTTCTTTATGGGGGTGCCAACATATCAGCTTACTTCATATCATATCATCAGTTGCCGTGCTACATGCTTTCAGTGCCTGTCATAAGTTTGTGTGAATTATTACGGTGTAAACAATCTGCTTGGGTATAAATATCGCCATATTTTCTTTAAAGGCGGTTGTGCGGTGATTCCGTAAATTCTGATCGACATCCCACTCAAAACACTGAACTCAACCCATGCCGCTCCCCTCAATATATTTGCTAACACCAAAGAGTTCGCGTTTTGTTCAGTCATGGTAGAATGGAGATAAACATTTTGTCTTTTCAGGGTAGAAGTAGGTTATCTGTACATTTAAACCCGCTGAATGGAATTTGGAACCGAACGCACAGCGTTCTTATCTCCTAAAAGGACTCTGCTTTTAGAAGAAATTTCTTATGATTATGGAAATTGATTTTGTTGCTTATATTCACAGTAAACAGGGTATTGTACAATGCCATGTAGACACTACTTCGAGTCGTTTGTTTGTTTTGTTTGTTGTTCAACGCCGCAGCTATATGACGGCGGTCTGTAAATAATCGAGTCTGAACCAGACAATCCAGTGATTGACATCATTAGCATCGATCCACGCAATTGGGATACGATGACATGCATCAAACAAGTCAGCATCCTTACCACCCGATCCCGTTAGTCGCCTCTTACGACAAGCATAGTCGCCTTTTACAGCAAGCATGGGTTGCTGAAGATCTTCACTGGTCACGTCGAGTTGTACGGCATCGGGAATCAATGCATCGCTCCCCTCAAATGCTACTAAAACATGAACTGGCGGGGGGTGGGGTGGGATGGGGGTGGGGGGTGGGGGGGGGGGGGGGGGGGGGGGGGGGCAGGGGCGCAAATATTTGTCCCCAACTTGATTGAAATAAAACTGTTTTCTATTAAAAATCTATCTATTGAGTGCGGCGTTAAACAACAAACAAACAAACAGACGATAGAACAAGAACCAGCACCATCAGGAAACAGTGACACGCTTGTCTGACCGGGAAAATCTATTCTCCGTGAAGATCAAGATTAGAAATGGTCTTCATCAACCCACGATTGTCGTAAGAGGCGTCAGGTGGTTAGGCTCGGTGACTTGGTTGATACATGTCATCATATTCCAATCAATGGAGTGTTTGGTCCAGACTCGGGTATACCAACCATGTCAGCTACCCTGACCACCCGATCCCGTTAGTCTCCTCTTACGAGAAGCATGGGTTCCCGAAGACCAGCTCTAAACCCGATCTTCACGGGGTAACTGAAACTGGAGCAGGGCCTACAGAAATACTATTTCATTCTCATTCACGATCACATCTCCTTCTGAATCTTCATCCTGCTCCTCTGTTCTATTGACCTGTGATTTTGCAAAAGCATTTTTTGTGAAGTGGGAGACAAAGCCAACTGCCAGACAGTCCCCAGCCACGTTCACCGAGGTCCGGAATCGATCCCTGTAACAACAAGATACCGAGTGAGTAGGTTCTATGCAACAGGTGAGGTGAAATGGGGTTTAACGTCGCGTCCAAGATTATTGCACTTATATAGCGACGTGCATGTACGTGTGTGTGTTTGTGTGGCTGCTTGTACTAGTCCGGACTGATGCCGGTTTATAGTGCTAGCTCACTGAGATACCATGCCGCAGTTTAACATGAATACCCCACTCAGACACAGTATACTGAGTACGAGCCGACCAGTCCTTGTTTTAGCCCCTTAATGCCGAGCGCCAGACAGGGTAACAACAAGTACCATAATTTAACGTCTTTTGGTATGACGCGGTCGGTGATCGAATCTCGGACCTTCCGCTGTCCGGGCGGACGCTCTACCACTAGACCACGGAGGCGGTCTCTATACAATAGTTCACATTACTTCCGCTTTTGTATCTGTTGAGGTGAGAGGAAAGCCTAATGCTGTAGTTATTTACCGCTTCAGCATGGCGTTCTTCTGGCAGACCAAGGATCATGACCCCTGATCCCATTATACGCTATAGTTGAGGATCCATTTGATGTTAAAAAATGTTTCATAAAATTTAAACATCGAGGTTTTGCATTATCGCTCGCTCGCTCCCTCACTCACTCACTCACTCACTCACTCACTCACTCACTCACTCACTCACTCACTCACTATCGGGCAGCATGAGCCCAAACCACACCAGGTTAAAATGGACACCTGTCTCATTTGGTCGCTGGTGGCCAGAAGCAAGTGAATTGGTTCGTTTAATGCAGCTTGGTGAACGAGGAAAGTCTGAAGTGATGCACTTCTTTGGTGAACCCACGAGATATACATGTAGTTCTCACTAACCGACATTCATAAGCATGGCGAATCTGGGATTCGAACACACAGTCATAGGTTTCTGGGACACATAAGGGGCGCAACTCTGCACAGTGAATTGCGCCTTAGACGACTGGACCACCCTTGTTTAAATATTGATGTCATTGTTATGCTAAACTCTACCTGTGTAGTTGATAGAATATATTCCCGTCGGATGGAATGATGATATGATTTTATATTCAAATTTTATTTCGTCGCTTTATGGCTGAAAATTGTCAATATGTCAATAATCTCACACAATTACACTTAATAATGGACTTACGTTAACCAGTCAATTGTGAGCAAGTAAGAGATCCCCCTGTCGGGAAGTCCGACAGCATTCAGAATCAGCAGCAGAGCGGTGATGCCTGTCCCTGGAACCCCAGCTGATCCGATACTGCCCAGCATAGCTGTTAGACTGAGAGCACAGAAGCTATGACAGTTGGCCTGTGTCAAAATTACCTTATGCCAAATTCTATTTTCATAATTCCATTTTGGTTTGGTTTTGCTCCTCGTTTAAACCTGCGTTTGAAATATATGATTTCAAAACACGAAAAATTCATGCTATGGCTATGATAACGCTATAAAATGCCCGGGGTGGTGGGGTAGCCTAGTGGTTGAAGCGTTCGCTCGTCACGCCAAAGACCCTGGTTCGATTCCCCACAGGGAACAATGTGTGAAACCAATATCTAGTGTCCCTCGCCGTGATATTGCTGGTATATTGCTAAAAGCGGCGTAAAATCATTAGCACTAACTCACTAAAAAATAACTATAGATATGGCTGTGGTATGACCTTGATTTAACCCTCAGCTGATTAAACCCCGATTTAACCCTGATATGGCTATATGACTATATTTATTGTAATGAAATGATGTGCCTGTTTTTTCCTAAGTGCGAGCTCTTAGATCGAAGTTTGAGTAACGTGCAATGAATTTGCAAAAAACGAAACATAAATCTACCTTATAATAATTATATTGGTCATCGAAAGGCTGATGCCATTGTACTGAGCGATAAACATTGGCGCACAGACACAATAGACTGCGCCAGCATCCATGTTGACGGTAGCCCCTATAGGAAGGACAAACTTGGTGATGCTGGTGGACACTTTCAACTTCTTCTCCATACACTTTATTGTCACTGGCAGTGCAGCGGAGCTTGGAACAGAAGATCTTTCAATCAACTCTTTTTCAACTTTTGCAGACCTGTTATTACTTTTGTTACTTTTTGTATCTTTACAAATTATTGTAAGAAATTATTGCATAGCAACTCTGCCAGGCATCATATACATACTAGTATGTAATACAGACATCATACAGACACGATACAGTCACCATTCAGACATCATACAGACATAAAAATACATTAAAGACATAATACAGACATCATGCAGACACGATACAGTCTCCATTCAGACATCATACAGACATGATACAGTCACCATTCAGACATCATACAGACACGATACAGTCACCATTCAGACTTCATACAGACATGATACAGTCACCATTCAGACATCATACAGACACGATACAGTCACCATATAACGATACAGTCTCCATTCAGACATCATACAGACACGATACAGTCACCATTCAGACTTCATACAAACATGATACAGTCACTATTCAGACATCATACAGACACGATACAGTCACCATTCAGACATCATACAGACACGATACAGTCACCATATAACGATACAGTCTCCATTCAGACATCATACAGACACGATACAGTCACCATTCAGACTTCATACAGACATGATACAGTCACTATTCAGACATCATACAGACACGATACAGTCACCATTCAGACATCATACAGACACGATACAGTCACCATATAACGATACAGTCACCATTCAGACATCATACAGACACGATACAGTCTCCATTCAGACATCATACAGACATAAAAATACAATAAAGACATAATACAGACATCTTACAGACACGATACAGTCACTTTTCAGACATCATACAGACACGATACAGTCTCCATTCAGACATCATACAGACATGATACAGTCACTATTCAGACATCATACAGACACGATACAGTCACCATTCAGACATACAGACAGGATACAGTCACCATTCAGACATCATACAGACACGATACAGTCACCATTCAGACATACAGACAGGATACAATCACCATTCAGACACGATACAGACACGATACAGTCACCATTCAGACATACAGACAGGATACAGTCACCATTCAGACATCATACAGACACGATACAGTCACCATTCAGACATACAGACAGGATACAGTCACCATTCAGACATCATACGGACATAAAAATACAATAAAGACATAATACATCATGCTGAAACCATACAGACACCATACATACGTCAGTCAGACACCATACAAACATTATTCAGACACAGTAAAACAGACAGACAACATACAAACACCATACATCAGTCAGACACCATACAAACATTTTTCAGACATCATACAATAGACAGCCAACATACAAACACCATAGAGCCACCATGCAGCTATCATACAGACACCTAACTGACACATACACACAAGTACATCAGTCGGACATCATACAAACATCATACAAACAAACAAGATACAGACATCATACACACAATATACAGACATCATACAGACACCTAACTGTCACATACATACAAGTACATCAGTCAGACACCATACAAACAACATACAGACATCATACACACAATATACAGACATCATGCACACAATATACAGACATCAGACAGACACCTAACTGACACATACACACAAGTACATTAGTCAGACATCATACAGACACCATACAAACATCATACAAACACCATACAAACATCATACAAACACCATACAAACATAATACAGTCTTCAAACAAACATTATACAGACACCATTCATATTTTATGCAGACACCACACATACGTCACAAAGACAAGGTAATCGAACCCAATGCAATCGATATGTGGAAGTCCAAAGCTATATGTAATGACACCAAACCATACAATACATTTATATACACATGTTCATTTGACAAACCCAACCAAAGTGAAATCCGCGAACACACAGTGTTGAATAGGACGACAGCCTAGTTTTATTACCTTGACCCTGTTGCAAAGGCTGTGATAAGAGCTTGTCCAGCCGCGCCTAGCACACGAAACGGATTACTCCTGGTGATCATCAAATACAGTGAAGGCGTAGCAAGTAAGGCATGGATCAGCAGTCCTGCTAATTCAGTGATTATGTAGAGGACCAACATCTCACCTGTCTCTCTCAGGCTGTCTGAAGACAACAACTGTCCTGTAATCAACGACATTATGCCGAACGGGGAGAACCTGTAAAAGACAACGGAGACATTACCACTTTAAGAACACGGTGTATAGTTCAAGAACATGGCGCATGGTGTCGATGGCATAATGTATTGATTTGAGAACATGATGTTAAGCGTTGAGAACATGTATTGGGGTAAGGACATGGTGTATAGTGTTGAGGAGATTGCCTGTGGTGTCGATGGCATAATGTATGGAGATGAGAGCATAATTTTAAGCGTTGAGAACATGTATTGGGGTAAGGACATGGTGTATGGTGTTTAGGAGATTGCCTGTGGTGTCGATGGCATAATGTATGGAGATGAGAGCATAGTTTTAAGCGTTGACAACAAGTATTGGGTTAAGGACATGTATGGTGTTGAGGACATGGCGCGTGATGTCGATGGCATAATGTATTGATTTGAGAACATGATGTTAAGCGTTGAGAACATGTATTGGGGTAAGGACATGGTGTATGGTGTTGAGGAGATTGCCTGTGGTGTCGATGGCATAATGTATGGAGATGAGAGCATAATTTTAAGCGTTGACAACAAGTATTGGGTTAAGGACATGTATGGTGTTGAGGACATGGCGCGTGATGTCGATGGCATAATGTATTGATTTGAGAACATGATGTTAAGCGTTGAGAACATGTATTGGGGTAAGGGCATGGTGTATGGTGTTGAGGAGATTGCCTGTGGTGTCGATGGCATAATGTATGGAGATGAGAGCATAATTTTAAGCGTTGACAACAAGTATTGGGTTAAGGACATGTATGGTGTTGAGGACATGGCGCGTGATGTCGATGGCATAATGTATTGATTTGAGAACATGATGTTAAGCGTTGAGAACATGTATTGGGGTAAGGACATGGTGTATGGTGTTGAGGAGATTGCCTGTGGTGTCGATGGCATAATGTATGGAGATGAGAGCATAATTTTAAGCGTTGACAACAAGTATTGGGTTAAGGACATGTATGGTGTTGAGGACATGGCGCGTGATGTCGATGGCATAATGTATTGATTTGAGAACATGATGTTAAGCGTTGAGAACATGTATTGGGGTAAGGACATGGTGTATGGTGTTGAGGAGATTGCCTGTGGTGTCGATGGCATAATGTATGGAGATGAGAGCATAATTTTAAGCGTTGACAACAAGTATTGGGTTAAGGACATGTATGGTGTTGAGGATATGGCGCGTGATGTCGATGGCATAATGTATGGAGATGAGAACATTATGTTAAGCGTTGAGATCAAGTATTGGGTTATGGACATGTATTACATGGTGTTGAGAACATGGAGCGTGATGTCGATGGAATAATGTATGGAGTTGAGAACATGATGTTAAGGGTTGAGAACATGTATTGTGTTCAGGACATGTTTGGTGTTGAGGAGATGGTGTGTGATGTGGATGGCATCATGTATGGAGTTGAGAACATGATGTTAAGCGTTGAGAACATGTTACTTCAGCTAGACTCACATGTAGGGATGCTTACACGATTGACCATGCAACTCACCACATAGCTAGTTGCACCATGTGGAGGGTGATAGTGTTGATGGCATTGAAGAACCGTAGTACAACGGACCCATGCTTGCCTATTCTGCTGAGAAATACCCCAAACACCGCACAGTATGTCAATATACCTGTAACACGAATACAAATAAACAAAAGCGACAAAAGTATTTCCAAAATCATAATTATAAATTGTCAATGCAAGGGAATAACCAATCTAGATTATCCGCCGAAACAGATTCCATTTGGCGTAAAGGGCGAAATAGTTGTGTTTATTACATGAATGGGCCACTAAAAATCAGTGATGACGCCAGGTGTTTGCAAAAGGGTAAGCATGTCCTGTCCTACAGGTAGCACCCGCCATTCCCACAATTTGCATTCCAAAAGTTAGTATATATTGCCTGACGCAGCACAGCAGTACTCCTGCCATGCGACGGCGGCCTGTAAGAAATATCTGCTAAAATCAAATGTTTATGCACCACGATCAAATAGTGATGATAACAAGCGTTCGCGTGGCAAAGGCAAGTCATGTTTTTACATGAAAAAGACTCGGGAACATTTGGCTCATCATTTTTTGTCACTCATGCGTCATTTTTTTAAATGTCCTCTAAATGTCTACCATATCCATAAAGCTGTAAAGTTTTACTAAGGTTGAAATGTTGCAACCGAGAACAGCTTTTGATCAAGAATCGTATGACGCTCACGACTCTTTTGACACCTTATAACTGTTTCAGTTCAGAACAAAACACCATCGACATGTCCAGTGTGGGTAGATATGCCCAAAACCTTAAATACACTCTTTTAGTTGATGTATGTCGTGTTTTGTGCCCAAAATGTATCGTCACATACACTTTCAATATTGTAGTAACCGCAAATCTGCACTTTGTAACCAATAATTGTATGTATCGACAGTGATTGAGAAAGCAGTGTTGTTTTTTAAATACCTTCTCAGGTGTTGTGGCCGTCAAATCGGCTGTTTTAATCATCTGCGATTTTGGTGATTTAAAACCTGTTACTGACCGACCAGAATCAAGTATTGAAATTAAATCCGGAACGAGGTCTCACTGAACAACACTGAAACAGAGCTTACCAACAATATTAACACCCCCTACAGCAACGGTCTTCTTCAGCAGCAACGGATCGTTTCTTGTGATGTTGAATTCATGATCAACTCCACCGTTGTCATTTGAACTTATATTGATTAGTTCTAATCTTTTATCTCCATCGGTCGTTATGGTTCTGGTGTGTTGAATGGCGGCACCAATAATGTTGTCAGGGAAGACGTTTCTGCAATGTTAATATGTATATGTAATGTATTATTTTTTGCTTATTTTTTGAAATGTGCTTTGTTGTGTTTTAACAAAGGGATTTTGTCATCCTTATTACACTACAAAGCACACTAGCATCCTGGTAATATCCGTGGTTATAAAGCTTCTTGTTAGCCACAGAAAATGCGAGTTCATATATCAACAAATCCTATGCCTACTGCTGGAACTGTTAATGCTTACTTATCTGCCCTTGATTCGCATGCGCTAAGCGGCACATTTTAAGGTGATTATAACTTCCGGCGCGTATGTGATCCAGTCGCTTGCAAACATTTCCTATTGTCACTGTTGGAATAGCATAGACAAGGGTGTTAATTCAAGCATTGTTACCGTTCACCGAAGATTCTACATGCCATCTTCTAAGCTGGATTATTTAGCTTGTTTTACGAACGCCGTCTTTAAACTATATTACTGAAATGCGATTTATAATGTCAGATGAAGCATGTGTTGCAACGTGGCCAAAACCGTATATCATAAGCTATCTGGCCGTCGCGCATTAATGTATTATTGATGGAAATGAATATCTAGTACCTCATAGATAAGGTGAATTTTATACATCCATACTAGTCTCTGGCCGTGTACATTTGTATATGTGTTGACCTGTTTATATTATAGCTGTACCTATGGTTAGAATTAAATAAGCGATCTGTCTTTTTGTCTTCCAAAAATACAGCTTAAAACAACACAATGGTCCAGTACACAGCCAAGCCATGTCACATCTCATTGAATTTAAATTTTAAATATATTTTTCTTATCTTGTGTTTTGCTTTTACCACACACTTTACTGTTCCAACTTCTAAATGCCTCTATTCCAGTGATTTATGTTGGTATGGAGAATTATGGTTCGATGCCAGCAAATATTGCAATCAGGATGGTCATAATATTGTTATCTTTGTACATTTTTATCCAACCTATGTGAATGTATATATGTATTAACACAACACGGGTCATCCAAGGAAGGGGCCCTGAAAAGTTGATGTAAAGAATAAAATGGTTGTTATTAATGAACAAGTGCTATGTATTCATAATCTGTTATGTTTCGTCTATACGCGCCGGAAGTAGGAGGAGACAAGTCATTTGGGGTTTCTAATAGGCCCACATGGACCACGTGCATCCATACATGCCAATGTTTGAATACCAATTATCATATCTGATGAGAATATTCAAATTCACTATATTTCTTAGAGGAACAAACTTTATTACACGTATGTTCAAATGTGAATAACACTACCTGTCATTATGTCAGGCGAGAGATTCCGAAGATCCTAAAAGGTTAATTGTGGAAATATCAGAAAATCTAGATATTTTTCAGTCCCCCGGAACGCATTCGGTTCAACAGCAAAACCGACGAGACAACTGACATGGCAACTTTTTTACAATAAATACATTTCCTTTTTATACTCACCGACTGCCACCTTTTTTCTGAACAAATCATTAAATGAAATGAATATGCGCAACATACCTTATGGCATCCAAAACCATGTCAGTTCCAGAAGTTCTTGCTTCTTCTGCATAAGAAATGTCTGCTGTGATAGTACGAGAGTTACTTCCTGGTTTGATGGCAAGTACCAGCGCCAGTGATATCACCAGAGCGACAACAGTAGTAGCCATATAGTACACCAAAGCCAGCAGGCCCATCCTTCCAGCAGCAGCTCCCTTCAAGTTCCCTAGGCCTAACAGATAAACATAAAGTTATGTGTCACAGATGACGTTAAGTTATGTGTCATCACTCTCCTATTGATTCTTCAATCACTGAGGGACTGTCCCTTTGACTGTCTGTATTTGTCTGTGTGCGTGTGTGTGTGTGTGTGTGTGGTGGTTGGAGGTAGGTGGGTTAGGCTTTTCATGGAGACTAGATATTTTTTTTAACTACAGCCTCAAAACTAGATGTGGGGCATGGGTGGCCAAGTCGGATGGAATCCCGGTTTGCCCCGATTATGTTTCTAGGTTTGTCAGCACCATACCCGTGCTCGTGTGTTTCACCGAAGTGGTAAACGTCTTAGACCTGCATCACTTCGGGCTTTCCTCCCACATTAAGCTGTCACGCCGTGATATAACTGTAATACTGTTAAAAGCGGCGTTAAACCCAACTCACTCACTCAAAACTAGATGTCTTTGCAATTACTACTATCAGCCTAAATATGTTTTGTTATTTAAACATCGGGGAACAATTTATTTTCTAAGTGGGATCGATTTCTACTTCAACAATCTGAAGCATAAATATTTTAAACCATTATCCGGCTCAATTTTAATTTCGAAAATATCGCAGCCATCGTTATGTGAACCTCACGAAAATCTTGTCGCAAGAGGCGATGAAATGGATAGAGTGGTCAGGATCGGTAATTTGGTTGATTACATGTCATCATATCACAATTGCCTGGATTGATGTTCATGATGTCAATCATTGGGTTTGAATGGTTCAGGCTCGATTTTTTCAGACCCTTTGCGTATTCATAAGAAATCTCTGACAAAACATCGTCGATTGTACGATTCCGACTATATCATGAGCATGTGTTTATGGATCACTTTCAAACAGTGATGATACCTGTATCCTGCCTCGTCGGTGGCACCCGTCACAAACACATGCAAAGTCAAGTCAATTGTTTACCTGAAAAAAGCCATGGAAACATGTTGTCAAGTCAAAATAGGAAGTTACATCGGACACGGTGACATTTTTTGTCACTGACGCGTCAAATTTGGAAAAGCCTTGAATGTTGTAACCTTGATCAAACAACGTTTGAGCAAGAGTTGTAAAACGCTCTTTGAAATCTTTGTAGAACGAGCATGCTCGACTGTACCTCAAAAGTTGTGAAATGTAGACACCAAAGGCTGGAGCTGCAGGAATATTGTCCGTCATAAAGTCATCCCTATTGTCATACAGTCTACGTCTCTGCATTTGCACAAAGGGTGGAACATGATTTCAGATGATGTCGTCCCAGTAGTGTACGCCATTCAAATTTACATTAACAATGACTCGAAATATCCGCCTCCCGATATTGCCAATGGAGGCAAAATTGGGCATATAGCTGGATGTTGGGGCCGGATGTTGTGTTCCATCAACCAGTTGTGTACGGTTCTGCCACTAATTGGTGTCTGCCCAGGACTGAGTGTTGCCCTGCTGTAGGTAACGTCTCCAAGGAGATGATATTGTGTTATGATGAACATTAAAATCTCTTGCGTTTTACGCCATTCCTGTTTGCAACATACCATGCCGCATAGACTTCCAGCAAGTCGTGGCATCGAGTAAGCATTATTTACGGTTAGACAAAAGTCTTTTTATGAGCACATAATAACTAAACAATCAATTCACATTAAAAAAACACGTGTGTGAGTATCATGCTCCCAACAAACACGAAAGTATCCAAATTGTTTGCGTGCTTTTCAGAATAAATGTATTTTTATTGAACTTTATATGAAGCATTGTTATTTTGTTTCCATTAGTACATGAAGCGTATTCGCCTCGATGCATCTGGACACTCTTGAAACGGTTTGAGATCTTGTAATAAGTAGCATTGGTTGTGGTAATCTATAGCTTGGAATCTACATTCAAAGTAGTTTATATCAATTTTGATTCTATTGTTTTTGCCATATCCGACTTCACAATTTGGGACCAACAAAGCTTTGTTTGTATCCTTATTCAATAGTCGCCATATATATTACCTGTAATCATACTGGCCATTATCAAAGGTAACATCAGCAGCCTCAGCATCCGCAGGAACAGCTCCCCTGGAAATTTCACAAGGCGGATGGCTTCTTCCGACGGGGCGAGCTGTCGACACGTCACCCCTACCACCACACCCACGACTACAGCGAGGACTGTGATGATCAGGAGAATGTTACCACGTATGAACGATAAGGGCTTCATCTACAACAAAACAGATGACGTTGAGAGTGAGCGAGTGAGTTTGAACAGTATACAAGTTAAAAATGTATCTAGGCATGTCTGCTTTATGCAGAAGAAAAGCCAGAAGCGAGGCAGGTCTCAGACGTTTACCACTTGGTGAAACCCACAAGCACGGGTATGATGCTGACAAAACTAGATACATAAATACACTATTTTGCAATAGTCCACCATGGATGGAGTCAATAATGGGTTTCATACATTGTAATGGTGAAATGGTGAGGTGAGATGAAATGGGGTTTAACGTCGTGTCCAAGATTATTGCACTTGTATAGCGACGTGCATGTACATGTGTGTGTTTGTGTGGCTGCTTGTACTAGTCCGGACTGATGCCGATTTATAGTGCTAGCTCACTGAGATACCATGCCGCAGTTTAACATGAATACCCCACTCAGACACAGTATACTGACTCCGAGCCGACCAGTCCTTGTTTTAGCCGCTTAATGCCGAGCGCCAGACAGGGTAACAACAAGTACCATCTTTTAACGTCTTTTGGTATGACGCGGCAGGGGATCGAACCCCGGACCTTCCGCTCTCCGGGCGGACGCTCTACCACTAGACCACGGAGGCGGTCGTATTAGACATGAACTGTTTGAGGGAGTATAATGTGTCTGTGTGGACTGTCCATGTTCAACAGGAGCATGGTATCTCAGTGGGCTAGCACGATCAAAACCGGTATATGCCCGGACTGGTATGAACGTGGCTATGTAAGTAAACAAAATATTTAACAACACGCAACGCTAAAACTCATTTCACCTCACCAACACGATGAAACTATATTCACAATACCAGTTAATGCAATATACAGTTTTTAACCTAATGGGTCACTATTTATGAGTTAAATTTCTCCACACAGAGTTGTTGATTTTCACACACCTGACTGCAGTCAACCCTATCTAAAATTCATATTTCGCCCATTGAGTTTAATCCCCATCACTTTAGGCTGCAGATGCGGCAACTGAGAGCTGAATAGTCATTTAGACATGATGAATGGAAAGTTTGTATTCAAACATTATGGGTTTCGGAACAAGTGGGTATAAAAACTGCCACGATATTATGTAATTTGAACTCTGACGGACCTTGCGAAGGCTGGTGCAAAATCAACATTAGAGTAGTGTGAGTGAGTGAGTTTGGTTTAACGCCGCTTTTGACAGTATTCCAGTTATATCAAGGCGTGTCAGCTTAATGTGGGAGGAAAGCCAAAAGTGATGCAGGTCTCAGACGTTTACCACTTCGGTGAAACCAACGAGCACGGGTATGGTGCTGACAAACCTAGAAACATAATCGGGGCGAACCGGGATTCGAACCAAAATCATAGGTTTCTGGCGTGCCCAAGGGATGCAACTCTGCACAGCGAATCGCGGCGCCTTAGACGACTGGGCCACCCGTGACCCCAGCATTAGACTAAGTATAGTAGAACGTCATCGTGCGAATCGTAGCTGTGTATAAGCAATAATTCTTATGTAGTAGTGCCGTAGTTACCTATGCTTGACGTAAGAGTAAATATAGTATTGGCCTTTCGGTGAATAAACAACATTTACTCACTTACCTTCAAAGTATTCCCGAAAAATAACGCTCATTGCATATATTTGCGAGATCATGCATACAATTCAAATCAAGCGTGGCTATTACCAAACATTTCACGTCTTAGCGCTAATATATATGACTATATTAACTGACACTTGTCTTAATATATGTGGATGCTATGTCATCGCAACTCATTTTACACTGATATGCTACATGCCTCATTGGTTGAGGCCACCGCAATTTGCATCCCTGAGACGTGACTGGTTCGAAGTGTGGACACCGCCTGCATGGTCTCGTGGATGGATAGCTTGTCCTTCGGCACCAAGGGGATAAAGTGGGGACTGATCGACTATGAGTCAGCATCATGTGCCTGAGTGGGGTATCTATGTTAAACATTTGCATGGCACACAGTTCACCCGTCCGTACCTGTGCACAAGTGAGTGAGTGAGTTTGGTTTAACGCCGCTTTTGACAGTATTCCAGTTATATCAAGGCGTGTCAGCTTAATGTGGGAGGAAAGCCAGAAGTGATGCAGGTCTCAGACGTTTACCACTTCGGTGAAACCAACGAGCACGGGTATGGTGCTGACAAACCTAGAAACATAATCAGGGCGAACCGGGATTCGCACCCACAATCATATGTTTCTGGCTTGCCCAAGGGACGCAACTCTGCACAGCGAATCGCGGCGCCTTAGACGACTGTGCCACCCGTGCCCCCTGTACGCCAAATGAAATCTGTTTCGGAGGATTCTTGCATTGACAATATATATTTCTGCATGGACGGGTGATAACATAGACACAAAGCATATATCGTTTTTGGACGTGTTTTATATCCCATTATTGAAGTGAAGTATAAACAAGAGGCGATTAGGTGCCTCACTCTGGCAAGTGTGGGTTCGAATCCCGGACGGGACTCAACCCCCCCAAAAAGTACGAGAATTTGTACTTAACTAAGAAAGTGTTATCCCAAATATAACATCGGTTACAAGAGGAAGGTGTTCCACCCACTGATACACAGAATCAACAATCTCTCCATCACTCCATAATGACTCTATACACAGATTATCGACCAGTGACAGCAATAGTTTATGGTGTGTCTACAGGGCTATTCCACTCAAATAAAAAAATCGATATGTTTTAAAAGTTGTTCCGAACTGTACAACCTGCGTGCTTTAGGCCTTCGACACGCAACGAAAACAAAAAGCCTGTGGCGATGAAGTAGAACATAGGTTACGGGAGGACAAGTATAAGAAGTGGCAACCTGAATGCCGAGCGGGTAAGGTAACCAGGTAGGGCAGCATCAAGTTTCATCTTTTTAACGTCTTTTGTTGAGATGCGACAGGGGAATTGAACCCCCGACCTCCTCTTTGGGAAGAGGCTGTATCCACTAGACAATGGAGGCTGACGCTCGACATTAAGGGGATAAAACATGAGGTGGGGTGAGGTGAAATGGTGAGGTGAGGTGAGATGAAATGGGGTTTAACGTCGTGTCCAAGAATATTACACTTATACAGCGACGTGCATGCACGTGTGTGTGTTTGTGTGGCTGCTTGTACTAGTCCGGACTGATGCCGATTTATAGTGCTAGCTCACTGAGATACCATGCCGCAGTTTAACATGAATACCCCACTCAGACACAGTATACTGACTCCGAGCCGACCAGTCCTTGTTTTAGCCGCTTAATGCCGAGCGCCAGACAGGGTAACAACAAGTACCATCTTTTAACGTCTTTTGGTATGACGCGGCAGGGGATCGAACCCCGGACCTTCCGCTCTCCGGGCGGACGCTCTACCACTAGACCACGGAGGCGGTCGGATAATACATGAACTGGTTATGGGAGTATAATGTGTCTGAGTGGAGTGTCCATGTTCAACAGGAGCATGGTATCTCAGTGGGCTAGCACGATCAAAACCGGTATATGCCCGGACTAATATCAACGTGGCTATGTAAGTGAAAAAATATTTAACAACACGCAACGCTAAAACTCATTTCACCTCACCAACACGATGAAACTATATTCACAATACCAGTTAATGCAATATACAGTTTTTAACCAAATGGGTCAATATTTATGAGTTAAATTTCGGCACACAGAGTTGTTAATTTTCAAAAAACCTGACTGCAGTCAACCCTATATTATATTCATATTTCGTCCATTGAGTTTAATCCCAATCACTTTAGGCTGCAGATGCGGCAACTGAGAGCTGAATAGTATTGAATACTGTAAGGGACATTCTCGCGATCTCGCATTCTCGCGATCTCGACCTTTGGAAACGAGGTAAATATACCCAAAACACGAGAATGCGAGATCGCGAGAACGCGAGATTTGGCCAAATTCTCGCGTTCTCGCGATCTCGCATTCTCGTGTTTTTGGTACATAGCACTTTTTGTCAAAAGTCGAGGACGCGAGAATGCGACATTTGGACATGATGCAAAATCTCGCAATCTCGCAATCTCGACTTGTCAAATTAGGCCACAAAAACACGAAATCGCGAGAACGCGAGAATGCGACATTTCATTTTCTCGCGATCTCGCGTTCTCGTGTTCTCGCGTTTTAGACGCTGTCCGTGCGCATGTGTAATATCATAAGGTCAAGCGCATGCGCACGTTAGTAGTCCTTTGGTCATGCTTCTTTCATGCTCTTCATTCCCCAAGTAGCATTTAGCAAACTTATGACTTGAGCTTGAAAATGCTATGTAATTTACATACACAAAGTCTGAGTCATCTCCCGTTGTTACAGTTTCCTATGTACTTTATAATAAAACCCTCAACATGCTCAATATAATTTAACAAAAGAAATTGTGTCTATGAATGTCAAATGATGGTGAAAACATAAATGTGTCCGAAAGCTGGAAACAAAACTATTACCGTCAGTGAGTGAGTGAGTAATATTGCTTAAAGCCGCATCAGCAGTATTGCAGTTATTCGCGGCTACACTGTCAGTTACAGAAATAATCACAAGCCTGTGAGTTTCTCAATGAGGCAATTTTATACACGGCTAGAATATTCATTAAAATAAAATTCTCACAGACCAATTTTTAGCATTCGGATAAAATGATATTGTCCGATGTTTTTTTTTTTGGTTTTTTTATACGATACCATATTCGCTACTTTAATTAATTGATTTTCATCCGCTGCCGCCTGACAACAAAACATCCTGCCTTACATTATTCTAATGCCCTCAAATTCCTAGAAATAGAAGTATCGTTAATATGAGTGTTCCTACTTTCTTTACCTGATAAAATACTCCGTACACGTAGCCCTACTGAGCACACATGATGCATGCGAATCGCATCCGCCGACAGCAATTGTACACATATGCCTAAAGTAGGTCGATAAGAACAAAATAAAAACGTTAAAACTAAATTGCCTCCTGTCTCCCATGTTTTTAAAAAATCAATCAAACTGTAACTATTAATTTTATTGCGGCCTTAACATTCAAATGACAGGCATGCTTATACTGGAAAAGTACCCCCAATATCCAGCCTGGGGGACCGGCATGACTCTGAATAAGTGAGTGAGTTTGGCTTAACACTGCTTTGAACAGTGTGTATATTTTAGTTATATCCCGGCTTGTCGGTTTAAAGGGGCACTAATCTTCTTCTCGGCTGTCTAACACTGCCAGCTGGGGCTCACCATCTGCCGATTTGCTCACTGACGCAACTGAGCGTGACAAGAGACTGGACTACCGTGTTCAAGAACATTGGTTGGTTACCTGTAATCTCTGAATCTCAGACAAAGGGCGCATGTTAATTAATTTCTTCAGCCTAAACAAACGGACAAAAAGAACGATGGAAGCTCATCGGATGTCGTTATTTGGAAATACCCCAGATGGTTATAAACTGAGGGCCAAAAGAAACGTTACCAACATTAACTGATTTGCCACTTTGAAACAAAGATGCCAACCTGTTCAAAAACAGTAAAGAACACATTTCACGAATACAGCCTTCATGTTCTCTGTCGTTCTTTGCACGTGCTTTGCGGATTTTGGGAAATATTGGTGTTTTTCAGCAATTTTTTAAAACAATCTTCCCCAAATTATCGTGCAATTTCCGAGTTGAATTACGCAGGGATCTGTTCCCTATCAATGGTTGCGATGATTAACACCAACGAACAAGCCAAGAGAGAGCCATAGGTATGCTGCAGATGGGAGCGACACAGAGAGCGGTTGCCATTAACATGAACTGCTCCAAGATGACCATTACCAGACTGGTCGCACGTCTCCGACAGACTGGCAGAACCGCAGACAGACCACGGAGTGACAGACCAAAGGTCACGACCCCGCAGGATGACCGCTTTTTACGGGTACGTCATCTGAGGAACAGATTTCTTACTGTGACGTTATCAGATGCCAACAGCTTAGGACATCCGGTCAGCAGACAAACAGTGACCAGACGACTACGACATTATGGTCTCCGGGCTTATCGCCCTTTCAAGGGCATGACCTTGACCCGTCAACATCGACGTGCCAGATTGACGTGGTGCAGACAACTCAGCGATGGCAACAAAGGGAATGGCGGCGAGTGCTGTTTAGTGACGAGAGCAGGTTCCAACTCTTCAAACCTGATGGGCGGACGCGAGTGTATCGACGACGTGGTGAACGTACGGCTCCTTGTTGTGTCCAGGAGGTGGAACCTTTAGGGGGCGGAAGTGTGATGGTCTGGGACGACATTTGCGGGGACGAGAAGACGGAACTTGTCATCATCGAAGGCAATCTGACAGCACAACGCTACACTGACAATATCTTACGGCCAGTGGTTCTTCCTTTCATCCAGCGTCAACAACGGACGGTGTTCCAACAAGATAACGCCACACCCCATAAAGCCCGTATTACTAGGGACTTCCTCAACGCCAACAACGTGACTGTCCTGCTGTGGACAGCTCGATCACCAGATCTGTCACCCACAGAACATCTCTGGGACCAGCTGGGGCGTCGTCTTCGGAAACGTCAACATCCTCCCATCACGAGACAAGCGTTGATCGTTGCCCTCCGTGAGGAATGGAATCTGAAACCTGCAGTCGATGTGAGAACCCTTGTCTACTCAGTGCAACACCGCATTCGAAGATGCATTGCCGCTCATTGAGGTCATATCCCGTATTGAACGGTCTGGGCCGTCGTCACCTTAAAGTTGTAACCAATGTTGTTGATCGAATACTGGACGAATGACCCCTTGTCAAGAAATGTCCCTGTTGGAGGTCAAGGACTTTGTTGTTGAATTAGTAAATTCGCATTTTACTGTTCTGAATGATGTATTTCTACAATACAATAATTGTTATCGCTGCTTCAATTTGTTTTGGTCATATTTTATCCTAGAAATATCGTTGGTAACGTTTCTTTTGGCCGTCAGTTTTTTTTTATAGTATCCCAGCTGTGAAAGCATTTTCGGGTTTTGGATTGCGCGGATAATACGATTGCTATCTCTTGTTGTCATCCACGTTTTGGGGCATAACCCTACACCTGTGTCTTTGTTGCCATTCACTAGAAGCTCAGTTAATGAATCTATTACAGGTATAGTTAGTAGTAGCACTACTCAGATTACCTGACAACGGTTCCCATTTGGCATGTCTTGTGTCTGGGGTAATTATTTCATCTGAATCCAGGTTTGAAATGAGGTGAAATGTATGTTATGTAATATTCACGTGGCAGCCAAGCAAGAGGAGTGATCAGTTCATTTACTTTTTTGTACACGGATCATTCCTCGCCATCAAAAGTTCCACAGAAAATACGTTCATTGATTAATCACTGTTATCTTGCACAGTGGATTTGTAAGTGTTTACATGTGTAGGTTTACTAAAGCAGACGGAATACACTCATATCATGGCGTGAAGTGCCGATGTAAAAACAACATACTTGGTTCAAAGGATTAGCCGATAATACGTTTATTGATTGTTCATCAACTCCATGGATAGTTTTAAAGCACCATGGACATCATGAACATAATTGTCACACGTGCTATCTTAGCTGACCGATGAGACTTGACACCTTTGTAAAAACATCTGAAAGAAACTTAGTGATCAGTTGCGAAACGAACACGGGTTATAATATCCAGAAACGCTATATGTATATATTTTAACATTTGAATGTAACAGAGCCATGTGACGTCGAATAAGTTTATTTGTACAGCTGCAGACGTATGGGATATTGTTCCTGTATGTGAATATTCACGGATACATTCCTCGAACAAGGAAGCTGCCCAAATGTATACATAAAACTGCGGTGGGTCGTAATTATGATATTTGCATTTTGTTTTCATTCATTTGCTGTTGCATTGGATAGAATCAGTTTTGTTCTTCTTGTACCTGTAGGCGTGTATACATGTATATTACACTCAATATGTAAGAAGTGATTCACTCAGGCAATTTATAAAATGTCTAAATATTTCAGTAATATAGAAATTGACTGAATCCAAGTCCAGATTGACTAACAATTTTTAAGAGGTTCAAAAGGGCTTAAAAATAGACTATTTATCCTAGTATTAGAGTGAGTGAGTGTGTTTGTTTTTACCCCCCTTTTAGCACTATTTCAGCAATAACCACTAGGCTACCCGACCGCCCCGCTAGTATTAGAAGCCAAAACTATAGAAACGTACTTTGAATTTTGTTTTCTTTTAATCCTATCATTTTCAGTCACTGGGTGATGAAATTGACCGATTTTCAGTCAATTTGTAAAATAACTGAATATTTAGGCGTTGCAAAAATTGCCTTCGTGAAACTTTATACATTTTGGCTAAACAAAATACCCACAATGAAATACTATCAATAAAAGCGATACATGCGCTTACGAATGGCGCAGCACAGGTCGCGAACTAGTCTTGATATCTGCTATATCATCCGGATACTCACGGGGTAGGTTGGGTGGGGGCGGGGAGGACGGGGGACAATAACTAAGGCAACAACCAGTCTCGGGGCATTTCTGTAGATCAGTGTCCCTTTAAAATGAGAGGAAACCTTCCATTGTAGGTTTCTGGCACATCCAAGGGACGCAACTCTACACAACGAATTGCGACAACTCAGACGACTATGGAATACTGTAAGGGACATTCTCGCGATCTCGCATTCTCGCGATCTCGACCTTTGGAAACGAGGTAAATATGCCCAAAACACGAGAATGCGAGATCGCGAGAACGCGAGATTTGGCCAAAATCTCGCGTTCTCGCGATCTCGCATTCTCGTGTTTTTGGTACATAGCACTTTTTGTCAAAAGTCGAGAACGCGAGAATGCGACATTTGGACATGATGCAAAATCTCGTAATCTCGCAATCTCGACTTGTCAAATTAGGCCACAAAAACACGAAATCGCGAGAACGCGAGAATGCGACATTTCATTTTCTCGCGATCTCGCGTTCTCGTGTTCTCGCGTTTTAGACGCTGTCCGTGCGCATGTGTAATATCACAAGGTCAAGGCCCATGCGCACGTTAGAAGTCCTTTGGTCATGCTTCTTTCGTGCTCTTCATTCTCCAAGTAGCATTTAGCAAACTTATGACTTGAGCTTGAAAATGCTATGTAATTTACATACACAAAGTCTGAGTCATCTCCCGTTGTTACAGTTTCCTATGTTCTTTATGATAAAACCCTCAACATGCTCAATATAATTTAACAAAAGAAATTGTGTACATGAATGTCCAATGATAGTGAAAACATTAATGTGTCCGAAAGCTGGAAACAAAACTATTACCGTCAGTGAGTGAGTAATATTGCTTAAAGCCGCACCAGCAGTACTACAGTTACAGAAATAATCACAGGCCAGTGAGTTTCTCCATGAGGCAATGTTATACACGGCTAGCATATTCATGAAAGGCAAAATTCTCACAGACCAATTTGAAATACAAAATTTATTATCATATTTTCATCCGCTCCAACCTGACTACAAAACATCCCGCTTTACATTATTTTATAGTTAAAATGGATAAAATTATCATTAAACCGCCCGCATGTTATCATAAATGAGCGGGCCACTGTTAAAGAAATAAACGACGAGTGGGAGTACAATAAAACACTGCAGGGAGAATAAACCATGAGGGGCTAGTGTTTTATTGTACAATAAACAACAACCACGAGTCGTTTAATGATTATATGAGATATCAACATTATGTACAGCCTCTTTAAGGATGTTGATAAAATGTACAAGGTTTAAAAATATTTACCCCTATTTAAGGCGGGTATTTCCCGCATATGCTCACACAATCCTCAGGTCGATTACACGTACCTTTTCTCCCAAAACCGATTGTCATATTGTAACCGGGGATTGTGAAGGAAAATACAATTTCAAACATAGGCTACGGGTGTGAGTGTTTATTGCCAGAGTAGATAATGACATCCTTTAATGTAAAAAACAATAACATTATAAAAACAATACTGCATAGGTTTCATACACATACATATTCACACAATCATTCAGTTCATATAAACATACGTCTATATTCTGTACATGAACATGAACTTAATTATCAATGATATACAAAATCATTATCTTAACCCTATAATAAACAAACAATTTATCAAGGGCGATAACTCGATCCCGACATCACTCATAAGATACAATATAAACCTGGTCCATGTTGTAAAATACACTTAACATTATAAATACAATTACCACTTTCTTGAAACTGCTGTATTTATTCAGTAACTCACCATATATTCGGCACGATACACTACTTAAAATTTATATTTCGAGACACGACAAACATGTAAACTATCCGTACCCTGTGGGTGACACTGGGATGTTTATCGTCTTCATGCAGCCGCCATTACGATAGAAGTGCCACAACATCCACGGAGAGCAACCTGACGGTCACTTCCCTCTCACAACGTCGTCACTCACTGCGTTATAAAGTTACAAGATCACAATCGAATCATCAGAAATGAGGTCATGATTAATCGTATAATACATCCCGCTTCGTTCTTCGATGTTCTTAGCGATTAAACGCGTAGTCATCTATAGAGTAAGTGCGAGAGTTGGGTTTAACACTGCTTTTATCAGTATTCCAGTTATATCACAGCGTGTCAGCTTAATATGAGAGGAAAGCCCGAAGTGATGCAGGTCTCAGACGTTTACCTCTTCGATGAAGCCCACGAGAACGGGTATGGTGAAACAAGAAACATAATCAGGGCAGACCGGGATTCGAACCCACAATCATAGGTTTCGGGCGTGCCCAACTGACGCAACTCTGCACAGAGAATCGCGGCGCCTTAGACGACTGGGCCACCCAAATGAGTGTTTATATATTTGATGTCAGACCGCCGTCATATAGCTGGAATATTGCTGAGTGCGGTGTTAACAACAAACAAACAAAATCTTTCTGAAAAATACCATTAGGCATCCATGTTGGTTATTTGACTGTTAGTTGTCAGACAATATTTGTCAAATTCAGTCAGTTCACAGGCAAGAAAGGGAGCGTGTTCTTGACTTTATTATGTTACCAGTCTACATATATATTTCTGTATAAGTAAAATACTTGGAAAATGTGCATTCTGACATTGTCAAAAGTCACGTGATTTTGAGCAGCCATTTTGAAATAAACTGCATTAATTTGCAAAGCAGAAATTTCTATGAACCTTGTGGTTTATTTCGTCGTTTTGATGTCAAAAGACACGAGCGTGAGATTTTATTCATCATCCAACATCATTCTTCCAACTTTTTGAGTTTGTAGACAGTAATAAGCAGTGTCTTAAAGATGTTGGATACAATGGTTCGTGCGCACCTCAGTTCACGCCGTTGCACGCGAGTTTGCTGTGACGAATTACCTTACAAAATAGTTACATACAACTGTATAGGCAATTAGCACAAAAACACGAGAACGCGAGATCGCGAGAATTGACCAATGTCGCAATCTCGCGTTCTCGTGTTTTTGAAAATAGTTACATACAACTGTATAGGCTATTAGCACAAAAACACGAGAACGCGAGATCGCGAGATCGCGACACTTGACCAATCTCGCGTTCTCGCGTTCTCGCGTTCTCGTGTTTTTGAAAATAGTTACATATAACTCTATTGGCAATTAGCACAAAAACACGAGAACGCGAGATCGCGAGATCGCGACACTTGACCAATCTCGCGTTCTCGCGTTCTCGCGTTCTCGTGTTTTTGAAAATAGTTACATATAACTCTATTGGCAATTAGCACAAAAACACGAGAACGCGAGATCGCGAGATCGCAACACTTGACCAATCTCGCGTTCTCGCGTTCTCGCGTTCTCGTGTTTTTGAAAATAGTTACATATAACTCTATTGGCAATTAGCACAAAAACACGAGAACGCGAGATCGCGAGATCGCAACACTTGACCAATGTCGCAATCTCGCGTTCTCGTGTTTTTGAAAATAGTTACATACATCTGTATAGGCAATTAGCACAAAAACACGAGAACGCGAGATCGCGACACTTGACCAATCTCGCGTTCTCGCGTTCTCGCGTTCTCGTGTTTTTGAAAATAGTTACATATAACTCTATAGGCAATAAGCACAAAAACACGAGAACGCGAGATCGCGAGATCGCAACACTTGACCAATGTCGCAATCTCGCGTTCTCGTGTTTTTGAAAATAGTTACATACAACTGTATAGGCATTTAGCACAAAAACACGAGAACGCGAAATCGCGACACTTGACCAATGTCGCAATCTCGCGTTCTCGCGTTCTCGTGTTTTTGAAAATAGTTACATATAACTGTATAGGCATTTAGCACAAAAACACGAGAACGCGAGATCGCGACACTTGACCAATGTCGCAATCTCGCGTTCTCGCGTTCTCGTGTTTTTGTGCTGATTTCCTATACAGTCATCTACAGAAATGCCCCGAGACTGGTTGTTGCCTTAGTTATTGTCCCCCGTCCTCCCCGCCCCCACCCAACCTCCCCCGTGAGTATCCGGATGATATAGCAGATATCAAGACTAGTTCGCGACCTGTGCTGCGCCATTCGTAAGCGCATGTATCGCTTTTATTGATAGTATTTCATTGTGGGTATTTTGTTTAGCCAAAATGTATAAAGTTTCACGAAGGCAATTTTTGCAACGCCTAAATATTCAGTTATTTTACAAATTGACTGAAAATCGGTCAATTTCATCACCCAGTGACTGAAAATGATAGGATTAAAAGAAAACAAAATTCAAAGTACGTTTCTATAGTTTTGGCTTCTAATACTAGCGGGGCGGTCGGGTAGCCTAGTGGTTATTGCTGAAATAGTGCTAAAAGGGGGGTAAAAACAAACACACTCACTCACTCTAATACTAGGATAAATAGTCTATTTTTAAGCCCTTTTGAACCTCTTAAAAATTGTTAGTCAATCTGGACTTGGATTCAGTCAATTTCTATATTACTGAAATATTTAGACATTTTATAAATTGCCTGAGTGAATCACTTCTTACACATTGAGTGTAATATACATGTATACACGCCTACAGGTACAAGAAGAACAAAACTGATTCTATCCAATGCAACAGCAAATGAATGAAAACAAAATGCAAATATCATAATTACGACCCACCGCAGTTTTATGTATACATTTGGGCAGCTTCCTTGTTCGAGGAATGTATCCGTGAATATTCACATACAGGAACAATATCCCATACGTCTGCAGCTGTACAAATAAACTTATTCGACGTCACATGGCTCTGTTACATTCAAATGTTAAAATATATACATATAGCGTTTCTGGATATTATAACCCGTGTTCGTTTCGCAACTGATCACTAAGTTTCTTTCAGATGTTTTTACAAAGGTGTCAAGTCTCATCGGTCAGCTAAGATAGCACGTGTGACAATTATGTTCATGATGTCCATGGTGCTTTAAAACTATCCATGGAGTTGATGAACAATCAATAAACGTATTATCGGCTAATCCTTTGAACCAAGTATGTTGTTTTTACATCGGCACTTCACGCCATGATATGAGTGTATTCCGTCTGCTTTAGTAAACCTACACATGTAAACACTTACAAATCCACTGTGCAAGATAACAGTGATTAATCAATGAACGTATTTTCTGTGGAACTTTTGATGGCGAGGAATGATCCGTGTACAAAAAAGTAAATGAACTGATCACTCCTCTTGCTTGGCTGCCACGTGAATATTACATAACATACATTTCACCTCATTTCAAACCTGGATTCAGATGAAATAATTACCCCAGACACAAGACATGCCAAATGGGAACCGTTGTCAGGTAATCTGAGTAGTGCTACTACTAACTATACCTGTAATAGATTCATTAACTGAGCTTCTAGTGAATGGCAACAAAGACACAGGTATAGGGTTATGCCCCAAAACGTGGATGACAACAAGAGATAGCAATCGTATTATCCGCGCAATCCAAAACCCGAAAATGCTTTCACAGCTGGGATACTATAAAAAAAAACTGACGGCCAAAAGAAACGTTACCAACGATATTTCTAGGATAAAATATGACCAAAACAAATTGAAGCAGCGATAACAATTATTGTATTGTAGAAATACATCATTCAGAACAGTAAAATGCGAATTTACTAATTCAACAACAAAGTCCTTGACCTCCAACAGGGACATTTCTTGACAAGGGGTCATTCGTCCAGTATTCGATCAACAACATTGGTTACAACTTTAAGGTGACGACGGCCCAGACCGTTCAATACGGGATATGACCTCAATGAGCGGCAATGCATCTTCGAATGCGGTGTTGCACTGAGTAGACAAGGGTTCTCACATCGACTGCAGGTTTCAGATTCCATTCCTCACGGAGGGCAACGATCAACGCTTGTCTCGTGATGGGAGGATGTTAATGTTTCCGAAGACGACGCCCCAGCTGGTCCCAGAGATGTTCTGTGGGTGACAGATCTGGTGATCGAGCTGTCCACGGCAGGACAGTCACGTTGTTGGCGTTGAGGAAGTCTCTAGTAATACGGGCTTTATGGGGTGTGGCGTTATCTTGTTGGAACACCGTCCGTTGTTGACGCTGGATGAAAGGAAGAACCACTGGCCGTAAGATATTGTCAGTGTAGCGTTGTGCTGTCAGATTGCCTTCGATGATGACAAGTTCCGTCTTCTCGTCCCCGCAAATGTCGTCCCAGACCATCACACTTCCGCCCCCTAAAGGTTCCACCTCCTGGACACAACAAGGAGCCGTACGTTCACCACGTCGTCGATACACTCGCGTCCGCCCATCAGGTTTGAAGAGTTGGAACCTGCTCTCGTCACTAAACAGCACTCGCCGCCATTCCCTTTGTTGCCATCGCTGAGTTGTCTGCACCACGTCAATCTGGCACGTCGATGATGACGGGTCAAGGTCATGCCCTTGAAAGGGCGATAAGCCCGGAGACCATAATGTCGTAGTCGTCTGGTCACTGTTTGTCTGCTGACCGGATGTCCTAAGCTGTTGGCATCTGATAACGTCACAGTAAGAAATCTGTTCCTCAGATGACGTACCCGTAAAAAGCGGTCATCCTGCGGGGTCGTGACCTTTGGTCTGTCACTCCGTGGTCTGTCTGCGGTTCTGCCAGTCTGTCGGAGACGTGCGACCAGTCTGGTAATGGTCATCTTGGAGCAGTTCATGTTAATGGCAACCGCTCTCTGTGTCGCTCCCATCTGCAGCATACCTATGGCTCTCTCTTGGCTTGTTCGTTGGTGTTAATCATCGCAACCATTGATAGGGAACAGATCCCTGCGTAATTCAACTCGGAAATTGCACGATAATTTGGGGAAGATTGTTTTAAAAAATTGCTGAAAAACACCAATATTTCCCAAAATCCGCAAAGCACGTGCAAAGAACGACAGAGAACATGAAGGCTGTATTCGTGAAATGTGTTCTTAACTGTTTTTGAACAGGTTGGCATCTTTGTTTCAAAGTGGCAAATCAGTTAATGTTGGTAACGTTTCTTTTGGCCCTCAGTTTATAACCATCTGGGGTATTTCCAAATAACGACATCCGATGAGCTTCCATCGTTCTTTTTGTCCGTTTGTTTAGGCTGAAGAAATTAATTAACATGCGCCCTTTGTCTGAGATTCAGAGATTACAGGTAACCAACCAATGTTCTTGAACACGGTAGTCCAGTCTCTTGTCACGCTCAGTTGCGTCAGTGAGCAAATCGGCAGATGGTGAGCCCCAGCTGGCAGTGTTAGACAGCCGAGAAGAAGATTAGTGCCCCTTTAAACCGACAAGCCGGGATATAACTAAAATATACACACTGTTCAAAGCAGTGTTAAGCCAAACTCACTCACTTATTCAGAGTCATGCCGGTCCCCCAGGCTGGATATTGGGGGTACTTTTCCAGTATAAGCATGCCTGTCATTTGAATGTTAAGGCCGCAATAAAATTAATAGTTACAGTTTGATTGATTTTTTAAAAACATGGGAGACAGGAGGCATTTTAGTTTTAACGTTTTTATTTTGTTCTTATCGACCTACTTTAGGCATATGTGTACAATTGCTGTCGGCGGATGCGATTCGCATGCATCATGTGTGCTCAGTAGGGCTACGTGTACGGAGTATTTTATCAGGTAAAGAAAGTAGGAACACTCATATTAACGATACTTCTATTTCTAGGAATTTGAGGGCATTAGAATAATGTAAGGCAGGATGTTTTGTTGTCAGGCGGCAGCGGATGAAAATCAATTAATTAAAGTAGCGAATATGGTATCGTATAAAAACAACAAAAAAAACAGCATCAGACAATATCATTTTATCCGAATGCTACAAATTGGTCTGTGAGAATTTTATTTTAATGAATATTCTAGCCGTGTATAAAATTGCCTCATTGAGAAACTCACAGGCTTGTGATTATTTCTGTAACTGACAGTGTAGCCGCGAATAACTGCAATACTGCTGATGCGGCTTTAAGCAATATTACTCACTCACTCACTGACGGTAATAGTTTTGTTTCCAGCTTTCGGACACATTTATGTTTTCACCATCATTTGACATTCATAGACACAATTTCTTTTGTTAAATTATATTGAGCATGTTGAGGGTTTTATTATAAAGTACATAGGAAACTGTAACAACGGGAGATGACTCAGACTTTGTGTATGTAAATTACATAGCATTTTCAAGCTCAAGTCATAAGTTTGCTAAATGCTACTTGGGGAATGAAGAGCATGAAAGAAGCATGACCAAAGGACTTCTAACGTGCGCATGCGCTTGACCTTATGATATTACACATGCGCACGGACAGCGTCTAAAACGCGAGAACACGAGAACGCGAGATCGCGAGAAAATGAAATGTCGCATTCTCGCATTCTCGCGATTTCGTGTTTTTGTGGCCTAATTTGACAAGTCGAGATTGCGAGATTGCGAGATTTTGCATCATGTCCAAATGTCGCATTCTCGCGTTCTCGACTTTTGACAAAAAGTTCTATGTACCAAAAACACGAGAATGCGAGATCGCGAGAACGCGAGAACGCGAGAATTTGGCCAAATCTCGCGTTCTCGCGATCTCGCATTCTCGTGTTTTGGGTATATTTACCTCGTTTCCAAAGGTCGAGATCGCGAGAATGCGAGATCGCGAGAATGTCCCTTACAGTATTCAATAGACGACTGAGCCCCACGATGACTGTATAGGAAATCAGCACAAAAACACGAGAACGCGAGATCGCGACACTTGACCAATGTCGCAATCTCGCGTTCTCGCGCTCTCGTGTTTTTGAAAATAGTTACATATAACTGTATAGGCAATTAGCACCAAAACACGAGAACGCGAGAACGCGAGATTGCGACATTGGTCAAGTGTCGCGATCTCGCGTTCTCGTGTTTTTGTGCTAAATGCCTATACAGTTATATGTAACTATTTTCAAAAACACGAGAACGCGAGAACGCGAGATTGCGACATTGGTCAAGTGTCGCGATCTCGCGTTCTCGTGTTTTTGTGCTAAATGCCTATACAGTTGTATGTAACTATTTTCAAAAACACGAGAACGCGACATTGCGACATTGGTCAAGTGTTGCGATCTCGCGATCTCGCGTTCTCGTGTTTTTGTGCTAATTGCCTATAGAGTTATATGTAACTATTTTCAAAAACACGAGAACGCGAGAACGCGAGAACGCGAGATTGGTCAAGTGTCGCGATCTCGCGTTCTCGTGTTTTTGTGCTAATTGCCTATACAGATGTATGTAACTATTTTCAAAAACACGAGAACGCGAGATTGCGACATTTGTCAAGTGTTGCGATCTCGCGATCTCGCGTTCTCGTGTTTTTGTGCTAATTGCCAATAGAGTTATATGTAACTATTTTCAAAAACACGAGAACGCGAGAACGCGAGAACGCGAGATTGGTCAAGTGTCGCGATCTCGCGATCTCGCGTTCTCGTGTTTTTGTGCTAATAGCCTATACAGTTGTATGTAACTATTTTCAAAAACACGAGAACGCGAGAACGCGAGATTGGTCAATTCTCGCGATCTCGCGTTCTCGTGTTTTTGTGCTAATTGCCTATACAGTTGTATGTAACTATTTTGTAAGGTAATGCGTCACGGCAAACTCGCGTGCAACGGCGTGAACTGAGGTGCGCACGAACCATTGTATCCAACATCTTTAAGACACTGCTTATTACTGTCTAAAAACTCAAAAAGTTGGAAGAATGATGTTGGATGATGAATAAAATCTCACGCTCGTGTCTTTTGACATCAAAACGACGAAATAAACCACAAGGTTCATAGAAATTTCTGCTTTGCAAATTAATGCAGTTTATTTCAAAATGGCTGCTCAAAATCACGTGACTTTTGACAATGTCAGAATGCACATTTTCCAAGTATTTTACTTATACAGAAATATATATGTAGACTGGTAACATAATAAAGTCAAGAACACGCTCCCTTTCTTGCCTGTGAACTGACTGAATTTGACAAATATTGTCTGACAACTAACAGTCAAATAACCAACATGGATGCCTAATGGTATTTTTCAGAAAGATTTTGTTTGTTTGTTGTTAACACCGCACTCAGCAATATTCCAGCTATATGACGGCGGTCTGACATCAAATATATAAACACTCATTTGGGTGGCCCAGTCGTCTAAGGCGCCGCGATTCTCTGTGCAGAGTTGCGTCAGTTGGGCACGCCCGAAACCTATGATTGTGGGTTCGAATCCCGGTCTGCCCTGATTATGTTTCTTGTTTCACCATACCCGTTCTCGTGGGCTTCATCGAAGAGGTAAACGTCTGAGACCTGCATCACTTCGGGCTTTCCTCTCATATTAAGCTGACACGCTGTGATATAACTGGAATACTGATAAAAGCAGTGTTAAACCCAACTCTCGCACTTACTCTATAGATGACTACGCGTTTAATCGCTAAGAACATCGAAGAACGAAGCGGGATGTATTATACGATTAATCATGACCTCATTTCTGATGATTCGATTGTGATCTTGTAGCTTTATAACGCAGTGAGTGACGACGTTGTGAGAGGGAAGTGACCGTCAGGTTGCTCTCCGTGGATGTTGTGGCACTTCTATCGTAATGGCGGCTGCATGAAGACGATAAACATCCCAGTGTCACCCACAGGGTACGGATAGTTTACATGTTTGTCGTGTCTCGAAATATAAATTTTAAGTAGTGTATCGTGCCGAATATATGGTGAGTTACTGAATAAATACAGCAGTTTCAAGAAAGTGGTAATTGTATTTATAATGTTAAGTGTATTTTACAACATGGACCAGGTTTATATTGTATCTTATGAGTGATGTCGGGATCGAGTTATCGCCCTTGATAAATTGTTTGTTTATTATAGGGTTAAGATAATGATTTTGTATATCATTGATAATTAAGTTCATGTTCATGTACAGAATATAGACGTATGTTTATATGAACTGAATGATTGTGTGAATATGTATGTGTATGAAACCTATGCAGTATTGTTTTTATAATGTTATTGTTTTTTACATTAAAGGATGTCATTATCTACTCTGGCAATAAACACTCACACCCGTAGCCTATGTTTGAAATTGTATTTTCCTTCACAATCCCCGGTTACAATATGACAATCGGTTTTGGGAGAAAAGGTACGTGTAATCGACCTGAGGATTGTGTGAGCATATGCGGGAAATACCCGCCTTAAATAGGGGTAAATATTTTTAAACCTTGTACATTTTATCAACATCCTTAAAGAGGCTGTACATAATGTTGATATCTCATATAATCATTAAACGACTCGTGGTTGTTGTTTATTGTACAATAAAACACTAGCCCCTCATGGTTTATTCTCCCTGCAGTGTTTTATTGTACTCCCACTCGTCGTTTATTTCTTTAACAGTGGCCCGCTCATTTATGATAACATGCGGGCGGTTTAATGATAATTTTATCCATTTTAACTATAAAATAATGTAAAGCGGGATGTTTTGTAGTCAGGTTGGAGCGGATGAAAATATGATAATTAATTTTGTATTTCAAATTGGTCTGTGAGAATTTTGCCTTTCATGAATATGCTAGCCGTGTATAACATTGCCTCATTGAGAAACTCACTGGCCTGTGATTATTTCTGTAACTGTAGTACTGCTGGTGCGGCTTTAAGCAATATTACTCACTCACTGACGGTAATAGTTTTGTTTCCAGCTTTCGGACACATTAATGTTTTCACTATCATTGGACATTCATGTACACAATTTCTTTTGTTAAATTATATTGAGCATGTTGAGGGTTTTATCATAAAGAACATAGGAAACTGTAACAACGGGAGATGACTCAGACTTTGTGTATGTAAATTACATAGCATTTTCAAGCTCAAGTCATAAGTTTGCTAAATGCTACTTGGAGAATGAAGAGCACGAAAGAAGCATGACCAAAGGACTTCTAACGTGCGCATGGGCCTTGACCTTGTGATATTACACATGCGCACGGACAGCGTCTAAAACGCGAGAACACGAGAACGCGAGATCGCGAGAAAATGAAATGTCGCATTCTCGCGTTCTCGCGATTTCGTGTTTTTGTGGCCTAATTTGACAAGTCGAGATTGCGAGATTACGAGATTTTGCATCATGTCCAAATGTCGCATTCTCGCGTTCTCGACTTTTGACAAAAAGTGCTATGTACCAAAAACACGAGAATGCGAGATCGCGAGAACGCGAGATTTTGGCCAAATCTCGCGTTCTCGCGACCTCGCATTCTCGGGTTTTGGGCATATTTACCTCGTTTCCAAAGGTCGAGATCGCGAGAATGCGAGATCGCGAGAATGTCCCTTACAGTATTCCATAGAATAGTCATTTAAACATGATGAATGGAAAGTTTGTATTCAAACATTAATGGTTTCGGAACAAGTGGGTATAAAACCTGCCACGATATTATGTAATTTGAACTCTGACGGACCTTGCGAAGGCTGGTGCAAATTCAGCATTAGACTAGTGTGAGTGAGTGAGTTGGGTTTAACGCCGCTTTTAACAGTATTCCAGTTATATCAAGGCGTGTCAGCTTAATGTTGGAGGAAAGCAAAAAGTGATGCAGGTCTCAGACGTTTACCACTTCGGTGAAACCAAAGAGCACGGGTATGGTGCTGACAAACCTAGAAACATAATCGGGGCGAACCGGGATTCGAACCCACAATCATAGGTTACTGGCATTCCCAAGGGACGCAACTCTGCACAGCGAATCGCGGCGCCTTAGACGACTGGGCCACCCGTGCCCCCAGCATTAGACTAAGTATAGTAGAACGTCATCGTGCGAATCGTAGCTGTGTATAAGCAATCATTCTAATCTAGTAGTGCCGTAGTTACCTATGCTTGACGTAAGAGTAAATATAGTATGGACCTTTCGGTGAAAAAACAACATTTACTCACTTACCTTCAAAGTATTCCCGAAAAATAACGCTCATTGCATATTCGCGAGATCATTTATACAATTCAAAACAAGCGTGGCTATTACCAAACATTTCACGTCTTAACAGCTAATACGTATGACTATATTAACTGACACTAGTCTTTATATATGTGGGTGCTATGTCACCGCAACTCATTTCACTCTGAAATGCTACAGGCCTCATTGGTGGAGGCCACCGCAATTTGCATCCCTGAGACGTGACTGGTTCGAATCAGACAATGGGTGTTGTAAATCAGTCGCTATGACAGGTTAATGGATAATTGCTATTACCCAACTAATGTTTGGCAAAATATATATGAAAAACATTAATAAATTTCCCTTTATTACTTGTTTTGCAGCCTATGTGACAAAAAAGTGGAATATTGTTGTCTGCGACGTAAAATAAAACAACGTCTGTGTGAAGAACACACAGTAACACACATGAATTAGTGTTTTTATTTTAGTGGTACAATTCATGTCACGTACATATCTCTTTAATCAGAATTGCTGGGTAGAGTGCGACGAAGTCTTGTTGGAAGTTAATTTACAGACGTGGGACACACAATCTAGTGCACAATAACTAAACAAAATAAAATGTAAAATACACTTGCCATGCCACAGAACACGTTTCATCAAGAGATGCGCACTTGAAAGAGACGAAGAGACATTAGATAACGTTGCACTTGTACTGGCGGTTTCTAGATGGTAAGACCCTTGAAGATCCGGAAAAGAATAGGTCTTCAGCAACCCATGCTTGTCGTAAAAGGCGACTATGCTTGTAAGAGGCGACTAACGGGATCGGGTGGTCAGACTCGCTGATTTGGTTGATGCATGTCATCGATCCCAATTGCGTGGATCGATGATCATGATGTCAATTACTTGATTGTATGGCATGGGTGGCTGAAGATATTCTAACCCGGATCTTCACGGGTCCAGAGACTTCAGTGATGTATATCGAAGAGTATGATACCTTCTGTTCTACGGTTGACCTTGTCGCTGTTCATGTTCACTCGTCCTCAGTAAACAGAGACTCCGATCCTCTATGATAATGCTCAGTACCATACCTCCACGTGTCAGACAGTGGCATACCATTCTGAACACCTTCAACTGACAGAGTACACAGTTATGTTCACAGCTGCTATTAAACATGACAATAGAACGATAGGGTTAGTCTCATATTGCAGACACGTCAACGCTTCAAAATGCAGCCGTGTTCTGTGTGGGTGATAAGGAACACCCTTGTAAAATAAAGACACTCTCTTCATGTCATTTAGGAATTTATTCAAAACATTTAAAACTTTCCACAGTAGATAAGATTACAGAGAATGGCAATTCATACAGCTTTATTTTACTGTACAACAAGATCAAAGAACTGCATCTGCTCACTGATCAAATACAGGTGGTTTTGTATCTTATTTAGCTCAAATAAACTTTGCGTAAACAATATTCACAACATTCAAACAAAAACATATTTAGACAGGCGGAGCAAGTCTAATTGACAACATCTGCTGCAACACGTCACCTTTTTCATGGCTAATTATGCCTGCTGTTATTTTTATGCAGTTGATATTCAAATGAGATCCTTTCATTTCTGGACAGCTTAGGGAATAAAGAGAGTTTTATTGAATTTCTGAATTATACACCGTGACGTTTTATGCATTCAAAGTGCCCCGGGGAGTGGGCATACTTGATGTGGTAATTAAGCATGAAATTTGGAGATGTGTTGATCAGTATTGCTGACGATGTCAGCAGATTGTGTTCATAGGTGAATGCGTTAGTGACTATGTTTCACGCTGTTCAGCTCTATTCCAGCCATGTCATGGAGGAATGGGTCTCACACTTCTTATTGGTTGGTTGGATTGTTGTTTAACGCCGCACTGAGCAATATTCCAGCTATATGATGGCGGTACGTAAATAATCGAGTCTGGACCAGACAATCCAGTAATTGATATCATGAGCCAAGTCAAAACATACCACTTCTTTTCGTCTCGTGACGTACTTTTTCAGAACGAAATGGGAGAGTCCATGTTATAGGGGTGTTTAGACAGTAAATCCAAGCTGTTCATTTTCGAAACATTTCTGGAATATCGACTCACCAATCAGCTTAATGAATAAAAGACCAAATCTTTGTATGTTGTAAAATGTTTATTAATGACAAATCTATAAAAAAAAAAGTAATTGAAGCATGAGTCGAGGGTACTCGAGACATCTAATATTTCCAAACAGGAAATATGTTCGAAACTAGAGGTAATGCAGAAACAATGGCAATATATTTGCCCCATATTAGATTTCCAAAGCACACTTTAAACTTAGGGAGAAGAACTGTTTCAATCAAAACCCTGATTGTGATTTAAACTGAGATAACCAAATTGCCCTCCGAGCGACCGTCCACTATTATACAATGGAGAAATCCCCTTACTAGTAAACTAAACGTATTTCTGCATAGGCCGTTGCTGGTGATGCATCAAAATGTAACTGAACTGTTTGAGAGTTGCCATGTTTATCGACCATGACTAAGTATTCTTTACTGACAGTCTGCAGCATAAATTGACAAGGTGTATTCCTCACCAAGCCATACTCACCTGCTCCTTGGTGATGATATGTATGTAGTGAAATGTGTAAAAACTATTTTAAAAGACATGTTACTGATAGCCTGATGATACCCTTAACTTCATAGGGCCAAATATTGACTAAATAATTGCTATAATGGTTGGCCGTCTCAGATTGTATCATTTATAATGTCACAGCTGAAATCCCACTTGTACACTTTCATATTCACTGTCTGTGCAAACATGTTACATGTACAGAATATTTTAACAAAACGTCTCAACTATTAACTGAAACAATGTCACATTCAATAGCACTAAACAAAAAAAACCTTTTCATTTGAAGAGCATTGTACCCTGCACAAAACGTGTTTTAACCAGTATTCGAATTATAGTGGAATGTTTATGAAATGAAATGCTAGACATGCAAAAATGTGTATAACCTTCACACATATTAAAACTGATTTGTTTCATTTGCTTATATTCTGCCGAATCTTGAAATATGTTTCAGTTCAAATTCAGTTTATCACCCTATGGTAGATTATTTATTGTATCATTGAAGAGAACACCCGATCTAAAAGCTAGTATAAGCACATATATGCACTTGATGCCAGATCTAGGAGTCCATCCTACTCAGTTAGTCTGTTCTTGTTGGTACATGACCGCCTATTATGACCCTGCCCTTGACACAAACAACATTTTATCTTCATCGGACTTCTCCTAAAAATCTGTGAAGAAACCATTCTGTTTTGTTTTGTTTTGTTTAAGCATAACCTGCTTCAATGTTTCTCTACTCCTGTGACATCTTGAGCGGAAGAACCACGATGTAACACAGTCATTTAACTTTTCAAAGCCTTGCTGTGAAAAGCTTCTCAGATTTCCATGAAGTCTTATCATATCACAGACATGGTATGCTAAGATATACATGTAAGGCGTCGCGTCTTTAGTTTGGTAAACCATCACAAGTGTTCGTACCCATTGCTTGCATCTTTCATTAAGTGAGACAACTTCAGACTCATCAAAAGAACCGGGCCCAAGAATGGAGTGGATAGATGAGAATTCACTCCACTGAAAGCTGATTTATTTCACTTTGGGATGATTAGGAAGAAAATCTGTAATGACAATACGCTGGGAAATCCTTTTATGCTCTGGTCCGTTAAAATCACGGAAAATGAATCTTCCCGAAGCTTTATCATTCTTAAAATGAAATTCCACACCAAGACCATGCACAAGTCTTTCAAATCTGGAGACATTGCAACACCTATCCATGTTGTACACACTATTACACCTTTGCAGATTGTCCAAAACTCTCAACTCTGTGATAAGATGGTTTACCAATTGATCGGATATGCGCAAAAACATGTGAAGCAGATCTGGAACTCTTCTATTAATTGGAATAAAGTCAAACAGAGGAGGATGAACACATTTAAAGTTATGTGACTTTCTTGTGGCCATCATAGATATTTCCTGTACAGTTCATGCTCCCTGAGAAATGTCACTAACTGACCACTGCAAAGTAGTGTCATATCAGTCTTTTGATGGACATTTACACCACACACAACCATAGTTGCAAGCACATGATGATATCCCTGAGACCATGTTCAGAAACTTAAGATCACCACCTAGAAAAAAAAGTCACCTGAAATATTTGACCAAGAACAATGAATAGTTCATATTTGAGCTCTGTCACATGTTCCAAGTTTAGTTCCAGTTCCAGGCATATTTTGAAATATCATGAATATCAGGGCAGGGTCTTCAAGACAGGCTACACCTACAACACTAACCCCAGTGTTCACCTCAGAAGGTTGATATCCATCCTGTTCCCTTTCTCCCTCACAAACTGCATGAAGAAGATAAATCCGCGATGTACCAGTTTTCGTTTCATGTCAGTTGTGTACTCTTCACGGTGTTTTCATAGAATCCAAAGCGGACAGTGTCCCTGTTGATATAGCCGAAGTCACCAGCTGGGTTTATGATCCTGTACCACCAGTCCTGTCCAAAGAGGATGTCTGGTGAGTGTTCACCAAGGAAGGTGAATTCACTCCTGTGCAGATGTCCAGTCTTCGATTGAAGTGTTTTCGTTGACAGTTCCAACAGAGAGCTAGCAACCTCTGGGGATGAAATAGGAAAGCGGATAAAAGCCAAAGAATCTACGCCACGCGAGCATATGAGGTTGTCCTTGATTGAGTTCAAAAGTTGAAATATGAAAATGTCCTGTATGCCTGTCTTCTCCAGGCTTGACCTTGTTGCAATGTTTGAGTCCTCAACCCATTGGTCATACTTGGAGGGCCAGCCAATGTAGTGAACTTTGTACTTGGTTACTGATCCTTCCTGTTTGGTCTCTATTATCAAAGAGCTGTGTTTTGCTCCATTTTATCTGTGGTTGTGAGGTAGCAAGGGACTGGCCTTCATAGTTAGATCTGTATGAAAGTCCAGCCTTTCGTCGACGCAATGTTGGAGGCATCCTGTCTGATAAAAGACATTTCATCAGGCACAATGAAACTCTGGTCAAATGTGTTTGGTGAGCCAGTGTTAGAATATTCATGTGATTTATCACACAGTGACACACCTGGTAAAATAGGTGTATTGGATCCTAAACAGTTGCAGGCATGGTACAATACAAATTAATTAACGGAGATTGATATTGTGAATTTCTTTATTAATCTAAAACACATCTATATAAAAATGTGTGTGTGATCAACCAAAATTGAGGAGTGAGTGATCATATGTTGAAATATTCGAGGTGATAGTATTCAAACTAGTTGTCATAGTAATCTTAATAGAATTCCAGTTTCTGTACAACAAGATGACAGTGTATTAAAAACATATCGTTGCAACAAACTGAGTTACTTGATGTCGTTTCAAAACAAACACACGTGAACTCATATAAGGTAAGTTCGCTCTCGTAATGAGAAGTACCTCCATTCCCTAAATTTTACGGTTTGATGTAAATAGCCGTGTACAGCGCGTTTTTACAACCAATTGCAACAAGCGTTTAATATGACGTTTGTCGATTTATATAAACTGGTTTTCAAACGTAGCCACTCTCAATGACCATGAATCAAGGATTTTATTAACGCCGCCCAACACGCACATTATCATCTTACTTATCAGGAAGACGTAAGTCTTTTCGCTACAAAATATGCAATTACGACACGAACATTACTTAAAATGTTCTCTCATCTTTAAATAAACTTTTGTTCGTAGAGTTAGAACTATTTTCAGCCTTACTGGTACAGTTTAATTGACAGTACATCTCAATTACTCAAGAGCGAAACTATGTTCTTATGCGACCATGCCATGTTTATGAAAAGAGACTTATGTTTCGGTTTGTCGATCCACGCAATTGGGATCGATGACATGCATCAACAAAGTCAGCGATCCTGACCACCCGATCCCGTTAGTCGCCTTTTACGACAAGCATAGTCACCTTTTACGGCAAGCATAGTCACCTTTTACGGCAAGCATGGTCACACTTCTGAGATATGTGAGGAATCGAACCAGGATCTTCAACGTGACCAGCAATCGCTTTAACCACATGGCTACCCCACTTCACCTTTATTCATGGGGAGCAGAACAGGGGCTGTGTAACATGAACGTGAGAGTTGTCTCCCCCTTTTCAAGAGACTACATGTGGAAGTTCTACTTGATTTAATTCATAAAAAACGCCGGGATATGATCAAGAGCAACAGTTTCATTCACTTCAGCTGTTGTAGACGATGTTGCAACAAAGAGCTTCTGGAAGCTCACCTGAACTGCCTACCAGTGTTGTATCGTGTTAACAGTCCCAATGGGGACTCTGAGCTAGCATTGGCTCCAAACAACCTATGCTGGCTGTACGAGGAGACTCAGAGGATCGGGTGGTCATGCCTGTTGCAAAGTCACGTACGCTTCGTGGATCGTTGCTCACAATATCAGTCACAGGATTGTCTGATCCAGATTCGATTATTTACTGGCCGTAATCAAGTAGCTGGAGTATTGCCTAGTGTTGCTTTTAAACAACAAAAAACAAACAAACAGTTAAAACCCTTACAATTTGTTAAATGAATAAAAGCAAATGCTTAGGAAAGATAAATATGTCTTCCTTTCTGATTCATATCTCTCCCTGTCGTTAATGCACACATATGCCGTGGCCATAGTGAAAAGTGTTTTGTGGAAACGTAATATGTCGATCTTTTTTTTCTTTTTCTTTTTTTAAATGCTTCACAATAAGGACGTACGACACAAGTTGACATCCAAATATTAGCATTATATTCTAATGTTTTCAGTGGGATTCAAATAATGGTTCTTCATTAGCACAATTCCGTGATGCACAATTGAAGTCTTGTCCGTCGTGTACCATTCACAAACAACCACGGTGTACACACATGAAGGTAGCTGGTTTGTGCAACAGTTCAAATACAAGACACGCATTGTCATGATTGTACCAGTAGTCATCACGCTGTGGCTTATTACGACAAATGCTTGCTCTATCGATAAGATAGTACTTGTGAATGCAAAGTTTTTATATGATACATACAGTCGAACCTCGTTGATTCAAACCCCGTTATCACGAACGTGCCGATATCTCGAACCTAGACCCCGGTCCCTAACGCCTACTATATTATGTTTATGTCTCGTTATCTCGAATGTCCGGATATCTCGAAGTTACAACACGGCCCGAAAGGTTCGAGATAACGGGGTTTGACTGTACAATTTTAATTGCAATTTCAATTTCTCAACATTTATTACTCAAGAAACAAACAACAGTGGTACTCACTTAAGCTCTTGACATTTTACGAGCGCTTAACTATGCGTGTCCCTAACACTCATTCGAAATAAAGCTTTTATGATTTTACTGCCACATACAAAAAGATTGTGGATTGACGTTCTAATCTAACTCACAAATATGAATATAAAAGAGGATCAACCATGTTAAGTATACTTAATTCTGTTCGTAATCAGGTTGATCGCATAAGTGAGGTGGAACTTGTTTTGTGTTGACATTGCAAATGAACATTGTACGTTAAACGCAAGCCAGCGAGAATCGTTGATCCTCAAACAATACAAAGTAATTTTCGAAGCCCGTGAGATTCCCGGTAAGTGAGTGAGTGAGTTGGGTTTAACGCCGCTTTTAACAGTATTCCAGTTATATCACGGCGTGTCAGCTTAATGTGGGAGGAAAGCCTGAAGTGATGCAGGTCTTAGACGTTTATCACTTCGGTGAAACCAACGAGAACGGGTATGGTGCTGACCAACCTAGAAACATAATCGGGGTGAACCGGGATTCGAACCCGCAATCATAGGTTTCTGGCGTGCCCAGGGGACGGAACTCTGCACAGCGAATGGCGGCCCCTTAGACGACTGGGCCACCCGTGCCCCCTTGAATTGATTAAATAATACAAGGATGTTTGTTTGTTGTTTAACGCCTCACTCACATATTTTAGCTGTATGACGGCGATCTGTAAATAATCGAGTCTGGACCAGACAATCCAGTCGATGGACCCGTGAAATTCCAGGGAAGAACGTGTCAGTCCAGTGATTGACATCACTCCACACAAATGGGATACGATGACATGTATCAACCAAGTCAGCGAACCTGACCATCCGATCCCGCCACTCGCCTCTCACGACAAGCATAGTTGCTGAAGGCCTATTCTACCCCGGATCTTCACGGGTCTAATGGGCAAGGTGTGGTAACTTGTTCTAAATTTCAGAATAGGGTCGTATATATTTTGGGGCAATAAGAGATTATTTCAAAAGATAAAGGTTCTTGAAATTGTTTGTAGTACAAACCCATTGAACTTTCCATAACTGCTGCCACAATTTTGCAGATAGTTGGTCTTCAAGTATTTCCTCTACCTTTTGAGCCAGCCATTGTGTAGAACATATGTGTAGCTTATCAAACAAATCAGTAAGTCCACAATCATTAAGTTTGTTTGCACCAAATAAATCCATGATAGTTTATCAGCAATATGGGGTCCATTACTTTGTGATAAACTGGTACGTTTGATAAGTTGGGAATGTCCTTATTTGTGACAATTTTATGCCAAAATATGATAACCCGCTTATACATTTTAATATACAGGGGTTCTCTTCCAAATTCCCAAATTGACATTTGGTGATGAGTAGCAAAGACAAGCTGCAATTTTCAGAAATTTGAAATGTACTTTTCAGTAACAATTGCATTTTAAATTTCAACATTTCCGAACATTATAATCGGGGCAAACATTGTATCAAATGCTGCTGTCATACGGTCTAAAGGCAAGTTAATATTCCGTGCTTTCTTTAATAACGCAAACATATATGTTGCATTTTGCACTAACATTTTTATTGCTGTTGTGATTGTGTTATGTGTTATCCCAAGATACCGTAATAAGCGCCCCGCTCTAATAAGCGCCCACAGCGATGTTTGCTAATATATTGGCTAGTGAACAATCCCAATTAACACCCTTTCCGATTGATCAATGTACACAAGACTTGTTTATTCGTGTATAATACGCACTCGTGTGTTATATGCACCCTTAATTATGGGCAGTTAAATTCTCGATAATATATCTGTCGTGGGATACGCACAGATTCTTCTTTTATATCATTTCAGGCTGTCAGCATAAACCACGAAATTTACAATCTTTCATCCTCGTTTTTAATCTCACCAAAATTATATTCTAATAATAGCCCCCTATTTCTAATTTTGATAGCGCCCTTGGCGCTTATTACGTCGAATACGGTATGTATATAAATATCAATAGTTCACCAAGCGTGAATAAAAAGTTAGAATAAGTGTTTTAGCGGTCCACTTCCAAAAATAATTACTTTGGTTCAGAGAGTTTCACATCCCGTTTCTTCCACGAAGTACAATGTTTATAAAATGCATCAAGTGACCTTTGTAACCCCACTCGGTCACTTATAATTAGTAGAGAAAGAGGTTCAATGCTTTGCACGTAAGATCACTACTTGTTTCGCAATGTTGTTCCCCGCTTGGGAACTGAGTGTTAAAATGAGTCCCCTGCAATATATGCTAGTCGTGAGAGTGAGTGAGTATGTTTTTACTCCGCTTTTAGCAATATTCCAGCAATATCACGGCGGGGGACACCAGAAATGGGTTTCACACATTGTACCCATGTCGGGAATCGAACCAGGGTCTTCGGCGTGACGAGCGAACGCTTTAACCACTAGGCTACCTGACCGCCCCCCTACTCGTAAGAGGCAACTTCATAGATTTGGTGGTCAGACTCGGTGATTTGGTTGACAGCATGTCTTTTCGCGAACACCTGGTGTCATCGGGTGTTGTCGTCGGCCCGTGAAGATCCGGGGTAGAATAAGTCTTCAGCAACCCATGCTTGCCGTAAAAGGCGACCATGTGTGTCGTAAAATACGACTAACGGGATCGGGTGGTCAGGCTCGCTGACTTGGTTGATGCATGTCATCGATCCAAATTGCGTGGATCGATGCTCATGATATCAATCACTTGATTGTCTGGTCCAGACTCGATTATTTACAGACCGCCGTCATGTAGCTGGAATATTGCTGAGTGCGGCGTTAAACAACACACCAACCAACAAACCATCCAACCAGCCTGGTGTCATCATTACTTTTCAGCGATTCATTCATATAATTTTCATCGCTGTTTTAGCTTTTGAGAACGATGGAATCTGTTTCGGTGGATAATCGAGACTGGTTCTTCTCTGGCGTTGACGTTTAATTTTCATTTCATTTCATTTCAAAAATACTTTAAAAATATATATTTTATCATTAATGAGACCAGTTTGGAGTCTCATAATTTAGAGGAGAAAATACAACAATATATCACCGAGGCGTTGACCTTGACCTTACACTAGAGTTGTCAACATGGAAATCAACCGAAGCAATCGTTGTTGTATCGATGAATGCATGCGTCTGAAGACTATTCCAACAGAAATAATGGCGTTCCGGGTGCATGATAGTAGATCCCAAGGGGGGTTATATTGATCAAAGAGCCAGTATATGTATTGATCCATCAAATCTAAACATGCAGATCGCAGCTGGTCGTATTGATGGCACAAATGTATTGATCGGGATTAAGAAAGGACCCACGGCGAGTCCTGGTCACAATGAGTCTCCAGGGACCCGTTCCACAAAGCGATCTTAGTGCTAAGACTGTCGTAAGTCAGTGTTAAAGAATGGGAGTTACGACCGACTTAGCGCTAAGATCGCTTTGTGGAACGGGGCCCAGAACATGTCTGTCAACTGAAAAGGGGAGACGGTGGTCACGGTCAGTGACTTGGCTGATTGTTGTCATGGTAACCCGATGTCGTGGGACGTTGGTCACGTTATCCACGTTGATTCGATTATGTACATGCATTAAACATACTTGAAACAACAATAAACAATGCTGTTCTTGAAAACATGGTATCATTTATCGATCATAGATAGATAGACAGATAGATCTATACTGTTGCATAATAAAATACATGTATGGTTCACTCCGTACGGAGTTATAAGAGATATTCTTCTAAAATGTATTCACATATTTAGTATACATGATAAAAACAGAAGCTGACTAGCAGCTGTATAAACCACTCTTCCGTTTTTTTGTAATATGTCAATGCAGGATCTGGCGGTAAGAGGAAATGTAGTATTATCTGACAAAATATAGGCTGTTTTCTGGACATCACACTTGTTGATAAAACTTGAATTCAACTCGTGGCACTACGTCACGCAACACGACACACAGGGCAATTTAAAATGGCATGGCATTCATCTTCAGCAACATTCAAACACTGAAAACACTTTCTGTCTTCTGACGGTTTGGGCTATCGACTAATCTGCGTGATCCCTTGGTGCGTGGTTTGATTAACGTGGAGGCTCTTCATGATGTATTGTGCACCTTTGCACACATTTATTTGTCTGATGATCCTCTTGTGAAGGCATTACACAGTTTTCTTAAACGAGCCAAGTATATGGGACATAATCTCAATGTCAGTGTTGATTTTGTTGATGGTTCTGTACTGCTGGAGGAACAAAAATGAGTGTCAACCATGACTCAGTTTCAAGGAGAGACTATCTGAACGATCACTGCATCGAGTTTATGTGCAGTGTGTTGAGATGATTAGCAACCCCGCAGAGTCCTTCGCTAAGATAAAGTCGACTGGCCTGAAAAGTGAAACAGAAGGCTTTCTGTTTGCTGTTTAGGACCAGTCGCTTCCCACTCGAAACCGTCTGTGTGTGATTTTGCATCAAAATGTAAATATGAAATGTAGAATACGCAATGAATTTAATGAGACTGTCCAGCTTTGGCACAAACACAGTATCTGAAGCGAAACGATGGAGTGTCTCAATCATTTTATTACCGTCTTCGCCATGTTTGTGGTTTTGTCACAGAGGTCCATCCATGGTACGAACCAGGATATGAAGAGGGCGTCATGGAAAATTATTAGTACAAAATTCTTTGGAATAGGTCCGTTTACATCCTCAGACCATCCAGGCCAACAAAACTAATCTGGTCTTTTTTGATAAATTCGATGAAATCATTTATATCTTTGACATTTCCGTCCCTTTCGACACTAACGTGATTGACACGATTCATGAAGAACATGGCAAATATGCAGATCTCACTTTCGGAATGTCACGCTTGCATCCCAAGTACCAAGTTGTCCGACTCCCCATAGTTCTCGGTGCCTTAGGTTTGGTACCTCCCAATCTGTTGACTGACATTGGGAGAGTACCCGGGTTTGCTGCCAGGAATAGAGCTCTTCGGACAATCTGGGTGATGCAGAAGGCTGCAGTGTTGGGAAGTCTTCACATTCTCCGAAAAGTTCTCGGTGGGTTCGACTTGTCAGCCCTTCTGGTCAGCTTGTAGAGGGGGCAAGGGCTCTGAGCTGACGATAAGCCTAACCGGCCTGACTTTGCCAGCATCACCGAAACCCTTTTTGCTCCATATTTTATTTGTAATCTGTACATCAAAATAATAATAATAATAATAATAATAATAATAATAATAATAAGGCATAAATCAGGCTACTTATCATGATGCTGAATATTCCAGATGCAGTCTCACCTTGTTAACTTATCAGATATCATTTCAGGTGGCGATCTACTGTCTGTTCCCAGCACTCCTGTTATCGGTAATATTGTCTCAAATATAAAAAAAAAATTAAATTAACAAACAATCGCATAATACACAAACCTTTGGCATCTTATCTTTGAAAATCAACATATTTCGGGGTTTTCGGCATAAATTTACATTTCAAACCTGATGGGGGTCATGTCGTTGCAAATTCATTTCTTACCCAGTCTTAATTGAACCAATATGTTTTTGCACAAAACTACCCAGCCACAGATTACTTTTAACAAACTGTCGCAGAAATGACTGATCAACAGACGTAATCAAATTTAACAAAAGGTTTTTTTCAATTTTCAGTTTTCAGAAAACGATCTCGGTATACTTTCCTTTTCACTTCAGCCTGTGTGATAGGACAGCACAGTGGTTAAAACTTTGGTTCGTCAGGACGAAGGCCCGGGGTCGAATCCCATCATGGGTTCAGTTAGTGAAGCTCAGCTGGGGGCGCAGCCAAGATATTGCTAGAATATTGCTTTCGGCATAAAACCATACTAACCCACTACTAAAGAGTTCTGCCATACCTGTGACTTGTATTGCACATGTGCACAATTCCTCCTAAGAGAACATAAACAACAGGCATTTTTTATCTTCAATTTCATTTTTGTTGGTCAGTTTGTTGTTTAACGCCACACTCAGCAATATTCAAGCTATGTGACGGCGGTCTGTAAATAGTCGAGTCTGGACCAGACAATCCAGTGATTGATATCACGAGCATCGATCCACGCAATTGGTTGGTTGGTTTGTTGGTTAACGCCGCACTCAGCAATATTCCACTATATGACGGCGGTCTGTCAATAATCGAGTCTGGACCAGACAATCCAACGTGATTAACGTCATGAGCATCGATCCACGCAATTGGGATCGATGACATGCATCAACCAAGTCACGAGCCTGACCACCCGATCCCGTTAGTCGCCTTTTACGACATGCATAGTCACCTTTTACGGCAAGCATGGGTTGCTGAAGACCTATTCTACCCCGGAATCTTCACGCGTCCCACGCAATTGGGGTCGATGACATGTGACAACCAATTCTGCGAGCCTGACCACCCGATCCTGTCAGCCGCCTTTTACGACAAGCATAAAAAAATGAATACTTACTTACAACATCCATAAACAGTCGTTAACGTTAATAAACAGAGCTTACTTTAATACAGGGTTAACATGTTAACTTTGATCAACATGGGTTAACTTTGACAACAGAACACGGATCAGGAGGTCGCTTCTGTTTCTTCAAACGCTGTTGACGTTGTTGGTTTCGCTTGTAGAAGTCATTGAAATTGGCAGCGATTACGGCAATGGGCATCGGAATGACAAGAATTCCGAGCAGAGAACAGACCGACCCAACCAGGTAACCACACACCCCAGAGGGCACATAGTCCCCATATCCTACCGTTGTCATAGTAACTACTGCCCACCAGATTGATATTGGTATGGTGTCGAAGGCATTGTTTTCAAATTCGCAATAATATTGTATAGATCCAAAAACTGTCGCAATAATCGTGAAGCAGGACATCAACAGGATTAGTTCCGATTTGCTACGGTTGATGGCCAAAAATATCACTTTCAGTCCGGTAAACCGCTCAGAAAGTCGTAAAAAGCGAAAGAGACGGAAGATATAGAAGCTCCGTAGTACTACATACAAAACGAACATGTCATAGGTTTGGGGAACGAATCCATGCAAAAATCCAATCTCGCTGATCAACACACTCCATCCACCTGAAATCGAAACAATGTCAACCCAGGTGAGGAACCTCTTCATGAACTTCCGTTTCTGTGCGCATGACAGGAAGTGAAGGATGAGCTCTACGGTAAAGATGCAGAGGCAAATTACATCAATGACATAAACGTAATCGTTGACCTTCGTAAACATCAGCAGTTCAATCTTCAAATTATTTCCACTTCGGAACTTTCGATATGAACTGTTGGAAGAAGCACCCGGACGTAACTCACGAAATTCAAACATGGTTTCCAGACAATAGAGGATAGCAGACACAGCCACAAGGATCATAAAGACAGTGTTCCATATCTGAAATTATAATGCACAATTAAGATCTATTTATTGTCTTTGGTGATAATTTATACAGAAATAAAGATTTTTTTCCACCCCCAACTATCGCAAAGATAATAACCCGACCGTATGAAACAGGATAAATCTAAACCTTGTCAGACACGATTCCAAGGCTTATAAAATCTGTGTCATATATGAACAGCATTGACGATGATTGCATACACGAAATCACATTTAAACACCTCTGTGTTCATAGTCAGTTAATTTAATGCTCTTTTACTTCAAGACCTGCGCAATATATGCAAATTTGGTGGCCAAATGGTACCTACACATGGACCAATTGCTGACCATTCAATTTTATGGGTATACAAATGTAGCTAATTTGGCAATATAAACAATCGTAATTTTCTGATAATGTATGACAATCAATGTGCACGTAATACCAAAAAATAGTTTAATGGTAAATGTTTGCTAAGAGGCTTTATCGTTGTTCTCAGTCCAAAATCATTGTGGGTAAATTGTGACAAGCCAATTTCTCGTGTCCCCCAGCAGTGGTATTCCTGGGTTATTGCTAAAAGCAAAACTCACTCACACAATTGTTTCCAGAAAGAAACAATTTTTTCATTTAATGTAACGGGAATAGCTAATTTTACCGTATGAACAAGCTTCTCATTCTAGAATCCGTTATTGTGTGACAATTTGATGTGCATGTAATACTAAATACTATTTTAAATGTCCAGGGCCCACTTGCACAAAACGATCTTAGCGCTAAGACAATTGTAAGCCTATGTTAAAGTATGGGAGTTAAGATCATCTTACCGCTAAGATCGCTTTGTGCAAATGGGCCCTGTACCCGTGAAGATCCGGGGTAGAATAGGTCTTCAGCAACCCATGCTTGCCGTAAAAGCGACTAACGGGATCGGGTGTTCAGGCTCGCTGACTTGGTTGATGCATGTCATCGATCCCAAGTTGGTGGATCGATGTTCATGATATTAATCACTTGATTGTCTCGTCCAGACTCGATTATTTACAGACCGCCGTCATATAGCTGGATTAATTGCTGAGTGCGGCGTTAAACAACAAACCAACCAACCAACCAACCAACCAGGAAACATTCCCTGTCGGACGATGTTTGCGGGAAAAGAAAAAAATACTAGTACAAAAACTGCTTCTTGTATCCGGAAATCCTGTTTCCTGTTTCCGGATCCTGACAATGATTTTCAATTACCAACAGTGAAATTACGCACTAGTGTGTCCCACTTAACGTACAGTGACCTCGCTTGATGATGCCTTGTTCGTATTTACTACCTGGCATCACCATGAAAGGCAAGGGCACCATGTGATCACTGTGTGTTATTTAGTCTCATTCGTTAATTGGACAGGCATTGTCCGCAGACACTGAGGTGAGGTTTGAGATGCAATCGGGTCGAGTGTCTGCGCAGTACATGGTATCACAATCAACATATGAGCCAACCTGCCAAGCGGAAACGAAATTGAGTGACAGTTGGGAAAAGAAAGACATCTGTCGGTGTACGAATACGAATACGAATCCTAAAACTAGCCTTGATATTTTGAATAAACGCTTTGGAAACCAGTATGGACATCTAGTGTTCGAATATTCAACAAACAAACTCGCACACACACAGCTCTGAACCTTCCATAATGGTCCTCAAAGTTTTGAGGCGAGCCGCTTGGTTTAGCTGTTGCATCTCTTCTCGACTTACAGGAGGGTGTGGTCTGGTTGACTTGGTTGATGCCCCGATTGAGTGGCTCGCATTATCAATCACTGGTTCGTATAGCTAGGTCTTTAATATTTACAGGCCGTCGTCACATAGCTAGAATATCTCTGAGTGCGAGTTGACCAACAAACCAAATTTAATTTCCAATGCTCGTTGAAATTTAAATTAAGAAAATACAGTTACATAAAATTACAATTGCAATCGTATCAGCTGTTTTCAGACATATAACTGCGTACAACAAACGTTGCATCAAATACTACAGTTAGCTTTGGTAAAGTAGATATCAAACTGAATAAATTGAGTGGGAATAGTCTCTTACAGACAAGATCAAAGAAACGGCAAAAAATATCGTCATTTAAAACCAGTTATATTTATAACATTAAGTATTTATATTTATCATTTCTGTATGTTTTACATACTTATAGCTACCTTTTATTGTAAAATATGTAAATGACCGACCATTTTGCCTGCCACAAAAGAATTAGTTAGTTGTAATGTGTTTTACTTAAAAATATATCTGAAATAAATCTAATCTCCATACAAAATCCGGTGTGGTTGGGCGTGCCGAAGCCACCAATGGTGATCCCCTTCTGGCTGATCCGTTTCCTTATACATTTGAAACAATCTCATTAAACTCAGATCTTAGTTCTCGCTACCGCTAAACAAAGATCTGAGGACATCCCATTACGGGTCACGTCAGATCAACCTTGCGCGAACTTTGACCGACCAATGGAATGACCAATCAGGAGGCAATTTTCTCGTGCTTTACGGCACTAATTTCAAATTGGCGACTACGCTTCGAAACATATTTTGACAAATTCTCGATTACAAGTTTGAAACCTAAACAAAAGAACATTTTGGCATGGTTAATAGATGGTCTAGATTGTATGGATTCAGTCGTTAAACCCGTAACTATCGTTCGGAATACCCCGTGTTAAAGTTTTCGTCGTTGCATGATTAGAAATCTCATTCCGACTGTCACTTTGATAATCTGGTAAGCGTCGCTCTGATTGGTCGGATGAAAGGTCGTTCTGACGTGACCCCTAATGGGATGTCTTCATACTACTAAGGTCTGATTTTAATGAGATTGCATTTGAATCGGAATATCCGCTCGGGTTGGCAAAATCAAAACAAGAGAATTTGGCCAAGCTTAAGATATAGCGATGATTTGCTATAGTTTAAATATGGTCAAATAGCTAATATCCTGCCACTGATTTACCCACCTAAACTAGAAAAGACATAAAAGAGACCATCTGTTTAATATTTGGTACTATGCATAAATATTCCTATTTGAGAAAATACTATCTACAAGACTGAATGTCTAGATATGTGTTTCAACAGTCAATTTTCTCTTTATGTCGAGCGATATTCCAGCAGACCAATCTTTGGTGTCTACATTTCACAACTTATGAGGTTAAAACCAGCATGCTCTGCTTTCGAAGATTTCAAAGATTTTCCACCAAATTTTTAAGTTCAAAGAAGTCCTGCAAAGTATAGTCTATGTAACAATTGCGAAGAACGGTGCTCATGATATCAATCACTGGAATGTCAGGTCCAGGCTTGATTATTTACAGACCGTCGTCATATAGCTGGAATATTGCTGAGTGCGACGTTGATCATCAAACAAATAAACAAACAAACGATATCGCCCGCTGAGGGGAAACAACGGACAGTAATTTTAGAGTGGCCCCAAAAATACCGCGATCAGTGTCAAAATCAACCTGAACAATATTTCTTTACGACTGGAACAAACCCATTCCTGACACAGTTATTGGGTTCCTGTGGCTACGACTGTTGTCACACAATTCAGACGCTGTCAAAGTCTCGCCGAATTGCAGGCTGCCCCGTGGTCTGGTGGAGAGAGCGTCTACCCGGAGAGCGAAAGGTCGGGGTTCGATCCCTGACCGCGTCATACCAAAGACGGTAAAAGATTGTACTTGTTGGCTAAGTCAAGGACAGGTCGGCTCGAAGTATACTGTGTCTGATAAGGGTATTCATGTTAAACTGCGGCATGATATCTGAGTGGGCGAGCACCATAAAATCGGCATCAGTCCGGACTAGTACAAGCAGCCATACATACACACAGACACGTGCATGCACGTTGCTATGTAAGTGCAATAATCTTGAACGCGTACTACTTACTTTTCTGTTCCAGATTACTAGACGAGAAATATAAAAAAGTATAAATAGATAGAGGAAATTTGTTTTCCTTGTCAAATAACGATGATAGCATGAAGTGAGGTGAGTTGAGGTGAAATGGGGTTTAACGTCGCGTCCAAGATTATTGCACTTATGTGTGTGTGTGTGTGGCTGCTTGTACTAGTCCGGACTGATGCCGATTTATAGTGCTAGCCCACCGAGATACCATACCGCAGTTTAACATGAATACCCCTCTCAGACACAGTATACTGACTCCGAGCCGACCAGTCCTTGTTTTAGCCCCTTAATGCCGAGCGCCAGACAGGGTAACAACAAGTACCATCTTTTAACGTCTTTTGGTATGACGCGGCTGGGGATCGAACCCCGGACCTTCCGCTCTCCGGGCGGACGCTCTACCATTAGACCACGGAGGCGGTCGATAGCATGAAGTTATCTCATCTTGTGATCTGACAAAATTAAAATTTTCATGAGTGACACAGCCACAAGTCAAAATATCAACTTTAGTAAACCACAAGCTGAGATAAACATTTCATTTGACCAAAAAGCTTAGTCTGATTCATATTATATTTTCTTTTTGATCTTCATGACCTTACTAAAAAAACATAGTGTCAATGAGGTAGGCTGACTGTAGGTCTGACAAAACGAGATATATCACCTGATTTTAATAATCATATTGTTTTCCCTCTTGCGAAAGTATGTTTTCAGCATGGTCAGACTAAACAAAGTATTTCATGATTAAATACATAATACAAATATCAAAACCTGTTTCATTAAAACAAGTGTGAATTTCCGTGTGGTATTGATATAAAGAACTGTAGTACACTCTGTCATTAAATTGATGCATCTGTTGTGTTTACACAGAATATAATGTTTGAGTTTATGTCAGCTATATAGAGTTACCCCTTCTGAATATTTATTTTGTTCTTTTGTGAATTAATTCCATTTACATCGTAATATGTTTGGATGAAAATCACAGCAGAAAAGGTTATGTCAACTTGACTCATTGCAAAACGATAGTGCGTGGTGCATCAAACACCACAATGCAACGTGAAATAAACATGATCATCGATCTGGAGTTCGCCAAGCAACGCGATGACAGAGCAAATCAGCAAACTACACGGACGTGTTTCATGTTATGCAGTTCATGTACGATACAAAACTTCTGTCATTGATTATACTATCACATTGTATCCATATGCCGACGGGGTTATGATAAAATAATCTATTTCGGAAATACGTATCTCGAAATGCACCTTTCGATTAACATCCGGGATCCTGACTGCAAAATGCGAATTCCAGTGTATTACAGGCATATTTTAGTTGGACCTCGGGATTAAATGTGCAATATCTTCTCTATTAGATACAGAATATACCATTTTTTTGTTTGAAATGTCCATCAGAGAAAGGAACAACATGCTCTGTGTTCGCTATCAGCTGATGCGATTCACACTACATGGAGCTTTGGTCTCCGGGTCTCGTTTGCGATCCAAGATGGCGTAAGTGTGAAAAAGGTCAATAGGGACGATTTGTAAATATATTTGTAGTTGTGTACGAACACCATTTTGGCAAACTGATTAAGGGACTATTGCATAAACTAGTACACTACCTTCAATACATATCTCTGGATGAAACTAGTGTATCTGAGTAGTCAGTCTCTCAGCTTCGATGTTACTTTTTAACTAAAAGTTTCTTTTCCTGGCTATATGATAAAGCTGTCACGTTTAGAAGCCCCGTTTGTCAGCGCGTGATTCAGATTATCACTCTCAGAATATTTTATTTTCTTGTCGTTCAACGCCACAACAGCGTTCCAGCTATTTGAAGGCCATCTGTAAATAATCGAATCTGGACCAGAAAATCCAGCGATTGAAATGATGAGCATCGATCCACGAAATTAGGATACGATGACATGTTAGCAATACAGTGACCCGGCCTGGCTACCCGATCCAAGCATAGGTTGCTGGGGACCAACCGCCTTGTCCGGACTCCCCACGATCAACTTATGATAACCGTAAGCATTCTTCTTGGGTGTAGGCGACTACTCTTGTTGTAAGAGGCGACTAACGGGATCGCGTGGTCAGGCTCGCTGACTTGGTTGATGCATGTCATCGATCCCAATTGCTTGGATCGATGCTCATGTTATTAAACACTGGGCTGTCTGGTCCATACTCGATTATTTACAGACCGCCGTCATATAAATGGAATATGACTGAGTGCGGCGTTAAACAGCAAACCAACCAAATCTTCTTAAAATATATTAGTTCTTAGCACATGTGTTAGCTGTCGTGTTCCTGCATCTATTTAGTTCTGCATTATGAATATATTATAACAGCCGATACAAACCCCGCCCTGAAGGGGACACGGGTGGCCCAGTCGTCTAAGGCGCCGCGATTCGCTGTGCAGAGTTGCGTCCCTTGGGCACGCCAGAAACCTATGATTGTGGGTTCGAATCCATTGTGGGTTTCGCCCCGATTATGTTTCTAGGTTTGTCAGCACCATACCCTTGCTCGTTGGTTTCACCGAAATGATAAATGTCTGAGACCTGCATCACTTCGGGCTTTCCTCCCACATTAAGCTGACACGCCGCGATATAACTGGAATACTGTTAAAAGCGGCGTTAAACCCAACTCACTCACTCACCCGGCCTGAATGGTGTACATGTATGTAATATATCTGATACAAGCGGAGCACTGGGTGGCCAATATTTACCCTGATTATGTTTCTAGGTTTGACATTATAATTATTATACCACTGTTGTTTGTTTATTGTATAATGTCCCACTCAGCAATATCCCAGTTGTATGACGGCGGTCTGTAAATAATCGAATCTGGACCAGACAATCCAGTGATTGATATCATGAGCATCGATTCACGCAGTTGTGATACGATAACATGCATCAACCAAGTCGGCCTGACCACCCGATCCTGTCCCCTCTTATGACAAGCATTGGTTGCTGAAGACCTATTCTACCCCGGATCTTCACGGGTGCCACTGACTGATATTATGAACAACGATACCATGTAATTAACCAAGTCACCGAGCCACCAGACCCATACAGCCGCCTCTTACGACTAACATACTGGGATGCCAATTCTTACCCGAAGTCCAATGTCGAATGTAAAATGATCATCACGTTCACAAATCGAATACACATATTGAATACACAACAATATTAAAAAACAACTCTGATATTCAACTCCTAACAACAGCTAACCTTTGCAATCCGTGAATAGTTTGGTTGGTCAAGGCATTTCCAAAGCCGATCCCTGACTTTTCCGCAAGGTGACCCTGTTTCCTCTTTGGACGACTTACCAAAGTTGGCAGCCAAATCCTTGTTGATCTCCTCGCCTTGGTCCACTTGGAACATAATGAGCCAACAACACTCGGAGATCTGATTCTCAGGAATCTCCCAAAAGTCCAGTTCCCGTCGTATGGCATTCCCACAAATGTTGGACGGGAGGTGAAGCTCGGATGTCCTATACATGTTGAGAATACAGCTGAACACATCAGGATCTCTGTCGAAATAGTACTCATCTGCAGTCCCGTCATAGTACTGGCACGCAGGACTTATTTGACCGAGCTTGGTTTCAGGAAATCTTGACAGAACCTCAGCTGACGTTGTAAAATACAGACCCCCGACGCACAATTTAATACGCTCTTTGGTCATGACTTTTCTTTAATATAGAACGTCAACACCAGAAAATAGAATCAGTCCCAATTATCTGCCGAAACAGATTCCCCGGGGGGTAAGGCAATGTCACCTGGCGGAGGGATTCGTCTTGATGCCGTAGGACCAGAAAGGCGAATGACAGTTGCTTGAGATATTGTAGGGTATTGATTCTATAGATATATGCATTGCCACGATGGTCGCATTGGTTACGGGTATCGATTTGTTCGGCTTTTTGTTGAAGGCTCATGCGTGTCAGGGCGTACCTTTAATATTAAAACACTTACTTTAAGTCCATCAATATTTAATATAAGTGGTCTGTTCCAGTCAACAAAGTGCGCCTGGAAGCGTGGGGAAAGAATGAAGTATTTCTGTAATGTTTTGTTAACATCTGAGAGGAAGTGTTTGGATGTTGGTATTACAACGGAAGCTAATGTAATCAGCATCTTCCCTTTGATGTAAGATGTAAGAAGTTCTCTGTTTAGTGATAGAGCAGAAACTGCGGGACACAAAGAAACGTCTTCACTCGCCATGCGTATTATATTTTACATTTACAGACGAAACATGGCAAGGGCCCGTGACTATCAGGGCTATAATTGGTCTTCAGAAACCTATCCTTGTCGTAAGAGGCGACTATCGGAATCGGGCGGTCAGGCTCGCTGACAGATGTTATTGTATCGCAAATGCGTAGATAAATACTCATTATATCAGTCTTTGAATACTCTGGTCCAGACGCGATTATTTAGAGGCCGCCGTCATACACTACATTTCAAAAGTAACTTCCCCTATTTTCGCGAACATTTCGCGAAATTTTTCTGCCACTCTTGCGGCACTAACGTAGAATTATCGCGAAGCTTTTCCTTATACATTCTCAACATAGTCTCTATGACTTAACAAACCAATTTTCTTTAAATTATAAAGTGTTTATTGGTAGACATAACACTAGTCTGTAGATGTAAACACATTTGCTTCGGTAGACGATCAGTGTTCATAGAGATTAATTTTGTCCAGTATTTAATACATTTACTGATATAATACACATATAATCGTTGTCTTCCAGTTTCACCAAGAACAGCGTCATTGCTTGCATTATTTGGTAGGTTAAGAATCCGTATGTAATATTTAGTCTGTACCATCTCTATAGTTTCGTAGTATTGGACGTATTTATTGATGTACAAATTAGATGAAGCTGGCCGTATATCCTGGGCAACATATATAAAAAACATTCTTTTCAAGTATGGATTTGGCTACGCCTGGATAATTCAAGCTGTTGGAGATCCGCAAATATTCATTTCACAATTCAAACAACGTATCGTGGACTGTGGTCAACAACGTTGGATCTCAAAAATCAAAACTTAAAACATATTTAACTTTCAAATCGGTATTAACAATAGAAATGTACCTTCAGGAAGTAAACAAGAAGATCTATCAAGAAACCCTAACAAGATTCCGATGCAGCTGCCATAAACTTATGATCGAAACTGGACGTCATACCAATACAGAAGAAAACAAAAGATTTTGCCCACAATGTTAAAACTTGGACTTCAACTACATTGAAAATGAATATCATTTCCTTTTTATTTGTACTTCATATTCAACATTACTTTTACATTTTATTGATACATATTTTCACACTAATCCATCCTATGAATTTTTTTTAAATCTTATGTCTTCTAAATGTAAATACACTCTTACACAACTTGCTAAATATATCTACCACGCTTTTAGATTACGCGAGTCACTCACAATTCACTGATGTATTATTTATGTATTATATTCTTTTCATGTATTTATGCATACACTATATTGAGATAATGTATGTTCTATGGGCCTATGGCCTGAAACTTGGAGGAAATAAACTCTATACATAAACACATTTGATGATACAAATGTGAGTTTAAAGTTGATTTTGACAGCCCGGGCCAAGTCGGACCGTACACAGACCGCCAAACACTTCTGATAGCAACCATTTTGAAAATGTAGAGGAAAAAGAGCTTCACTTTGAGCACCGTGTTTTCTTTAACTACCACAATATGAGACACTAAAGTGGTACATAGGTAGATATAATAGTAGTCTGTAGATGTAAACACATTTGAAGATACATCTGTGAGTTTAAAGTTGATTTTGACAGCCCGGGCCAAGTCGGACCCAACACATACCAAACACTTCTGATAGAGACTATGTTGTGAATTTAGAGGGAAAAGAACTTCACTGTGTTTTCTTTAACTACCGCAATATGAGATCTGAAAGTGGTATATAGGTAGATATGATAGTAGTCAAAAGATTAAAGTTTGTTTAGTAACTGTAGAAATGCTTTGACAGTTATTAACACGTATTAGCCCTATGACATTCGCGAATATCCATTTCCAGAAAACATCTTCAGTTGGTCTAACATGAATTAGTAAAGTTTAATTAGGGATGTCCAACACGTTAATTAATGAAAGAAGAGTACTCAAAAGACTGTCATTTCCTGCCCAGGACATCACACACCCACACGCTAAGGTCGGTGAGAAACCTTCTCATCAAAGAAAACACGCAATCAAGACACTGGCTTTTCTACGAGAACTCCCGGTATGTAGTCATAATTATCAGTTTATTACATTGTTGAAGATGCATTTTGATTCAAACTCAATAAATTGACCAAAACTATACGTTTGTGGACATTTGAGATCTGCCTAGATAGGCACGTTTCGTTTTATTATACTGCAATCCATTTTTAGTAATACCGTATTTGTCTGGCGCTCAGCATAAGGGGCTAAAACAAGTTCTGGTCGGCTCGGAGTCAGTATACTGTGTCTGAGTGGGGTATTCATGTTAAACTGCGGCATGGTATCTCAGTGAGCTAGCACTATCAATCGGCATCAGTCCGGACTAGTACAAGCAGCCACACAAACACACACACGTGCATGCACGTCGCTATATGAGTGCAATAATCTTGGACGCGACGTAAAACCCAATTTCACCTCGCCTCGCCTCGCCTCGCCTCGCCTCACCTCACCTCACCTCACCTCACCTCACCTCACCTCACCTCACCTCACCTCACCTCACCTCACCTCACCTCACCTCACCTCACCTCACCTTCGATCTGCGGCATTTGTCTGGCAAGTGCATTACATAGTCTGGGTGCATTTATATAGGTATAACCAGCCTTCAGGGAACTGTTACCTCGCGAAGAGCCTCGAACAAGAGAGTTTGTCCCGGAAGTGAGGTAGGGAAGTAACTATAATTCCTGGTTGTTGCATGCCACACAAAAAACTACTCGCTTAAGCTCTTGACATTTTACGAGCGCTTAACTATGCGTGTCCCTAACACTCTTTCGAAATAAACCTTCTATGATTTTACTGCCACATAAAAAAAATTGCGGATGTGACGTTCTAATCTAACTCACAAATAGGAATATAAAAGAGGATCAACCATGTTAAGTATACATAATTCTGTTAGTAATCAGGTTGATCGCATAAGTGAGGTGGAACTTGTTTTGTGTTGACATTGCAAATGAAAATTGTACGTTTAACGCAAGCCAGCGATAATTGTTGATCCTCAAACAATACAAAGTAATGTTTAACCCCGAGAGATTCCCGGTAAGTGAGTGAGTGAGTTGGGTTTAACGCCGCTTTTAACAGTATTCCAGTTATATCACGGCGTGTCAGCTTAATGTGGGAGGAAAGCCTGAAGTGATGCAGGTCTTAGACGTTTACTACTTGGGTGAAACCCACGAGCACGGGTGTGGTGCTGACAAACCTAGAAACATAATTGGGGCGAACCGGGATTCGAACCCACAATCACAGGTTTCTGGCGTGGCAAAGGGACGCAACTCTGCACAGCGAATCGCGGCGCCTTAGACGACTGGTCCACCCGTGCCCCCTATAAATCCATGTCACAAAACCAGTAATACCACTGCGTTACCTGAATTATATATGAATGAAATAAGTAATTAAAGATGATATAATTGTCCATGGTAAGATTCCGATTATATCATGAGCATGTGTTTATGAATTACTATCAACTAGGTATCAACGACACCAGGTGCTCCCAACACTATGAGCGTATCCTGCACCACAGGTTGCACCCTGAACAAACACATGTAAAAGCACGGTATATATGGTACAAGACAAACCAGGTACAAGGAACCGGTGCTACTGACGGGGCAGCACGTGCTTACCCTTTTTGCGAATACCCAGTGTCATCACTGATTTTCAGTGATCCATTCATATCATACGGAAGCCCTTTAGGGCCATTTGTTATTTTATTTTATCTTGAAATTTCAACTTATTATCTTGAAATTTCTACTTAGTATCTTGAAATTTCAACTTAATATTTTCAAATTTCAACTTCTGTATATTGAAATTTCAAGGTAGTATCTTGAAATTTCAATTTAGTATCTTGAAATTTCAACTTAGCATCTTGAAATTTCAAGATAGTATCGAAAAGAATTAAAAGAAACAATGGCCCTAAAAGGCTTCCGCAATATCATCTTCACCGCTTGTTTTCCTTTTACGCTCAATGAAAGCTGTTTCGGCAGATATCGACACCGATTATTCTTTGGCCTTGACGTTCTATATTCAGGGACCCGTGAAGATCCGGGGTGGAATAGACCTTCAGCAACCCATGCTTGTCGTAAAAGGCGACTATGCTTGTCGTAAGAGGCGACTCTCCGGATCGGCTGGTCAGGCTCGCTGACTTGGTTGATGCATGTTATCGTATCCCAATTGCGTGGATCGATGCTCATGATATCAATCACTGGATTGTCCGGTCCAGACTCGAGTATTTACAGACCGCCGTCATATAGCTGGAATATTGCTGAGTTGGCAGATTTCTCCCTCCGTTAACACGTTGGCCTTATACGCGACATTATTTGATCTGTCACTTATACCAAGTTCCTTGATCAAACAATTAATCTAGTGATGCTTACGTATAATCATGGTGATGTTATTTGTGGACTTGTTAGTAGAAAAAAAATTGGTTGGTTTGTTTGTTTGTTGTTTAACTCCACACTCACCAATATTCCAGCTATATGGCGGCGGTCTGTAAATATTCTGTCTGGACCAGACAACCCAGTGATTAATATCATAAGCATCGATCCACGCAATTTGGAGCGATGACATGTATCAACCAAGTCAGCGAGCCTGACCACCCGATAGGAAAACGTACACACTTTTAATGTGAAGCAGCCAGACTTTGAAAGCCAGCTGTCAAGGACGGAATGGGTTTATTCCAGTGCTGATTCCTCTTTTTCAGCGTGTGTATTCTATCAATGACAACATCGTACAGAATTTAAATCGTACTGTCCTCTGTTAATATATCGACCCGGTAAGCTAGTTCATACCTGTATTTACACACCACTTAAAGCGGTCGTTTTTATTTGATTACGTCCCGATAAGTGTAATGCCTCGCCTACAGATATACGGACGACGAATCACACGGGTGAATTGTATTAGTCAATAATAAAGCCATTATAGTTAGTGGTTTCACCTTACAAAACATCCACGATATTTGCATTTAGAATGGGGAGTGAGTGAGTGAGTATGGGTTTACGCCGCTTTTAGCAATATTCCAGCAATATCACGGCGGGGGACACCAGAAATGGGCTTCACACATTGTACCCATGTCGGGAATCGAACCCGGGTCTTCGGCGTGACGAGCGAACGCTTTAACCACTAGGCTACCCGACCTCCCCCATTTAGAATGGAATCTCAAAACAAGATCATAATAAATATGTTTGCACCGTAGAATTGATTCAGGATGCAGGGTCAACATAGGTCCACAATGTTTGTTATGAAGTTACTTTTGAGGTCTTCATGCAGATATATTACTAGTGGCATGCAAGAGGTGATCCGTGAATTACGTCCCTTTGTAATATAGGGTCCTTCCCATGGTCGACGTAACTTGTTGCTGAGAACCTTCTTACGACTTGATTCGCGCAACCATGTGAGGGTCCTCATGATCCGATTTGTCTTTTCTGATCTTCTGGGGCGCGCCGCGATTCGCTGTGCAGAGTTGCGTCCCTTGGGCACGCCAGAAACCTATGATTGTGGGTTCGAATCCCGGTTCGCCCCGATTATGTTTCTAGGTTTGTCAGCACCATACCCGTGCTCGTGGGTTTCACCGAAGTGGTAAACGTCTAAGACCTGCATCACTTCGGGCTTTCCTCCCACATTAATTTGACACGCCGTGATATAACGTGAATACTGTTAAAAGCGGCGTTAAACCCAACTCACTCACTCTGATCTTCTGTTTGAGCAATGTTCAGATTCCTTCTCAAAGGCATCATGTACGCTGACCTTGGTTGTGTCTGCAAACTGTTGTACATCCAAGGTGTTGGTTCAAGGATGTTTGTTTGTTTGTTGTTTAACGCCGTACTCATCAATATTCCATCTATGTGACGGCGGTCTGTAAATAATCGAGTCTGAACGAGACAATCCACTGATTGACATCATGAGCATCGATCCAAGCAATTGGGATACCATGATATGCATCAACCAAGTCAGCGAGCCTGACCACCCGATCCCGTTAGTGGCCTCTTACGGCAAGCATGGGTTGCTGAAGACCTATTGTACCCCGGATCTTCATTGGGTTAAAGGATGATGTCATGGCCCATCATCAACATTGTAGGGTGATCGGTATACACTTGATCGGTATGCCTTCATCATTACGCACTTACCAGTCTTTCTGATCCTCTGCCACATACTTACTGAACATATCATGAATTGTCCTGTTCAGTCGTTCTACTGCTCTATCAGACTGTCAGTGATATGAACTGGTTCTGGTTTTTGTGTGACAGTTCGTACATATGGATGAATAATTTCACAAATTCACATTCACAAAAATGCGTGCTATTGTTTCTGCTTTGTTATCGGGAATCGCAAATGCTTCGGAGTACTGATTGAAATAATCGGTCACTACAAACATGTACTTATTTCCTTGCGCTATTGTAGGTAATGGGCCCATCAAATCAATGGCTGCAGGATCAATTGGAGTCCGCTTGCCCAATGGTGCTTCCTGTGATTGATTGATTTTTCCGTGTTTGACAAAGCGTACACTTCCTGCAAAAAATCTTCCACCCCATGCGTGGCCAGTATTCCTTATGCTTGACCCTTCTTAACGTCTTTGCAGATCTGGGGGCACGGGTGGCCCAGTCGTCTAAGGCCCCGCTATTCACCGTGCAGCGTTGCGTCCCTTGGGCACGCCAGTAACCTATGATTGTAGCTTCGAATCCCGGTTCGCCCCAATTATGTTTCTAGGTTTGTCAGCACCATACCCGTGCTCGTGGGTTTCACCGAAGTAGTAAACGTCTGAGACATGCATCGCTTCGGGCTTCCCTCCCACATTAAGCTGACACGCTGCGATATAACTGGAATACTGTTAAAAGCGGCGTTAAACCCAACTCACTCACTAAATTTGCACATCTCAAGGCACAGCCTGTTACTGAGCTGTGTACATTTTGCAAAAACATTTGCGGAAGACCTCAAGGAAAATCAACTTTCTTTTCACCTCCTCTTCTGAGTACACGTAATTCAATTCGTGATGAAGCTTGTGATGGATGTCTCTACTCCAGCCATGTGACACCTAACCGGTACTTCTCATCCTTTAGCTGCATGTCACGCAAATCTTCATAAGTAAAACTGTCAAACCACCCAGCATCTTGGGTAGGAACAGTGCTTGGTCATGGCTTCTCATTCATCTGCATTCTAATGATTCCTTTCCAGAAGATGTTCGATGTTGAAATCGTGTTGAGAGAGCATTGTCTACCACCCACATTTAAGACATTTTGGCAATTTTATCTCTGGGCACTCCCACCTCCGATGTCCATCTTTGTGACAATTCCGACATTCATTATTTGTCTTAGCACTTTTCAAGTCATTGATCTGTCTTGCCTGATAACCTTCACTTCTATCACCACACATTCTTATCATTTGTTTCATCATACTCATTGTGGCAGCAACCTGTGTCTCCTGTTGAGATGACCCTTCACGTCCTTTTCGATTGCCACCCATTCTAAAGCCATTGTAAAACATCATTAAATGTATAAGGTTTTGAATGACGCATCTTTAACCCCATCTCTCTATTGGAGAGATCCCCAATTAACTTATGCATTTTAAGTTTATAACTCTCTTGACTTCTTGGTTTCGGGTATGATTTCCGAGGCACATTTTTCAATGCATTTGCAAATTCCTGAAGTGATTCTCCATCAAATTGTTTTCTTATAAAAACTTCACCTTGAAAACGTTCTGGTCTATAGTGTTCAGATAAACACTTCTTCAAACACTGTTTCAAAGTATTCCAGTCACTCTTCTCTGTATCATCCTTGCTGTACAAGGTTGCAGCATTCAAGGCCTTGGTGAAGCTTTCAAAAGATTTAGACCCGTGAAGATTCCGGGGTAGAATGGGTCTTCAGCAACCCATGCTTGTCGTAAAGGGCGACTATGCTTGTCGTAAAAGGCGACAAACGGGATCGGGTGGTCAGGCTCGCTGACTTGGTTGATACATGTCATCGATCCCAATTGCGTGGATCGATGCTCATGATATTAATCACTGGATTGTCTGGTCCAGACTCGATTATTTACAGACCGCCGTCATATAGCTTGATTTATTTATCTAATCCGTATTTGAATAAGTTGAAGCATGTACCGGGCTGTTCACTAATCTGAAAAGTTACATAAAAGAAATAAAAGTGTTTCATTTGTGACAGCAAATAGTTCAGCTATAAATTAATATCCCCAACGTTTCCTAACCAACTACTGAAGCACCTAGACGATTGTTCAATCGCTGTACATTGTAACTAATAGATCCTGACATGATGTGAAAATCAGAAATATTTTAATGTTGATTCTTTTCTTTCAGTTTTTCATTCAGCGTTACAATATCATACGCAGTGATAATCAAATGAGTTGTCATCCCAGCATCGTGAAGTTATGTTAATTTTTATCTCATTGTGTAGATTTAGTTCCCAAAGTCGGTCAAGATCCGCTGGTTCCACTCCCACAATCCCCCCGAAAATGATCCGTCTTCTATCAACACATCCGTCCACGACTTTGTTTTTAAGGGCACGGGGGTGGTCGGGTAGCCTAGTGGTTACAGTGTTCGCTCGTCACGCCGAAGACAAGGGTTCGATTCCCAACATGGGTACAATGTGTGAAGCCCATTTCTGGTGTCCCTCGCCGTGATATTGCTGGAAAATTGCTTAAAGCGGCGTAAAACAATAGTCACTCACTCACCCACTTTAAGGGCGCGGGTTGCCCATTCGTCTTTGGTGCCACATTTCGTTGTGCAGAGTTGCGTCCCTTGCGCACGCCAGAAACCTATGATCATGGCTTCGAATCCCGGTTGACCTCATTAAGTTTCTAGGTTTGTCAGCACCATACCGTACTCGTTGGTTACTCCAAAGTGGCAAGCATCTAAGAACTGCATCACATTGGCCCTTCCTCATAAATCAAGCTGACACGCTATGACATAACTGAAATAGTTACAAAGCAGTGTAAAACCCACCCCATTCAACCACAGTGTTGCTCTAGTTACCCAAGCCTAGATGGTAGTGCAAACGTAGTAGTGGTTTCAATCACTTTACGTGATAAATCGATTATGATGTTTGTTTGTTGTTTGTTGTTGTTTAACGCCACACTCAGCAATATCCAAGCTATATGATGGCGGTCTGCAAATAATCGTGTCTGGACCAGACAATCCAGTGATTGATATCATGAGCATCGATCCACGCAACTGGGATCGATGACATGCATCAACCAAGTCAGAAAGCCTGACAACCCGATCCCGTTAGTCGCCTCTTACGACAAGCATGGTCGCCTTTTACGGCAAGGGGTGGTCGGGTAGCCTAATGGTTAAAGCGTTCGCTCGTCACGCCGAAGACAAGGGTTTCGATTCCCGACAAGGGTACAATGTGTGAAGCCCATTTCTGGTGTCCCCCCGCCGTGATATTGCCTGAATATTGCTAAAAGCGGTGTCAAACCATACTCAGTCACTTTTACGGCAAGCATGGGTTGCTGAAGTCTACCCCGGATCTTCACGGGTCCTATTATAATAATTACATGTGATGATTTGCAGCATCAGTCAGGAAGCAATATCATTCACTTTATTTCGCATCATGATAAGCCTCATCCAGTTGCAATTGAATATGACAGTTGCGGTCCCATTTATTGTAGCAGGGCTTCAAACACATTACCATCACTGATTAATCGAAAGGTAAACTTAGAGCCTTTTATGATCATGCATTAGCATGGTGTGTTTTGTCATAAAGTAGGATCGGATCAATATGTTACCATGGTCGCCATGACAACATGACATGCCGGTAGTATTTTGATGGACGGCGATCGCTTTGTTATATATGCCGAGCAATATCAACGAAACACATTTACAAATACCAATGTCCACTGATCTGACTGTCTAGCCTTAAAATCACGTATTCTACTCTCCTTCGACAAATAGTCCTGATCGACAGTACTTGATTCGTCTGAAAGCATCTACATAAACGTCGACATGGCGACGGTTTCTATAACAGACTTGAATTTCCCTACATGTATATCATTAAGCCCGAGGACCGCATCACGAATGGTCAAAATTTAACACAGACTGGACGCAAACAGTTTTCGTGTTCTTCAGAAACGCTTTTCGATTCGGTTTCAACCTTTGGTTCAAGGATGAATACCATCACCATCAACGTCGGAGGAACGTTGTTCCAAACATCGTTGTCAACTCTAAAACAGGTCCCAGATACTTTACTATCTAATGAATGCCTCCTAGCTCATAACCTCCTGCCTGAGAAGCAGATGTACTTCTTCGACAGAGATCCCCTGATGTTTCACTACATCCTCAACTTCTACAGAATGGGGGAGCTTCATCTTCCACCAGGCGCCTGCAGCTCTTCCATCAAGAAGGAGCTCCAGTTTTGGTGCATCCCCGAGAAACACGTATCAGAGTGCTGCTGGAAGGTTCTTTACAAGGTCCAGAACGACAAGGAAGTCCTCGAGAAGCTCAATGATGTGTTCCATGATGAGCTGTCGGACTACTGTGTGTCCAAGAGCATCTCTGGTCAGCCAAGGGTCAGACACGCTATCTGGATGTTCTTGGAGTACCCAGGATGTTCTTTGGCAGCCAGAGTAAGTAATGCTTATGTTGTATGTTTGTTTCATTTTTATATTACCTCATGTTTTACTTTGGGCGGTCGGGTAGCCTAGTGGTTTAAGTGTTCTTCTCGTCACGCCGAACACCCGGGTTCGATTCTCATTTCTGGTGTCCCCCGCCGTGATATTGCTGGAATATTGTTAAAAGCGCCGTAAGACCATACTCACTCACTCATGTTTTTCTTGAAAATGTAGTGTTGATCTTATATTTCAGGATGAAGAAATGAAACTTTGTTTATAGATAGCAACTTCTGTATTGTTTGTAACGATGTTCACGTTTTATGAAGGGGCAAGAAGTAGGCCTGAAATGTAAGAACTATAAAGAAGTTGTTAGCCTTTCGTGTCTTCATGTTCTTCCAACTTGTATATGCCTAGTATCAAAGACATATTTAAGGATCATTTTTCAGGTATGACCAAATTACCAAATTATTATTATTATTATGTACAGATTAAAATTTTTAAAATGCAGCAAAGAGGGTTTGGGTGATCCTGGCACAGTCAGGCTGGTCAGGCTCATCATCAGCTCTGGGCCCTTGCCCCCTCGACACGCAGCCCAGACAAGGAATGGGACTTCTCCCAGGAAGCGCTGCCTAGTCAAACCCACCAAGAACTTTTCGGAGAATGTGAAGACTCCCCAACACTACAGCCTTCTGCATTACCCAGATTGTCATAAGGGCTGTATTCCTGGTAGCAAACCCGGGTACTCTCCCAATGTCAGTCAACAGATTGGGAAGTACCAAACTTAAGGCACCGAGAACAATGGGGAGTCGGACCACTTGGTACTTGGGATGCAAGCGTGACATTTCGAAAGCGAGGTCCGCACATTTGCTATGTTTTTCCTGAATCTTGTCAATCACATTAGTGTCAAAGGGGACTGAAAATTCAATGCTATAAATGATTTCATTGGATTTATCAAAAAGGACAAGATCAGGTTTGTTGGCCTGGATACGTCTAAGGCTGTAAATGAGCCTATTCCAAAGAATTTAGTTTTTATCATTTTCCATGACGCCCTCTACATATTCCGGGTGGTACCATGGGTGGACCTCTGTTACAAAACCACAAGCATGGCGATGACGGTAATAAATTGATCGGGCTACACCATCATGTCGTTTAAGATACTGTGTTTTTGCCAAAGCTTGGCATGCACTGACAATGTGTTGGACAGTCTCATTAAATTCATTACATAATATACATTTCATATTTACATTTTGATGCAAAATCACATATTGACGGTTTCGAGTGGGAAGTGACTGGTCCTGAGCAGCGAACAGAAAGCCTTCAGTTTCACTTTTCAGGCCAGACGAATTCCTACAAGCGAAGGACTTGTTATTATTATTATTATTATTATTATTATTATTATTATTATTATTATTAAGACTGTGTAATTTCACATGCACGTTTTCATTGCATTTATATAACGGTTAAGGGGAATTTGTCAGTGTTATTTACTGCGCCTACGTCGTGAATAGCCATAAACTATCCATAGGCCACGTTGTAATTTCTCATGCCTATATGTGTTATCTTCATATACGTAGACGGTAGACGTAGCGAATAGACAAGCTTTGATAAAGGCCCTTAGACCAAAGAATCTGCACAATTCAAGAAATGAAAAGAAGTTATCAGATATGTTCATATTAATAACAATTTCGTTCATGTCAGCAATTTTTGAAGCACACCAAACTAGACGTATGGGTAAGGCTTAAAGTGTCACATATGCTGATTGATATGCTTGAGGATTTATGGAGACTTTTCTGTCATATATTAAGTCCGTAACCAGAGCTGATTTTATAAATAAAAGCAACAAAACCCTTTCCATATATCAAGGCATAAATGAAGTCCAAAGTTCTAGTGAAAATCATATTTAGTCATTGACTTGTCAAAAGTTACATTGTGGAGTCGGTTTAAGTTCCAAAAAGCTGGAATTTTCACTCATTTCAGTCATATTTTTGTTCGTGGACATATCAGAAATCCAAAACAAGTTTAAAAAAGGAAACACCCAGTTAACATTTTAACATGGCTGATAGGCTTCATATTAATCTATCAAGCTTTCCGTATCTTCAAATATGTTCCAGATATGAATGGTGAAAACACACAATTAAATTGGTTACTTGGTATGCGTGATGATCTCGAAAAAGACTCTGTTGAGAGTTTTCCTTTCGCCAAAAATACGGGTTTTTCTAAGATTATTACATTTATGTAAAATAAATTAAAACCATGTATTATGTTTTGTTTCAGATGTGGGAAGTGTTCTTCTTCACGCTCATATGCATCTCGACCATGGTGTTTCTGTTCGAAAGCACGGAATCCTTCAGGGAACGAGATGTTGACATGTTAGCCAAATGCAACATCACAGTGATGAATAACGGAACATTTTTAGTACCCTTTCCTATATCGAAGGGAGAGGCGAACTTTTTCGCCACTAGACCTTTTGTCATTTTGTCTTACATCGATCTAGGTCTGGCGGTGATATTTACAATCGAATTTGCAGCTCGATTCATTACATGTCCGCGAAAGTGTGACTTCCTCAGGAGCACCCTCAACCTAATTGACCTGCTGTTTCTGTTGAGTAAGTGGCCTTCCTGTTACATGGAAAGGTATTCTTGTGTGCTAACCCAAACCAATATGTTAGTGTACGTAATTCTGAAGGGACTAACCTTTACCAGAATAGTCCGACTATTCCGCATTGGAAGGTCATGTCAAGGGTTCAAGGTCATGTTGGTGGCAATCAAGGCCAGCTCGGTTGAACTCTTTCTCATGGTTGGTAGTTTCAGCTGTGTGACTCTATTGTTCGCTGTTCTGGTGTATCTTTGTGAATTGCACGAGGCTACCTTCTCAAATATTCCGGTGGCGTGGTGGTGGGCGGTGGTGACCATGACGACGGTGGGGTATGGCGATATCTATCCTGTCACTCCTATAGGTCAAGTGATAGCGTCGATGTGTGCTGTGACAGGGTTGGTGGTTCTCACCTTACCTATTGCTGTCATTGGTACAAATTTCTCGGAATACTATAACATCAACCGAGAAAGAGTTTTGTATGGAGGAAAGCAATGTGGGCGCAAATTGGCTAAGGTTCACCAGAAAATAGGAGGTTTCTTACCCAGGAATAAGGTACAGCACATTAAAGTGACCAAGTTTTGAAGGAACAGATCGAAGTCAAGACACGTTTACTTATATATTTTCAAGTGATTTCTCTCGCCTTGACTTTGATTTATATTCAAATATTGGTATTTGGTGGTGATATTAAATTTCCGCAAATGAACTACAAGGGAGATAACTCATTGACTTCTTGTGAAACAACTGGTTTGAGTTTATTCTGAGAGGACCTCCAATAGGTCATACTTGTTTCCAACAAGTATTTACATGAATGAAAACGAAACTTGTTGTCGCGTTTATTGTCATGTCAATAAGTAGATTCAGACACTAACGATCAACATTGATATCTAAACTCGCCAAACCTCCTCATTTAAGATATACATATTGGTATTTGGTAGTTATATTGGATTTATGCAAATGATTGAGTATTTTACATGCATCCTTGGGTCTGTTTACCCCAATGTAGAAGTTCAAATCACTCAAATATGTCATCAGAGACCAACAGTGTATTGATATTCTATGTCTAGCCATCAAACTCTTGGCGGCCATCTTGGAATTTTGGGCCACCAGGGGTTTTAAAAAGTGTTAACTATACTTCAGTGAGTTAGTGTGGCAAGTTATATGTATATATGTCCTAGCACACTGTTTTAGAGTTAAAAGATTCAACAGTGTAAACACACATTAAGGAAACTTGTCGGCCATCTTGAATTTTTTGCAGATTTGTCAATAGTTGAAAACGTTCAGTAGTTGTTAATATCTTTTTAGAAACATAATATGGCTATTTCGCAATACAACACATGCTTTTTTTCATCAAAACATTGAACCTCATCTGAAATGTGGAAGATATATTGATAATTGGTGGCCATATTGGATTATGCAAATTAGACAAATTCCCAAACTGGGATTGCTTGGGAGTTTTAGTATGTTGTTTTCAGGACCATGTAAAAATGCATTGTGGTGAAATAAATTCTGTTGCAATCGGCCTCACACATTTGACCCATGCTGAAAATCGAACCGGGTCCTTCGGTGTGACGAGAAAACACTTAAACCACTAGGCCATCCCCAACTCCACTCATGTAAATACATTCAGATTCCCGAGACAAATAATGTAAGAAGGAACTGGTGTCAAAAACCGATCAACAGAATAATTGTATCGAACTTGATTGGCTGTCGATTTCAAGCTCATGAACGAGAGAAACTATTAGTTAAGTTAGACATGGAGATCGTGATGTCACTTTCACGAAGCTGTGGTGGCGAATGAATCCAGGGCATTAATCATTATAGAATGGAGATATAACACCCTGTATAATAGAGGATGGACAATAAGAACTCTCGGAACGAAGGGTAATAGAGGATGCAGTCACTGATGCTTCCGGGTAATGGATATATCAAACAACCGCTCTAGTGAACTGATACACCCACTCTCTCACTCACAGAATCCAACGCACCCAATCCCACCCACTCTCTCACTCACAGAATCCCACGCTCCTAATCCCACCCACTTTCTCACTCACAGAATCCCTAGCACCCAATCCCACCCACTCTCTCACTCACAGAATCCCACGCACCCAGTCCCACCCACTTCCTCACTCACAAAATCCCACGCACCCAATCCAACCCACTCACAGAATCCAACGCACCAATCCTACCACTCTTTCACTCACAGAATCCCACGCACCTAATCCCTCCCACTCACAGAATCCAACGCACCAATCCCACCCACTGGCTCTCTAACTCACTTCTACACGCGTCGATTTAAACCAAACGGCCACATAACATTTATGTAGACAGCCTAGAGATCTAATATATCCAGCGTTTGTCCGGAGAGCGGAGAGTCGGGTTTCGATCCCCTTGCCGCGTTGCAAAAAGACGTTAGAGGATGGTACTTGTCGTTGCCTGCCTGACGATCGGCATTAAGGGTCCAAAACAAGGACTGGTCGGCTCGGAGTCAGTATAGTGTGTCTAGTGAGGTTTCCATGTTAAACTGCGGCATGGTATCTCAGTGGACTGGAACTATAAAACCGGCATTAGTCCGGACTAGTACAATCAGCCCCAACACACAAACAGTCGTGCATGCACGTCCGTTATTAATGCAACACTGAACACGACGAAAACCCAGTTTCATCTCATCACCTCTAATCCTATTAGTATCCCCTTGTCACATTAAAATAGCCGAACACGGAATCAGAATCCCATGAGCTTGAAATCAGATACCGTTTTATACATGTGACTACAGTGGCCTGTTCTGGTCCCATGGGTCAGCATGACAATGCGGATTTATTGTACACAATTACTAACAGTTAATGTAACTGTGCTATCCCATCGACTTTGATCATTGTTATTCGTTTTCCGGACTCTTGTACCTGGACAAGCTGCCTTTCGTTTGTGTAGATGATATGTGCATATATTTGTTGCTTGTATAATTGTGTTATTTTGTGTAGGTGACATATGCATATATTTGTTGCTTGTATAATTGTGTTATTTTGTGTAGATGACATATGCATATATTTGTTGCTTGTATAATTGTGTCTTTTTGTGTAGATACTACATATGAATATATTTGTTGCTTGTATAATTGTGTGATTTTGTGTAGATAACATGTGCATATATTTGTTGCCTGTATAATTGTGTCTTTTTTCTGTAGATACTACATATGAATATATTTGTTGCTTGTATAATTGTGTCTTTTTGTGTAGATACTACATATGAATATATTTGTTGCTTGTATAATTGTGTCTTTTTGTGTAGATACTACATATGAATTTATTTGTTGCTTGTATAATTGTGTCATTTTTCTGTAAATACTACATATGAATATATTTGTTGCTTGTATAATTGTATCTTTTTGTGCAGATACTACATATGAATATATTTGTTGCTTGTATAGTTGTGTCTTTTTGTGTAGATGACATGTGCATATATTTGTTGCTTGTATAATTGTGTCTTTCTGTGTAGATACTACATATGAATATATTTGTTGCTTGTATAATTGTGTCTCTTTGTGTAGATACTACATATGAATATATTTGTTGCTTGTATAATTGTGTCTTTCTGTGTAGATACTACATATGAATATATTTGTTGCTTGTATAATTGTGTTATTTTTCTGTAAATACTACATATGAATATATTTGTTGCTTGAATAATTGTATCTTTTTGTGCAGATACTACATATGAATATATTTGTTGCTTGTATAGTTGTGTCTTTTTGTGTAGATGACATGTGCATATATTTGTTGCTTGTATAATTGTGTCTTTCTGTGTAGATACTACATATGAATATATTTGTTGCTTGTATAATTGTGTCTCTTTGTGTAGATACTACATATGAATATATTTGTTGCTTGTATAATTGTGTCTTTCTGTGTAGATACTACATATGAATATATTTGTTGCTTGTATAATTGTGTCTCTTTGTGTAGATACTACATATGAATATATTTGTTGCTTGTATAATTGTGTCTTTCTGTGTAGATACTACATATGAATATATTTGTTGCTTGTATAATTGTGTCTTTCTGTGTAGATACTACATATGAATATATTTGTTGCTTGTATAATTGTGTCTTTCTGTGTAGATACTACATATGAATATATTTGTTGCTTGTATAATTGAGTCTTTTTGTGTAGATACTACATATGGATATAATTGTTGCTTGTATAAAATTGTGTGGGTTTGATGTTTGACGTCGCACTCAGCAATATTCAAGCTGGTGTGACTGCGGTCAGTAAATTGGCAAATGTCAATAATCACTAATCAGACTATGTAACAAACAGTCCTGTTCGACATAACGTGATAAGTCTGAAAGCATCTACACTAACCTCGTCCTGGTGACTATTTATGTAACAAACTTAAATCTTTCGATATCTACATCATTAAGACGAAAAAGCACACAAGTTTCGTGTTCTTCAGTTTAGACCTTGGGAAAACTGATGAATATCATCACTATCAACGTCGGAGGAAAGTTGTTCCAAACTTCCTTATCCACTCTGAAACAGGTCCAAGACACTTCAATTCTAATGCCTCCTAGCTCAGAACCTCCTGCCTGAGAAGCAGATGTACTTCTTCGACAGAGATTCCCTGATGTTTCACTACATCCTCAACTTCTACAGAATGGGGGAGCTTCATCTTCCACCAGGCGCCTGCAGCTCTTCCATCAAGAAGGAGCTCCAGTTTTGGTGCATCCCTGAGAAACATGTAGCAGAGTGCTGCTGGAAGGTTCTTTACAAGGTCCAGAATGACAAGGAAGTCCTCGAGAAGCTCAATGATGTGTTCCATGATGAGCTGTCGGACTACTGTGTGTCCAAGAGCATCTCTGGTCAGCCAAGGGTCAGACACGCTATCTGGATGTTCTTGGAGTACCAAGGATCGTCTTTGGCAGCCAGAGTAAGTAATTATGACGCAGTATGTTCGTTTTATATTTGTATAATCTCATATTTACCTCTTGTGGTAGAAGATGTGTTTATCTTATATATTTGGGGATAAAGAAATGAACAACCTTGTTATGAATAACAAGTGACTTGTAACGACGATCACGGCTGGTGAAGGGACAAAAGATCACTTGTTCCAGATACAAATGGAGAAAACAAACAATTAAATTGTTTGCTGGTCACGCCAGATGTCCTAGAAAATCTGTGTTGTTCGGCTATTCTTTTCGTCACCAAATGTGGGGTTTTCTAAGATTGTTACATTTATGTAAAAGAAACTATATCATAACTGAAACTGTCTGTCTTGTTCTGTTTCAGATGTGGGAAGTGTTCTTCTTCACACACATATGCATCTCGACCATGGTGTTTCTGTTCGAAAGCACGGAATCCTTCAGGGAACGAGATGTTGACATGTTAGCCAAATGCAACATCACAGTGATGAATAACGGAACATTTTTAGTACCTTTTCCTATATCGAAGGGAGAGGCGAACTTTTTCGCCACTAGACCTTTTGTCATTTTGTCTTACATCGATCTAGGTCTGGCGGTGATATTTACAATCGAATTTGCAGCTCGATTCATTACATGTCCGCGAAAGTGTGACGTCCTCAGGAGCACCCTCAACCTAATTGACCTGCTGTTTCTGTTGAGTAAGTGGCCTTCCTGTTACATGGAAAGGTATTCTTGTGTGCTAACCCAAACCAATATGTTAGTGTACGTAATTCTGAAGGGACTAACCTTTACCAGAATAGTCCGACTATTCCGTATTGGAAGGTCATGTCAAGGGTTCAAGGTCATCCTCCAGGGAACGAGATGTTGACATGTTAACCAAATGCAACATCGCAAATCCTTGCGGCAAGGATTGTAACAAAGTCACCTGTAAGAACACACATATCCCCAGTGTTACGATCATTACATTGGGTGCCTATTGCTAAGAGAGTTGACTTCAAGTTGCTAACCCTTACGCACAAGTGTGCAAATAGAACACCTCCATCTAATGTCAACGACCTTGTCCATGTGTACCACGCATTTAGGAACTTGCGTTCTGGTGACAAACTTCAGCTGGTCACTCACACATGGAAACTAAAATCTTTTGGTGCCCGAACTTTTCAAGCATCCGCTACAAAAAAGATGGAATGATCTTCCAATGATTTCAGAACAGCCCCATCACTTGTCAAGACTAAAACATTTTTGTTTGTTAACTCAGCCATTTAACTCTTGTATACATATGTATGTGTGTTGTCAGCACTTTGAGCGTGCTTTATTGAGTGAATGTTAGCGCATTATAAGAATCCTTATTAATTAATCACATTGATTATTAACGTAACATTGTCAGCAGTACCTTTTAATATGACAAAGGGAGAGGCGAACTATTTCGCCACTAGACCTTTTGTCATTTTGGCTTACATCGATCTAGGTCTGGCGGTGATATTTACAATCGAATTTGCAGCTCGATTCATTACATGTCCGCGAAAGTGTGACGTCCTCAGGAGCACCCTCAACCTAATTGACCTGCTGTTTATGTTGAGTAAGTGGCCTTCCTGTTACATGGAAAAGCACTCTTGTGCACTAACCCAAATCAATAAGTTAGAGTACATCATTCTGAAGGGACCTACTTTTGCTAGAATAGTCCGACTATTCCGTATTGGAAGGTCATGTCAAGGGTTCAAGGTCGTGTTGGTGGCAATCAAGGCCAGCTCGGTTGAACTCTTTCTTATGTAGTTTCAGCTGTGTGACTCAAGATGCAGGTTAGACCTTAGGAGGTTTGTATTTACGCTACCAGCGACGGTGGGTTGCCTAGTTGGTAAAGTGTTCGCTCGTCACGCCGAAGGCCCGAGTTCGATTCTCAACATTTTGGCTGTCCCATTTCTGGTGATAAAATATTGGTATACCATACTCACTCCTCTTCATTCACTGAGGAAAATTCCGAACAAAGTCAATTGACAAAGGAGACACATTGGGTTTCTTTTGCACTGTATCTGATTTGTGCTAACATAGGAACACATGTCGCAATTTATAAAAATAGTATCGAGGAGATGTGCACATTGGTAGACATCACTTTGATTGTCTCGATATGTTAAACAATACTCCAGCAATATCACGACGGAGAACTCCAGAAATGTGCCTCACACGTTTTGCCTATGTTGAGAATCGAACCCAGGCCTACTGCGTGCCGAGAAAACGTTAAAACCAAACTGAGTGATTGCTAGGCTAGTGACAGGACACATGAAGATATTGACGTCACGAAAACGAAGCTGTGGTGGCAAATGGGCCTAGGTTATTGCTAATGATGATGATGATGATGATGATGATGATGATGATGATATGTAATATATATTGCGCATATTTCCACACCACACAGAGGCATGCTCAAAAAGCTATTATTGCCCCGGTTCATTCAATAATCATTCTCAGCTCCCTGGGGAGTTTACACCCCACGCTACCTCTTAGGCGCTAGAAGGTTAACAACCACATTGCCATCTCATAAAATAGAATTGACAAGTCATGTACAATACACTGGTTAATCGAGGATGCAGATAGTCATTCGGGTGGACAGAGTAGCGATCTAATATATCCAGCGTCTGCCCCGAGAGCGGAAGGTCGGTGGTTAAATCCCCTGATAGTGTCATATTAAAATTAACAAAAAACATTTTTGTAATTATTAGAAATATCTACTTAAAGCAGAGTTCATTGTACGATTTCGACTACATCACGAGCATGTGTTCATGAATCACTATCAAATAGTGATGATAACAGGTGTTCCCGTTAAAAGACGTTAAAAGATGGTACCCTGCTTGGCGCTCGGTATTAAGGTGATAAGGCAAGGACTCATTGGTTTGAAGTCAGTATAATGTGTCTGACTGGAGTACCAATGTTACACTGTGGCATGTTATCTGAGTGGACTGGAACCATAAAACCGACATTGGTCCAGACCAGTACAAGAACCCCTCCACACACACATGTACATGCAAATCGCTGTATGAGTGAAATAATCTTAAACGAGACTTGAAACCCCATTTCAGCTCGCCACTTATATCAGTTATCAGGTCAGACGTTACCACTCCCGTACAGCAACCTAACGATTAGCATAGCACCTCTACAACGGAATCTGCGCTTTGCCAGTTTGACTAGCGTTTGCATGTGATAACATGTAGCTGTTCTGGTCCCATGGGCCACAATGAGAGTGTCGTATATTGTGCACCATTAATAACAGTTTATGTAAATGTGCTTTCCGGTCGCCTCGTGTTTTGTCGTTTTCGTTTACCGTACCCTTTTACAGAGGCAAGCTACTTTTTGTTTGTGTAGATGATATATGCATATATTCATTGCTTGTATAATTGTGTCTTCTTGTGTAGATGACATATGCATATATTCATTGCTTGTATAATTGTGTCTTTTTGTGTAGATACTACATGCATGTGTTCATTGCTTGTATAATTGTGTCTTCTTGTGTAGATGACATATGCATATATTCATTGCTTGTATAATTGTGTCTTCTTGTGAAGATGACATATGCATATATTCATTGCTTGTATAATTGTGTCTTCTTGTGTAGATGACATATGCATATATTCATTGCTTGTATAATTGTGTCTTCTTGTGTAGATGACATATGCATATATTCATTGCTTGTATAATTGTGTCTTTTTGTGTAGATACTACATGCATGTGTTCATTGCTTGTATAATTGTGTCTTCTTGTGTAGATGACATATGCATATATTCATTGCTTGTATAATTGTGTCTTCTTGTGTAGATGACATATGCATATATTCATTGCTTGTATAATTGTGTCTTCTTGTGTAGATACTACATATGCATATGTTCATTGCTTGTATAATTGTGTCTTTTTGTGTAGATGACATATGCATATATTCATTGCTTGTATAATTGTGTCTTCTTGTGTAGATGACATATGCATATATTCATTGCTTGTATAATTGTGTCTTCTTGTGTAGATACTACATATGCATATATTCATTGCTTGTATAATTGTGTCTTCTTGTGTAGATGACATATGCATATATTCATTGCTTGTATAATTGTGTCTTCTTGTGTAGATGACATATGCATATATTCATTGCTTGTATAATTGTGTCTTCTTGTGTAGATACTACATATGCATATATTCATTGCTTGTATAATTGTGTCTTCTTGTGTAGATACTAGTACTACATATGCATATGTTCATTGCTTGTATAATTGTGTCTTTTTGTATAGATGATATATGCATATAGTCATTGCTTGTATAATTGTGTCTTTTTGTGTAGATACTACATGTACATCCATATCATCTTAACGCTTAATGCTTATATACAATTTTAGTTTCTCCATGTTATGTACAGTTTTAGTTTCTCCATGATTATGTACAGTTTTAGTTTCTCATGATTATGTACAGTTTTAGTTTCTCCATGCTTATGTACAGTTTTAGTTTCTTCTCCATGCTTATGTACAGTTTTAGTTTCTCAATGCTTATGTACAGTTTTAGTTTCTCATGATTATGTACTGTTTTAGTTTCTGCATGCTTATGTACAGTTTGAGTTTCTCCGTGCTTATGTACAGCTTGAGTTTCTCCATGCTTATGTTCAGTTTTAGTTTCTCCATGCTTATCTACAGTTTTAGCTTCTCCATGCTTATGTACAGTTTGTTTCTCATGCGTATGTACAGTTTTAGTTTCTCCGTGCTTTTGTACAGTTTTAGTTTCTCCATGCTTTTGTACAGTTTAAGTTTCTCATGCTTATGTACAGTTTGAGTTTCTCCATCCTTTTGTACAGTTTTAGTTTCTTCTCCATGTTTATGTACAGTTTTAGTTTCTCTATGCTTATGTACAGTTTTAGTTTCTCATGCTTATGTACAGTTTTAGTTTCTCCATGCTTATGTACAGTTTGAGTTTCTCCGTGCTTATGAACAGCTTTAGTTTCTCCATGCTTTTGTACAGTTTAAGTTTCTCATGCTTATGAACAGTTTTAGTTTCTCCATGCTTATGTTCAGTTTTAGTTTCTCCGTGCTTATGTACAGTTTTAGTTTCTACATGCTTATGTACAGTTTTAGTTTTCTCCGTGCTTATGTACAGTTTTAGTTTCTCCATGCCTATGTTTATTCATATATTCATCATCTAAACTATTTAATCGTATGTACAATGATGATATCGTAATGCTTCTGTACAAGTATAATTTTTTATTACTTTATGTTTATATATAGTTGTAACACATGTATGCCTATGTACGTTTATGACCTCTTAATGCTTCATGCGTATGTATGGTTCTAGTATTTTTTAAACCGCATATGTTCAGGTATAGTATCTACATGCTAATATACAGTTTTATTATATACTTCAGTGTTAAAGACTGAGGTTTCCGAACTTCAGAAAAGTGATTTTTTCATTGCAGTGAACATAACACTTAATATTTCACTGCAGTGAACATAACACTTGATATTTCACTGCTGTGAACATAACACTTTGACGGAACTATTGTCATACAAGAGTTGCCTCCCTGTAAATTGTCTCCCTTTATCGTAAGTGTCTGGCCCGTACACGTCTTTTTAACAACAATTCCACATTGACAAGGCAAAATGATGGTCAATTATGGCGTTAATATCGCTTCTGGGCGTTTGTTATTTTCTCGAAAATGTTTCGTTATAAACTGCAAATTTCTCATTTAACTCGTCAATCGAGACTCTGTTTTTCGCAAAGTGCCATTTTTGTTTCTTGACTGGTGTGTATTCTTTCGCTTCCAACAGCGTTCTCGTAGTTTCAAGAATATTTTTTGTTTTTGCAGTTGAAACATGATATTTTTGTGTGTTTATGTACGGTTATATATATTTACTGCTTAATGTATATGCATCTATAACATCTTACTCCTTAATTTTCATATACATTGACAATGCTTAGGTGCAGTTACTTACTGTTAACCATGTGTACAATTTCTATTCTAACGGGCGTTGATTGATAAGTTCAAAGCCTAGGAATTGCGTAATAGTGAAATCCTCTTTACGAACATTACATGATGACATAGAGACATATAAAAACTCAATTGTTTTCGCTGTGAAAATAACAGGGTTCTGGGACCTTAGGGAAATGGACAAACTTGAGGAATGTGCAGTAACTTGCTAAAACACGCCATCCATGAAGCTATGAGTACAACACTAGGGAAGGATGCCCCTTGCTATGATTTCATAAAGAGACAGGCAAGCCCCTTGAAGACAACACCAGTCCCGGAAGGCCTGTAGCGTCAGCAACTCCAGACAGCGTCAGATTTCTAGTTCAGTAGGCATTTTCCAGGAGAGTGTACATTCCATTATAACAGGAACTTTGGCAATGAAGAAAGTATCAACTCTTTGGGTTCTGACATCTGATAAAAAAAAACGCACAAGGCACCACATGTCTCGTGATAATCTAGCTCTGTTTGAAGCTGATCCAGAACGGTTCTTGCAAAGATTTGTGACTATGGATGAAACCTCAGAGTGGGTACCCCGTTTCAAGCCTGAGTCCATAATCGAAACAGTGGAAGCATTTGACAGCACAGCCACCAAAAAAGGCAAAGACTGTCCCATCAGCTGGAAAAGGTTATGGCCTCAGTGTTCTGGGATGCCGATGGTGTCATCATGGTGAACTATCTTCCAAAGAAGGCACAGCCACCAAAGAAGGCAAAGACTGTCCCATCAGCTGGAAAGGTTATGGCCTCAGTGTTCTGGGATGCCGATGGTGTCATCATGGTGGACTATCTTAAAAAAGGCCAGACAATACACAGAGCATATTACGCTGCACTTTTGAGGGTATAACGGGATGAAATTATCGCTAAGAGACGTGGGAGGCTGAGAAAAGATTACTGTTCTATCAGGAAAATGCGCCAGTGCACAAATAAATTCCGTGGCTACAATCCACGAATGTGGCTTTGAACTCCTTTAGTACCAATAGTATTCTCCTGATCTGGCTCCGTCCCAAACTTGAAGAACCCTCCGGCCGTGACACATTTCGAGTCGAACGATGACTTCATAGCAGCTGTGGAGAACCTTTTGGGCATCCAAGAGAAGATATCCGCGAAACTGGAATAAAATCCCTCCAACATCGTTGGCAGCGTGTATCAATATGGAAGGGGTTTACGTTGAAAAATCAATTTAATCTCTTTAGGTCAACACTCTCTTATCAATCACCCATCGTACATTGGTTCTTTTTCAAAGTAAGTTTTCAAATCTGTTGTTTTTTTCACTTCATCTTATAGAGATATTTTAAAGATATACTGGGAAATGTTACGTCATCACCTATTTCGAGAAGGTACTGGTGGCCCAATATCCTAAGCCATGACAATTCGCTGTACAGAGTTGTGTCCCTTAGGCGTACCAGAAACTGCTTCTCCCTCGTTATGGTCCCTGATTTGTCGGCGCCATACCTGTGCTCGTGAGTAATAAGCCTCTCGATCTCATTAAAATCAGACACCTCCACAGAAGTTTGTGTCAAGTGAACCCTGAGCGAACGTTGGCCGCCCAATCATAATGAAGGATACGTGGATTCTTAAGCCAATGAGATGTCAGCTTTCTAAAAGGATTCGGCTTCGTTTTTTTACCACCACGTTTCGAAAATTCTGATTCTAGAGGCCGAAGTGGGGAACGTTACCGAGATTCTGTACTTAAGATGAAAGCACGTGTATGTTATGGATCAACATAATTTTTTTTATCAGAGAGTCCAAAGTGACCCAGAATCCGATATTTTTCAAAAAACTTCAAATATGTCGATTTGTTATCAAAGCCATAGTTGTCATTCAGGTCAAAATTCGACAATATTTTACTGTCTTTAATTCTATTTTCTGTACAGTGCAATGACCCTTCTTATAGAGAACAAATTGTCGAGTTATTAAAGAAACGTGAAAGATGGAAGAAAAAGTAAAAGCATATGTAAGGGTATCTAGGACAACAGATACCCACAATGGTAGTCGAAATGCGTCCTACATCATCACTCGTTACGTGGAAAACATCACTGTCTTGTTTGTGGAAGTATACAGATTCAAATAAACGAATATGTGGATGACTAATCCTCCCTCATGGTTCAGGGCGTCCAGTAACAGGTTAATTGGTGTTGCCCTCATCTAAAAAAATTCTTCATCAAATCTTCAGGTGTGAGTATAGAGCATAATCCTGGCAAATACTTAATTTGGTTTAGCCCAGGACAAGGTATGACAAGGGTCATTTGTGAAATGAGCGAATGTTTAGAAATTGTCATGATGTTCATAGCTGTGTTCATGCGAATATAAATTAGACTTTGTTCTTTTGGACAATTGCATGTTTAACAACAAACGTTTATGCACAATAAAGATGCTTTATCCATAACAATACTCCATGTCATGTTTACACCGAACGTCTAATAAATGCCTAAATAACTCGCATACATTACCTTGTACCCACTCTCCTATAATGTCCATAAAGTCCTTCTTAGCTGAGACCGCCTCCGTGGTCTAGTGGTAGAGCGTCCGCCCGGAGAGCGGAAGGTCGGGGTTCGATCCCCGGCCGCGTCATACCAAAATACGTTTAATGATGGTACTTGTTGTTACCCTGTCTGGCGGCGCTCGGGGGCTTTCTGGTCTGCTCGAAGTCAGGACTAGTACACACAGCCACACACACGCATACACGGGCATGCACGTTAAACCCCATTTCACCTCACATCACCTTCTTAACTGAATAAAGGGGCGGTCGGGTATCCTAGTGGTTAAACCGTTCGCTCGTCACGCCGAAGACCCGGGTTCGATTCCCGACATGGGTACAATGTGTGAAGCCCTTTCCTGGTGTCCCCCCGCCGTGATATTGCTGGAATATTGCTTAAAGCGGCGTAAAACCATACTCACTCACTCACTGAACTGAATAACGGCAATCTTATCACAACTGGCTCCACCATGGATATATATATCTAGATACAGATATATGTATCTGATAATAACTAGCTCCATCTGTATGTGTGTATATAACATGTATCCCCACCCTGCTATTCACCTGATGAAGGACCCGTTAAGATCCGCGTTAAAACTGGTCTTCAGCAACCCATGCTTGCCGGGATCGAGTTGCCAGACTCGCTGACTTGGTAGATGCATGTCATCGTATCCCAATACATCAAGTGTGACGGGCGAACGCTTTAACCACAAGGCTGCGACAACGCTCACATTTCCGGTGGAGGTCTAGTTGTGTAATTATTGACCTGGGTGAAATAGAGACAGGGTTTATGTGTAATGAACTGACTTCATCAACATCAACAAATTGAGCTGGATAGCAATTGTGTTTTGATCGATTTTAACGATTTCAATCAAATCTCCTTGACAACCAATTGGCTCCCATTTAGCATACGCTATGGTATCGCCGTTGATGTGTGTATGACATGCGGTATTTCCGTCATCGTGTTCTTTGTTTCCTCTACTTTCATCCAGCTCCATGACGGCGACCTACATATAATCGTGTCTGGACTAGACAATCCAGTGATTCCGATTATTTGCCTCCGTGGTCTAGTGGTAGAGTGTCTATACCTGTTGTTACCCTGTCTGGCGCTCGGCATTAAGGGGCAAAAACAAGGACTTGTCGCATCGGAGTCACTACGGAGTCTGAATGGGGTATCTACCGGGTATGTTAAACTGCGGCATGGTATCTCAGTGGGCTAGCACTATAAAATCGGCATCAGTTCGGACTAGTAAAAACACACACACACACACACACATACGCAAGCACGCGCTTCACCTCACCAATACCGTCGGGGTACACGTCAGCGAACCTGACCACACGTTCAATTGACTGTACAATGGTGGTCCTAGAAGACGTATTCTATCCAGGATCTTAAGACCCACTATATATTGAACCCTTGCTTGAAGTTCTAGGTATTGCAAATACCTCATGTTCAGTCACGTTACAGATGCTTACATATCTCACCAGGGGGCACGGGTGGCCCAGTCGTCTAAGGCGCCGCGATTCGCTGTGCAGTGTTGCGTCCCTTGGGCACGCCAGAGACCTATGATTGTGGGTTCGAATCCCGGTTCGCCCCGATTATGTTTCTAGGTTTGTCAGCACCATACCCGTGCTCGTGGGTTTCACCGAAGTTTCCTCCCACATTAAGCTGACACGCCGCGATATAACTGGAATACTGTTAAAAGCTGCGTTAAACCCAACTCACTCACACTCACTCACATATCACACCTGGGACTTGAAACACGAACGAATTCAGCCCTTTTGTAAATACATTGGTAAAAAGAATTCTTATATTTTGTATGTCCAATCATATGATATAGATATATACAGACCAGACATGATATTTTGACATTATGAATACGAAGGATATATTTAGATTGTCAAGTTGTTAAAGATCAAAAGAACAGATTAAACCATACTGATATTTAACGGTTTTCGGCGTGTGTTTAGTTCTGGTCGATGAATTATGTATATTACCAACCTATACCCCCTGCATTTAATATCAAATAACAAGGGCGGAACACTACCGCATATTCAGAAGCCCGTGAAAGATATATTACAGCAGATAGAGATTCAATGTAATCACTGTATTAAACAAGCAAAACACGTGTTTTATTGGACCCGCTCATGTCTCATCACGCTCGTACAGCAGGCGCTGTTTAAAGAGACTCCTCAGAAAACTAATTCCCACAACACAGATAACACTACAACCCCACCGATATCGTATTAACCCTAAATCCACCAGGGTTCCATTCTACTAAGTGATCTCAGCGCTACGACTATCGTAAGCCTGTGTTAACCAGATACCATATACCGAGTAAATGGTTTCTGAGTTAACGTTTTGCTGATACCATCTTAGCGCTACGATCGCATAATTGAACGGCCCAGGAGAGGCAACCATCGCTAAGAAACCGACCATTTTAGATTTTGAGTGAGTGAGTATGGTTTTACGCCGCTTTTGGCAATATTATCCAGCAATATCACGGCGGGGGACACCGGAAATGGGCTTCACACATTGTACCCATGTCGGGAATCGAACCCGGGTCTTCGGCGTGACGAGCTAACGCTTTAACCACTAGGCTACCCGACCGCCCCTTTAGATTTTGATGGAGTATGGGAGGTGGGCTTAGTGTCTTTATAACGGTCGGTCGGAGGAGGTTTATATAATTTTTAAAATAGAAGCTTAAATCAATAAGCTTTGATGCAATCCCTGTTATA